>NC_143012.1:139769952-140069952 GCF_055824585.1 Amblyomma mixtum | reverse complement strand
TACGACATCAGTGTGTCAGGGTTGAAAAATAAATTAGGGTTATCACTCCTCTCAGTTCGTCGTCGTATCGCCAGCCTTTGCTTATTATACAAATTTTACAACAGTTAACTTTCTTGCGCGCCCAACATCGTCCCGCCAACCCGCATATCTCATCGCACTTGTCATCCTTTCCAAGTTTCTCGACCACGTGTCCGCATGGTTACTTCCGCAGCCTCATCCTTCCCCCGTACCACTGTGGACTGGAACGACCTTCCCAGAGACATTGCAGCCATCATGGGCTCCGCGATCTTCGCTGTCAATCTTCATGCTCAGTTGTCGTCGTGTTAACACTTGCCGCCAACAAATATTGTACCCACCCCTTATGTAATGCCCCTCACCGGGCCTTTAAGGAAAATAAATGAAATGAAATAGAATAAATACTGTGTTGAAAAAAAAATGCAGTGGTGGCGCAGTGCTCTGGTGAGGTTGCCAGCGAAGACGGTCTGTTCCCGGCAGCCTGTGTTCGAAACGCACTTGGGAAGAAATTTCATTCTTCGGGCTCTCCTGATGATGCATGAGTTCACGTGGGCTCTTCGACTGTGTGGTGTGGACAAAGAAGATACCCGATTTTCTGCCTTATGAGCCATAATATTATCATTTTTCTTGTTGTTTTTATTCTTGGCTTTTTTAACGTTTTAACGTTTTTGACGTTTTAAGCACCTGTCAGACGCCACGTTACAAATATAAAATTGTCTCTCGACATAGAGCCTCTGGTGCACAGGCGGAAAATTGCCCGTTTGTCATTGTTCCACAAACTTTACCATTGTTTTCCGTCACTTCGGGACTCCATTTTGCTTCCGCCCCTCAGAACTTCACGCCGTCTCTTCAACTCCATAACCATTCTACACGTGCACGGCTCCACAAACGCATTTAACAAGTCTTTTCTACCCGTTGCCATCGAAGAATGGAATTCATTACCCGAGTGCATTGTCATCGAACGAGATCCGTGCAAGTTCCGCCAATTGCTGCTGTCTCACTTAAAAAACTGATGTTGGTTATTCTTCTCTTTGTGTTTAATTACCGTTTCATATATGTCTGGCCACCCTCTGTCATGGGTTCATGCACATTTTTTTTTTAATTTATATCCTGCCAGTATATGTATAATGCACTGATTGTGACCTGTTGTATCCTTCTGATGTAACCCCCCCCTTATGTAATGCCCCACCACCCAGGGGTCTTTAAGGGTCATAAATGATGATGATGACTTGTGTTTCGGCCGATCTCCGCAGTTGGTACCCGCCATTATCTTCTTCAGGACAACAACAGCAACAAAAACAACAGCAACACCACTATATTGCTTTGGCATTAATAAGGGTGTTATGCAATTCAAAGAGGTAGATGGGCAGGTGACTGCGGTGGTGTCATGTGGCAGCGCCTTCTTACCTATGGCTGAGCGAGGAAAGAAGAATTCGACTGGCTAGATCAATGCGCAAAGTTATGCCCAAGTATTTATAAGGCTGCATTACTTCTGCCACCCGTGTGAGAATAAGGAAGACAACGAAGACAAGGAAGACAAGAAAGTCACGGTTGCGGATAAATTATACGAGCTGGCACTTATCGGGGTTAAGTTTCATGAGCCCTTTATTACACCTGTCCTCTACACAAATTGTCATTTTGGAGAGCTAGTTGACCGAAGGGTTGAGTAAGTGCGCGCTAGCTAATGCTGTCAGTGGCGGAAATACGGATATTACGGGCGACATGCATGGGCAGGTCGTAAATATGCATAATAGAATCGAAGGATACCAAGGACTGACTCTTTCAGGACAACTGCTGTTAGTACATGGAATCCAGAGGTTTGGTTAATAACTTAAACGAGCTAGGAGCGTTTGGACAGGAAATGTTTTAATATTTCCATAATGTTAGTGTGTAAGTTTAGCAGCTTTAGTAGCAGATGTTTCTGAGGTACTTTGTCTACTGCTTTTGCAAAATTAAAGAACAATGTGTCAGTCTAAAGGTTTGAATCCCGATTCTCATGAAAGTCATAGATAAAAATACTTAATTTTATTCGAAGATAGACACTACACAATCTGTGTTGGAAAGGCTGGAAAAATTGTATTTGTATCAAATAAATGCATTACGGGAGAATAGATGACATAATGCATTAACTTGGGTTGTATGCTAGTAAAAGAGGTTAGGCGTAGTTAAAAGGTAATTCCTTCTTACCTGACTTCAAGACTGGAACACCCATCCTCACCTTCCAGTAGCCGGATAAGCTACCCGTGGAAAATGACTGTGGAAACAGTATTGTTATGTATGCTGCGGAAACATGCCCAGTATTTTTAAAATGTTCGAGGAACTTGCATCCATACCTGCAGAACATAGCATCGTAATATTTTCAATAGTACCAGTGATACCAGGCGCAGTAAATGTAACTAAAGACACATAAGATGGAGAGGCAGTTTCGACAGACGGTATATCAGCTTTTCTTGTAAAGACGGATGAGAATGCGATCTTAAATATCTTCTCACTTTTGGCTTTCTGGTCAAGTGCGTTGGTAAGGGCGATAATGTGTGGCAAAATAGGGCTTATTATTACTTTATTTACTTATTTATTTGTTTATTTGAAATACTTTCCGGGCCCAAAGGCATTACAGAAAGGAGCGGTACAAAAAATACAGTGCGTAGTTATACAAAACTGAAGTTATATTGATACAGCTTAGAAGCGGACGAAGAAGAAGTGCTCCGCCATCTCGCTTGTGATGAGGAAGAAGAAGTGCTTCGCCTGCTTGCTGGTGACCGCTCGGCAGACTGGAACAGTCCTTGTGTATCTTATGGTGTCCCGTGTAATATTCGTGACAATATGATGGCAGAAAACACAGTTTTCTTGAAGTTCTCAACATCGGCAACGGCAGCGATGGAGGGAGGAAGGTTGTTCCAGTCAACGCTGGTTTTAGGAATAGAAGAATCATGACACAACTTTGTTCTCGAAAATGGAACACCAACTTTAAATATATGATCGGAACGGGATTAAATGTATGAATGGCTCGAAAAAAGATGATCCCTTAATAGAGGGTTATGATGATGCAGTCTGTGGAAAAGACACAGTCGGAAACACTTTCAGCGCGAAGAAAGGTGTGGTGTGTTTTTTCATAGAAGTAATGCTGGCGCAACGGGAATATTTAGATAAGATGAAACGTGCTGCACGATTTTGAATGGATTCTAGTGTGTTTATTAGTGTGATTATAATAGGATCCCGAACTGCAGATGCATATTCTAACTTTGGTCGTACTAATGTTTTATAAAGGGTTAGTTTTATCGGCAGAGGCGCCGTAGAGATATTTCGGCGCAAGTATCCAAGAGTCCTTTTGGTGTTATTTGGGACATGATCCACGGGTCTATGCCATGATAAGGTACGTGAGATATGAACACCTAGGTATTTGTAGGAGTTAACGGATTCAAGGGGAATGTCGTGAAAAACATATGTACATAAGAACGTAAGTAACACACGTTTCTCGGGATCTTGGCTAGATTTCGGCAGGTCAATTTGAAAAAAAAAATATGCATGCTTGGCGTCACGAATGGACTGCAAGTACATATTCTCGGCCTCGTCGCATTTCTTCTATGCGCATTCGCATTGGTCTAGCTTTGCTGAGTGCAAAAGGCGCTTCCGTTTGCCACCAAATGTTCTTAAATGCGTGGAAAGTAATCGCTTATTGCGTTGCTATGACTGGCACGAAATGTGATGGTGAGAATGTATTTAGTTGCTAGTTTGGTGGTTTTAGCTTCGTAAGGAAACCAGTTGTCCTGAATAGACCGGTCTTGGAAGCCTGTTTAAAAATTTGTAAATAAGAGCCTGCAACTGGTTCTTGATCGTATCGTTACTTCATTTTTCATAAAGGTAATCGCTTTGAGGTGCGTTTGAAGCGATATCAAGACGAAGGGGAATGATGCATGTAAGACTCTGTGGTCGCTAATTTCGCGGAGTCGAGCCATAGATCTTGGGCGAATACCTGGTATCAGACCCCGAGTGTTAGAACAACCGCTTCCGACGCAGAGTTACGTATAGTCTTATTTGTACACAGAATCAAAGTACACGTAGAGCGGCTGCCAATGCATTCTAAAAGCCGATATGTTACTGCTGCTGCGCTACCTATATAGTTCACCAAAAACAGCTCTAATGCATGCTGAAAAAGTTAACTTGACATTCTAGGCAAAATGTTTCCTTACAACCCCTTTCTGAAACCTTGGCCGCATGACTGAACAGCGCGTTGTAGCTGGCAACGACATGTCTTAAGCAGGAAATATGTGTTTACTCTTGAATTTTGGTGAGTTTCCAGCTGCAAGAACAGCGGCCTTATCAGACACGAAAGAATACACTTTGCAGAAAACCAGTAAAATAGACAAAGGACGAGAAGAAAGGGAGGCACACATAATTAGCCCATTTTTCTACTCTCTTGTGAATGTATAATTCCGCAGAAGTAGAAATCCAGCCAGTAATCTTTTGTGTCCAATAATTCAGCTTGGATTAAACAAGGTTCCCCGTCGGGGAGCCCAGACATGCTCAAAGCGCGCCCGGGAATCCCTGGTAAGTTGTGTGGACGCCGACAGCCTTTTCCTCATCGGGTACTGAATGCGAAACCCGCATTCCGCTACAAGGCAGAGCTTTGGTTTTTCTCTTTTGCGTGTGTGCTGAGGTGTTTCAAGGCGAATGCTATTCTATTCTTGGGTAGCCTTCTTATCACGAGAAGGCACCTTTCCAAAGAACGCCTTCAGCCAAACGCGCAAAGGCCGCACTCTTTTCCACGCATTCGTGCATCCTAAATTCGCGAGCCTTCGCACCAGGCTCTTACACGTAGACGACCTACAGGGGGCGTTGTCCCGCATGCGTGACAGGACGTGCATATCGTGGGCGAAAACAATGGCAGTGCTGAGAGCCCTTGCGGTGTTACGTCACAATGGCCTTTCTGCGCTCCTCCATTTTGTTAACAGGCGCTGGTCTCGATCTCGTATCAGCCCTCTCTGGGTCTTGGTTATTTTTCTCCGCACAGAGCCGTACAGAAGCCCGTACTACTTGCTACGCAAGTTTCCGGCCTGGCTAGTCCGTGGGCGGACTGCCTAACCAATTTGTTTGACAGTCTATCAAATGTCCATAGATTTTTGGAGCGAAAGCGCTACTTCAGACGTACCAATCCCAAGCAAGAATTTTGCCAGGTTTCTTTGTCTTGTCCTTCGACTAACCCGAGCTTACCCGAGTTATTCGGCTAAGCTCGGGTAAGTTCGGAGCAGCGTTGCGCAAGCTGCCGCCTGTGGGAAGAAGCTCGTGTAAATTCCGAGCGGCATCGCTCCAGCTGTAGCCAATTGAAGGAAGGCGTCGTGGCACCTAGGTGACGTAACCTTGCGTTGTCATGACAACGTGCTCTGGTAGGTGGCAGTTAAAAAATTATTCGTCGCGAGAGGTTGTTCGGGAAAAGCAACATGGGGCGCACAATCCTTACCGGTGGCTGTAATAAAAAGAGCCACCGTCTAGTGCAGTGGCGAATCGCTTAACCAGCGCGCTACTTACCTGGTGGTGGTATGAAGACTCGCCGAAAACTTTGAATGGGAAGTAGAAAATGACCAATTCCGCGTATATATGGGCATTAACCCACTAAGGTAATCGCGCCTTACCCTTAACGGCGGAGCTGAAGTGTCCGCTCCAATTGAAGAATGAGCACTTGCTTTCGTGCGTCTACTCAGTTTAACTGCATTAAACCCTACTACTTTTTGTAAATGATATCTATAGATACTCTATGCACAATCCACAGATTTATGACCAAACTCTTTCAGTAGACTTTTGTCCATGTACAGTCTACAGACTAAGAATAGACAAAGTAGTGTCGGCAAATTAAAATAATATTGCCCAGCCTACACCGTACTATGAATAGCCAAGAGAAAATATCTATACGAAGGCCAGAGAGTTAACAAGAAATTGGCAGAAAGTCTCATCATCATCATCAGCCTGACTACGTCTTCTGTAGGGCAAAGGCCTCTGGCATGTTTCTCCAAATAACCCTGTCCTTTGCCAGCTTCAGCCAACGTAACCCCGAAAAATTCTTAATCCCATCCACCCCCTAATTTGCTGCCTCCCCCTACTCCCCTTGCCTTCTCTTGGAAACGGCTCCGTTACCCTTAAGGACCAGCGGTCATCTTGCCTTCGCATTACATACCCTGCCAAAGACAACTTCTTCCTCTTGATGTCGACTAGGAAGTCATTAACCCACGTTTGTTCCCTCCCAAACTCCGCCTGGTTCCGATCTCCTAACGTTACACCTATCATTTTTCTTTCCATAGCCAGCTGCGTTGCCCTTAACTAGCCTCCACATTTCGTCCCCGTACGTGAGCACCGGTAAGATACAGCTGTTATATACTTTTCTCTTGAGGGATATCGGTCTCCTGCTATTCATGATTTAAGGGAACCTGCTATATGCGCTCCAACCCATTCTTATTCTTCGAGTTATTTCCCTTTCATGATCCGGATCAGCGGCCATTACCTGCCCTAAGTACACGCATTCTCTCACCACTTCCAGCACCTCGCTACAAATTGTGAACTGCTGTTCCCTTGCGCGATTGTTGAATATTACTTTGATCGTCTGCATGTTAATTTTAAGACCTACCAATCTGCTCTGACTGTATAACTCATCGATCATGCTTTGCAGTTAATGTCCTGAGCGACTTAGGAAGGCAATGTCATTAGCAGATATAAGATTACCTAGTTGTTCTCCATTGACTCTTATGCGCAACTGTTCCCATTCTAAGCCTCGGAACATATCCTGTGAACAGGTGATGAATAGCACTGGCGAGATCGAGTCTCCCTGTAGGACACCGTTCCTGATTGCAGTTTTATTGCTGACTTTATGTAGTACTATGGTAGTCGTGCAGTTGTTATATATGTCTTCTAGTATTTCAGACTAGGCTCCTCCAAACCTCACTTAGCAAAGCCTGCATGACAGCTGAAGTTTCCACTGATTCGAATGCTTTCTCATAATCAATGAAGGCTATAGACAGGGGTCGGTTATATTCTGCGCATTTCTCTATCACCTGATTGATAGTGTGAATATGGTCTATTGTCAAGTATTTTTTACGAAAGCCTGCTTGATCCCTTGGCTGATTGTAGTCTAAGATTAAAAAGCTGATCGGTGTGTAATTTTTGAAGTCCTTGGAGTCTCCTTTCTTATGAATTAAGATAATGTCAGCGTTCTAAGCTTCTGGTACGCTCGAGGTGATAAGACGTTGCGTATACAGGGTGGCTAGTTTCTCTAGCACAATCTTCACACCGTATTCAAGGATCTGCTATTACCTGATCCTCACCAGCTGCTTCCCCCTTTTGCATTGCTCCTAAGGCTTTCTTTACTTTTTCTTTTGTTACTGGCGGGGTGTCCCATTGCTGTGCTGCACTGCATCTCTCACTAACGTTCGGATTGCATTGGATACTGCGTCGATTTGTATAGAAGCCTTCGGCTACTTCAACTATCTTATCCATATTGCTAATGACATTGCCCTCTTTATCTCTTAACACATACATCTGTTTTTTTCCTATGCCTAGTTCTCTCTTCACTGCTTTTAGGCTGGGTGAGCGCATGCACAGTATGAAGTCTATTTCATTTTAAGTCTCACCATTGGGGCTCTTCCACGCCCACTTCATGTACTTTCGTTTCCGGAAGAACGTATTCATGATCTGTAAATTATTTCTCTCTGCGAATACTACTAATAAATCATTTGGCAATAACTTACTTGGACACTTGGTAAAATTCAGTCTCAGATTTTCTGCAAAAAAGTTGAAAGGAACTAATCGTTGATGAACCCTTCTTAAAAAAAAATCAGAAAGTGTGATTTTTTTCTTCGGAAAACTGGAATCAAGATTAAGGCTGCTTTCTCAGTCTATATATAACACCTTTACTATTCGCTCCACAAAAATTGTTTGTTACAGTGCGTAGAAGAAAGGTGGTGTCGTTACCTTCCAGAATTCTTTGTGTGTGAGCGTTAGGGGATTTTTGGAGTTGTTAAGCACCTATCTTCTACATTTGTGAGGTGAGGCGACGACCTGTTTTTACAAAAACAAGGAATATGCATAGGATCCAGTGTTGCTTCAAATTTAAGCCATACCTTATTAGCTGAATGTGACCGAAGGCTTTTTGTCTGTTTTGAAGCACTAGGAGTGTTTAAGGTCTTTCGTTTTGTTGATGATTTTTTAATATTTTTAGACACCACTTGTTTCACCCTCGATGAGGCCGTGGACATATTTTAGGTCTTTTTTCAAACTGCTTATCTCCACTGGTCGTCACACATGAGCTGCCTGAAAACAATAGCATACGCTTTCCTGATATCAAGTTCAAGTTTTAGATCACACACACTGAATTTATCATCCTAATCCTAGGGATGGAAAAATGAAATGAACGCTGGCGCAGCAAGGACACTAAAGAGAAAAGGACACCACATGCGCACACTACCAACTGTTTTTTACACGGAAAGGTGGCATATTTAAACGTACAGAGCAAGCATGAGGCTCATCGCATTATCGCTCCGAACCCAACACGCGGAAAGAAAGCAGCAACGTCAGGATAACCGACAGGAAACCTTTAACCCCTGCAGGTAAACTAACAGATTCTGATAAAAGAAATTAGAGGAGGAGGCCATCTCTTAGCAAAAGCAGTATCAAACAATCGTAGCAAAAGCAAAATCATACATGAGAAGCAAAATCAGTCAGGAACCAAAAACCAAAAATAAAAATAAAAAGTAAAAACAAATGACAATTGTAGCAAAAGCAGTAAAACATATGAAGCAAAAGCAGTCAGAACTCGAAAAACAATAAAAAAGAAAATACAAAAGCAATAACAAAGTTGACAACCCGCCTAAACAAACAACAGACGGCCGCTAGAAATGCGGAGCTGAAAATTCGCACAGTACATGACGTCACAAAAAACTATCAAGAAAAGATACTTCATTTCTACGGAGAGATACCGAAGAGTCGCTAACACAAGTGCTTCCCTTTTTTTTACCATAAAAGCCTCAAGAATTTCACGTGCCACCTGATCGCGACACATGCCCAGAATCTCCATTCCGTTAAGCACTGCCTCATACTTGCAATCTTTACATTGTAGGGGCAAATTCGACCCGCCTCCGTTTTCTAACGATTTCTCATGCTCCCTTGCCCTAATGAAGCGACCCGTCTGGCCTATATAGACCCCCCGCCCCCCACACATCAGTGGGATTTCGTACACCACTTCAACGGCACAGGATACAAAATGCTTGCCGTGCCTCTTTTCGCACAGGGCTTTCCTCTTCTGGTCTACCCGCGAGCATAACCCGCTCAGCTTTTTGGGCGCGGAGAAAACGACAGGTACGTCGAACCAGCTAGCAACCTTCTTCAAGCTGTGTGCCACTCGGACTATATAGGGGACCACTGGCATGAAAAGGCATGGAGCAATGCCTTTGGTTTTCACTGCTGCGCACTCAAAGCTCATCAAACTAAACATAGTTCGTTGTGGGTTTCTTCACTGTCTTAAAAAGTCATGCTCGCATGAGACTGAGGAGAGCTTGTTTCTGCAGTCAAAAAGGTTGCAAGACGCGGGTTATCCGCTTCACTTGCTGGCACCAGTGGCTGGCGATCTTCTCAGAAAGAAAAGAAAGGAAAACTAAGACCCAGTAAGAGCTAAATAACACAACTGTCAGTGCACGTTAAAGAACCCCAGGCGGTCAAAATTTCCGGAGCCCTTCACTACGGCGTCTCTCATAGCCTGAGTTGCTTTGGGACGTTAAACCCCATAAACCAACCAACCAACCCCAAAAAATTGCTGTTATTCAACCTGAGGAAAAATTTGCAACAGGGTAAACATAAACGTTTTGTTTTCTGCCCCGAATAAGTTGAGCGCCCTGTACAGGAAAAGCACTTCTGGAAACCAGGGAAAGGCCGCTTGCACAATCAGGCACCAAAAGCCGTTTTTAAGATGCGTAGAAGGCGTTCTGTACAAGGTGCCCTTGACATGTGGCAAATTTTATATAGGGCAGACAGGAAGATGCCTAGATGAGAGGTTAGGAGAGCATAATTACAACATGGAAAACAAAAGAGTGGGGCACATGAGTGTCCATTGTCTCAAGGGCAAGGACAAAAGCAAGAGGAGCAAGAAAGGCTGTCGTCCCGTTTTGCACATATGTGAAATACTCTGTAAAAGCAAATGTCAAATAACTCGAGAGATTGTGGAGGCCTTTGCGATAGCACGAGAGGGTGGTGGTTGCGTAAGCGCTCCATCAATTTTGTTGTCCGGAAAAGAGATTTCATATCTTACATCAGGCACGTGGGTTGCCCGATAAAACGAGCAGTCATGATTCCTTGATAATGGTCTTGTAAGCATGCGCAGGTGATTACCAATAGTATAAAATTGTTTTTCGCATGAAATATGTATCTCTTATTCTGCCGTCCTTGTCTTTTTGGGCGCTGATTTCACTGTCAGAATAATAACTCTCCCCTGCTATTCCTAGGGCCTATGCCATAGTCGCCTACCACCAGACCTCCGGCCTGCTTCTTGGCTACCTTCGCATTGAAGCCGCCCATTAGTATACTGTACTGTGATTTTGCGTTGTTCGTTGCCGATTCGACGCCTTCATAGAATGTTTCAACCATCTGGTCATCATGGCTTGATGTAGGCGCGTAGGCCTGCACCACCTTCACCTTGTACCTCTTAATAATTACGACAGCTGCCACTGTCTCGTTCATATTATGGAAATACTCTATGTTGCCAGCCATGTCCTGATTGATGAGGAAACCCACGCCTAGTTCTGGTCTGTCCGCTAATCTACGATAACACAGGGCGCGCCCCATCCTTTAGCATTGTATACGCCTCATCTGTCCTAATAACTTCACTAAGCCCTATGACATCCGGTTTAATACCCGCTAGTTCCTCGAACAGCACTGCTATAAAGTCTACTGGGGATTTGTTAAGAGTGAGGTTGATTGCGTTCGGATACGGCTGCGTTAATGTGTTCACACCAGTCAATGAGTGACAACGGAATTCTTCCTGGAAGCCGTAACTTGTCCAGCGAGTACTAGCGCTCAGTGCACCCATTTAAGGCCACGCACTCAGTGTGGTCACAGATACCTGGGCCCACGAACCGCTTCCAACAAGTGGTACGTGAACGGCATCCGTCAAGTCACCCCACACTGTTTCCAAGCACGTATCTTGCAAAGCCACTTTCACACCTAACAGATTTTATCCGAGGGAAAGTTTGACAATGATGTTTGCTATATCAGTGCAAAATGTTAAAAGTGTACAAGATGTACAGTTCGACGGCTAAAACAAAGCTGTATATGAATGAAAGTGTTCAAAGGAAACAAGAGCGGAGATACACAAAAGACCAAACACAGCAGCGCTTGTCGGGTAGTGCTCCTAGTTCTGGTGTGAGTAAACGTCACGGACGCAGATGTCGGAAGGCGTTGCAAGTTGCGCGGACGATAAGGCGCAAAGGTCGCGCGACATTTTTTTTTTTTTCAATTTTGAAGTAAAAGCTTCTACAGTCTTCGTTTATATACATTTCTATGCTTCTGCACTTGGATGTAAATGTCACCCGCTTGTCTCTTGTTTGTGAACTGGTTTGATCCGTAGAAATTTGACTGTGCGCCCATTTGCTTTCTTTTCGTGTAGTTTTCGTTGATAGACCATGAGGTTCTACACGTCATGTACACACTCCTACCTTGGCTACCAAAAGGAAGGCGGCAATATTAAATATATAATAAAAATGAAGAATAACTGGACACAGGAAGGATTGTTCCTGTGTGCTGTTCCATCGGATTTTGTGAAACAGCTCCTTGATGGTCACTCTTTGAGGAAAACGGCGTTCCCTTCGAATGCGTTAACCTAAAACTTCTGCATCGACCTTGCTGGCCCGCGTTCTCTCAAGAACAATATCCAAGAGGACGGGTGGTCGGGAGCTTGCGAAAACTTGTCCGCTGAGGTCATATATATACTACAGACCATGCGTACTTGAGTGATGCGGGCCTTGCGAAGGCACTGTCGTGTAGCTGGACGTGTGGTATTCTTCAGTGCGGAGGACGGCGAAAGCTTTGGCGGCTTGTTCCCTCACCTCTGCTTGCTGACTATGAGGACCAAAAGTAAGAGTACCGCCTCAGTGCGCGTCTAATTAAACGCGCGCCGCTCACACCTGATTTTTGCTCACGATATAGCACTTAATTCACCCCGGGGAGTAGACTGCTGGTTTACCTTCGCATGTCGGATTTCATAGAAGCTTCGTTGTCTATTCATCTGTTCCAGGGAAGAAAACTCTGTCATGGTACCCCACCCGTGCTTTCCCCCGCTGTAGCACGGGTCTCCCGCGAATGAAATTTGGCACGCCGCACCTTAATTCGTTGCCCCGTACTTTATCTGATGCGGTATGACAACATGCCGAGCGAAGGCACACAGGCGCTAGCCTGCATTTCAGATGGTTGAGAACTCAGCCTAGCGTAGCTCAGCGAGCTAAGTGACCTGTGGGGGTCTCGTGAAAGGGCAATATTTTTGACCCTTTAGGAGGTTGGAGGTCAACAGGTCATCGGTAGTTTGGCGGTCACATGCGAGAAAGAACACCGCGAAGGGCGAGAATAGGTTTTAGTCCCAGCGTTTTGCGACGCCGAACTATGAACGTGGCACACATTGGACTCGAAGGATGTCACCTCTGCACCTCTTTGACAAGTGACGTTTATGAGCCACGGAGTACACTTGCTATTCACTTATTATTACCACGACCAGACTTGGACAAGCAATCATTCTTCCAAGTTATGTCGCCACACATGAGTGCATTTCCTTCATCAGCACCTTAACGTCCACTAAAGAGCCCGGCATTGGCCCTCGCATTTGCAAGTGCTCTTGATTGCAAAGTTTAAAAGAACTGCACGGACCGTGCAGCACCATGGGCACCAGTAGCTCACATGGTGTGCCGGCGACGCTGGGTTACAAACCCAGCGTCATCTTAATCATTCACTGTTTTTTTTAAAAAGAAACAAATGTCGGTGGATGCCTAGAGTCCTGCTGCCTGGCTCAACTACGTCTGCAAAATATGTCGTTTCCGGCGACGCACGCGCACACTTAAATATGGCAGTCGATTTAAAGCTTTGGCTGCGATCAAACTTGTCAATGGACGAAGAAAACAGATTTGCGGTCGATTGCTTTTTGAAGAGACTACTTAGGTGAAAATAGGTGAGAATGACTTAAGGGGGCTCGAGATGCTGAAGGTATAGCGCCCCCTACACCAAGTATAAGCCTGTTGCTCCAAAACTCCGGAAAAATTCTTAACGCATCACCTGATGTCAGCTTAGCACCCAAAATCATGCGGTGGCAAAGACATCAGTTGATTAGTGGCGAGCATCAAAGGCGGCAGCTTTCCCAAGTACTTAGAATGAAGCGAAGAGTGGAAGCAAATTACCTTCTAAATCGCAGCTTTAAAGAACATCTATACGCTCAGTGGGGATTTTAGCGCCGAACGTGGGGCTGAAAGCATTTTATAATAACAACGAAATTCCTTTATTTTCTACCCTAAGGATAAAGAAGGTAGAGAGAAAGAGCTAGAATTGCAACATAACGAGCTCTTACCTAGCACACTGCTAGCACATTCGGCGAAGGAAACCTGCGCAGGCTGTAAGTTTGGAAAGCTTCGGCAAACTCAGTCACGGCTCTCGGCCGGTATAGGCGGGCCTGCGTACAAGATTCGTCCACGGTGCGGCCATGAGTACAGTTCACTCTCTTAGCCGGCCCCCTTCGGACGCCGCAGTGACCAAATAAGAAGCACCCCTCGCCTGGGCACTGAAGTGGCGTGCATCGCGCCTCGCGTGACTCGGGAATAACGGGCGCTACGGTCCACGGCCGCAGTCGCCCACTTCGGCGAGGCGACGAAAGCGGTCTCTTCCTCGTCGGCGTCGCGAAATCGCTCGCGCTGTCGATGCTGATGCGCGAAAGACAGGTGGCACACCAGCCACTAAGCGCTGCAATGTTCCAGCCCAGCTTCGAAATGCTGGCATCAAAAATAGCGGTCAGTGCTGTGCGCGGGCTTTTTTATACAGAGCACATGGTTTGATAAGTCTACTGGCTCACTATATGGTGGCCGCTCTCGACACTGAGCTGTCCCGCCTGTATTTGTGTGCCACAGGGCTACGGCTGCACATAGATGTGTTTTGCAACGCGGGAGCAAAAGATTTGATGCAGTTTCTGGTGGAGCCGCCTCGATTCATTTTACCTGTGAGTTCGGGTAGAACCATCATCATTATTTACTCTTCTTTTGTTTTCGCCCCGCCGTGGTGGCTCAGTGGTTACGGCGCTCGGCTGCTGACCCGGAAGACGCGGGTTCGATCCCGGCCGTGGCGGTCGAATTTCGACGAAGGCGAAATTCTAGAGGCCCGTGTGCTGTGCGATGTCAGTGCACGTTAAAGAACCCCAGGTGGTCGAAATTTCCAGAGCCCTTCACTACGGCGTCCCTAATAGCCTGAATTGCTTTGGGACGTTAAACCCCCAAAAACCAAACCAAACCATCTTTTGTTTTCGCTCTTTTGGCCTCTTCTATAGGTAATTTCCTTAATGTTTGTGCCATGACATTGGTTATATAATGCCAGGAAGCTGCGGGTGCGGCGACCCGCGTCGGCCTTTACCGTTGGTTTTTCAGTTTCATCATACGATGGCCTAGCGGTTTTGTGCTACGTATTGCCACGTGCCCAGCACCGCTGTCGTTCTTCATTCGTAAGATATTTGCGGAACGTTGGAAAGAAGAACTGTAGGCTTAGGAAACGTTGCGTAAAGACGAAAGCATCGTAGTAAAAGCGGCTGACAGGGATGGAGCTATAGTAAACCTGGACAAATCAGCTTCCGAACCACCCCGCACGTCAACTAGTGGCAGAAATAGAGGACTCTCCGGCTCGAATCGCTAAGGACGGTAGAATAACCGAGGCATTGTTAAAATTAATGTCGCCGAGCGATCGAACTCCTGGCCGGTTCTTTCTCCTCCCTAAAATACAAAAAGCTAACCATCCTGACCGTCGAATCGTGCCCAGCAATAAGGCAGTGGCGGAAAACATATCTAATTTTATTAATTTTCTCATCGAGGACATCTCCCCAGTTTTCCTCCTCATATTAAAGACACAAGCCATTTCCTTTGGGAGATTTTGAAACTGACCATCTCCACAGGAGGCCTTCTGGCGACCATGGACGTTTGCTCCCTGTATACATATCCCGTACGCAGACGGCATAACAGCAACGCTGGCAGCCTTCGAACGCTCAAACTCTTCGGTTGATTTGGACGGTGGAACTCTTTCCGTCGTTCTTGAAGTGGTCCTAAATTCCAACAATTTTGAGTTTCATGGGGACCGCTACCTTCGAATAAGCGGTACTGCGATGGGCACAAAAATGGCACCTAACTATGGCAGCATCTTCATCGGGTCACTAGAAATTCTCCTCCTTGAGGAACAGCCAAAAACAAACATCTTTTTACAAGCGTTTCCTAGACGACGTCTTTCTTCTATGGGAACGTGATGAAGCCAGCCTGTTGGACTTCATTGCCAAATTTAATATACTGCATCCATCAATCAGGTTTACCCAATGTATCTCCGACTCAAAGATTAATTTTCTTGACGTGGAAATATCGGTAGACGGCAGCTGCCTTTCGACTACCCTATACAGAAAACCCACGGATAGACAGCAATATCTCCGTTTTTACAGTAGTCACCCGAAGCACTGCAAAGCAAGTATTCCATATTCACAGGCGCACAGATACCGAAGAATATGTTCTACCACAGAGGAGTTTGACCAGCATACGGCGACTCTCAAGGCCACTTTGTCACGTCAGAAATGCCCGGGGAAACAGTCGATGACGCGGTTCAACGCGCTTGCAACCTAGACCGCTCGTCCATCTTGGCAGAGAACAAGGTGAAAAAAGGCAGCAAAACAAACCCAGTCCTTACCTACTCCGATACGGCTCCGAGGGTAAACAACATAATAACCGAGTAATAGGTTGTCGCTAATATTGAAGGAACCATCCCTAGTAGTGTACCGCCGGGAGAAGACCTTAAGAGACTTGCTTGTCAAATCGAAATCAAGGAAGAACGCTAACCGAGGTGGGTGCCACCCATGCGGAAATTCCGTTGCAAAGTCTGTCCACGCATTTCACACGCCAAACTGGCAAAATCCAAGTTCGACAGCTTTGTTTTTCCCATAAATGAGACCTCGACTGCGACTCAAACAATGTGTTTTACAAACTTCAATGCGAAGTGTGTGCGGAGGAGAACATTGGTCAGACGAAGACATCATTTCGTTTCCGCTTCAACAACCACAAAGCACATGTGCCATCCTTACCCAACTTGCCCCTTTCCAGACACCAGCGTCTTCCAGTCCACAGTTTTGAAAACATTCGTGTCATCCTTCACCAGTCCAGGTTCCCTAACACCTACTAGAGGGAACAAAAGGATTCATACTTAATTCACAAGTTTGGCACGTTCTCCCATGGCATGAACGCTACTCCCGGGAGACTTTCCTGCTTAAAGGAGACTACGTAGGAAATTTCACCCGTCATAGGCCTTGGACAGTGTTATTATCGGTATACGCCTGAACTTGTTCTTGACGACTTCAGCCATACTCTGAAATGGCTGGGAATCTAGCAGTTTAATTGAAGAGCGCTTCCTTTGTCCAACCTCCTGCCAGCATCCACGTTCTGTTTCAAATAGACACCTATAATGATAATGACCAACTCGTACGCCAACTGCAACAGATTTCAGAAGATATCAGGGAAATTAAGGATGGGCGCTTAGCTTCCATCGACGCGAAGTTGGAACGACTAGCTGCTCTGGACAGCAAATTATCAGAGTGTGTTAACGAAGTTACTAACCTGCAGAAGGTAGTCACTTTCCTCGAATCAAGACTGGAGGACCTAGAAAATCGTTCCAGACGCTCGAATTTGATAGTATACGGTGTCCGAGAAAACCCAGAAGAAAATACCGAATCACTCGATAAGCTAATGAATGAAAGAATTGTCAAGAAAATTCTTAAAATTGATCCAGTTGCCATTGAAAGGATACACAGGTTAGGTCGGCCAGTCAAAGATTAAACCAGGCCTATAATACTTAAACTACTGGACTACCGCGACAAAGTAAATGTGTTAAGAAATTGTCGTAAGTTGAAGGGTTCTAATTACTCGATAGGCGAGGACTGCTCGGTACGTGTGAGGGAAGTAAGAAAAAAGTTGTGGAACTGGGCAAAAGAGAATAAGGAAGAGGGAGACAAGGTGTCATTAACGTATGACAAACTACGCCTGAATGGGCAATTATATCGCTGGGATAACACAAAAGGCTGTCCAGTACACATGGAACCTGTAACTGACAATACTGACAGCCGAAAAAACATGCTAGACGACCAAGGCCAACTTGAAACTGACATCACTGGAAGCCAAAAAAACATGCAAGAAAAACAAGGCGAGGGACCCGCATTACGCCCACGACGGCCGCAACATCCTCGCAGATAAGTTTTGCAAACGTTAACGCCCGCAGCATCCTGAACAAATCTGACTCACTCGAAGCGTTACTTCTTGGTATCGAGCCAGACTTTGTGGCTATAACAGAAACTTGGTTAACGGCTGATATCCTGGACACCGAGATTACACCTCCGAATTAGGTAATTATTCGCAAGGACAGGCCAACACGTGGCGGAGGAGTGGCTATTCTAATAAAAAAGCACATTCCCTTCTCTATTCTGCCAAAAGTTCAGGATGCAGAGGCAATCTTTTGCAAGATAAAGCTTGGCTCGCACTTTATCACAGTGGGGTGTGTTTATCGTAGCCCTTCATTTGACCATTCCGCTATGACTTCATTGTATAACTATATGCAGCGTCACACGCTAGGCTCAAGACTTATCTTACTAGGAGACTTTAATCTTCCAGATATAGAATGGCAAACTTTGCAGTTTAATTCCCCTAGCTCTGAAGTCGTTTTAGATATTATGCTCCAGTTCAATCTTTACCAAATAGTAAGCGAACCTACACGTGTACAGGGAACAACGTCTAATATACTTGACCTTATATATTTAAGTGATCACCTTTCAGCACACACAGCAGAACTCGAAATCATTGATGGTATATCAGACCACAAGCTAGTTCTATGCGCTATCCCTACATGTAACAATGATGCTCCTCCAAGTTCGAAAATTACATACCTCGACTACAATAATGCTCAAGATTCTGACATAATCGATCACCTCACTGATGAATTCTCGGCATTTGAAGAAATGTATGAGAAGCCCTCCACACATATTGAATATTTATGGTCCATGTTCAAAGATACCGTATTCTTCTGCATCAGTAACTACGTACCAACTAAAACAAAAACAACTAGGAAACATAACCCTTGGATAACACGTGGATGTGGTTCATGCCAAACGCAAAGTAAAACGGCTGAGAAAATCGTTGAAGACAAAAAGCAAACCTCGAAACAATGGTCGCCTTGCCAAGGCTATTAGTGATTTAAAATCAAAGATTAAGTCAGCAAAAACCACTTATTTCTCGAAAACACTGCCCAATTTTCTAAAAAGCTCTCCCTTAAAATTTTGGAATTTTCTAAAGCCTAATAAAGGACGTAAGAACCCTAATTCCCTAGAACAAGATATAAGTTATGCTAATTCTATGAATAATTACTTCAAATCCGTTTTTACTGTTGATGATGGTGTTATCCCCCCTTTAAGTACTGTATATAGAACACCTTTGACACCGACAAGTATAAGCGAAAGAGGTGTGTTAAATCTTTTACTTAACTTAGACACAAAAAAAGCGCCTGGCCCTGACAACATACCTAACATATTCCTCAAACGATATGCCGAATGGATCGCTAAGTACTTATACTTACTATTTAACAAATCATTATCGACTTGCACTCTACCGAAAGAATGGAAAATCGCCAAGGTTATCCCTGTTCACAAATCTGGAAACAAGAACGAACCCTCTATTTTCAGACCCATATCGTTAACCTGCACAATATGTAAACTTCTTGAGCACATCATTACTAAGCATATAACCACATTCCTTGAACAAGAACGCATTCTATCCCCCTTCCAGCATGGTTTTAGAAGTGGCTTATCAACAGTGACTCAGCTCCTGGAACTAGTACATGATCTGTCTTTGAGCATTGACAACCAAAAACAGGTAGATATGATATCTTTCGACTTTTCGAAAGCATTCGACCGCGTTTCACACAAAAAATTAATCAAAAAATTGCAATGCACACTTGGTAACAGCCCCATTGTTAACTGGATTGGGGACTACCTCTCTGGTCGCTCCCAATACGTTGTGATTAACCACCAGCCTTCCTCATTAGAACGTGTAACATCAGGAGTACCTCAGGGTTGCGTCTTAGCTCCAGTTTTATTCTTAATCTTTATCAACGATCTGCCCTCATATGTCAATGTTAATATTAAACTCTTTGCTGATGACTGTATAATTTACCGCGAAATTAACACACCAGATGACCACATGGCCCTAAACCTCGCTGCAGAAGCCGTATCTAGGTGGTGTAAAGACTGGCAGATGGCCCTTAACATTAATAAGTCCGCTCTCCTCACAATAACCAGAAAAAAACATCAGTCGTCCTACACTTACGTTGTCAACAACGCCCCCCTCACTCGAGTTAACAGCTATAAATACCTCGGTATAATAATATCCCATGATCTCAGATGGGATTCACATATCACCTATGTCACATCAGCCGCCGTTAAAAGACTCCTGTTTCTCAAAAGGCATCTTCAACAAGCTCCTCCTCCAACAAAACTAATTGCATACAACGCTTTCGTACGATCGGTACTCGAATATGCGAACGTTGCATGGTTTCCGCATACTAAATATATCATAGGAAAATTAGAAGCAATCCAAAGAAAGGCAGTAAGATTTATGTTTAATAAATACAGGCCTACTGACTCACCCACCGAACTACTCAAGACAGCCGGCATTCTCACTCTGGAAAATAGAGCTAAACTTGCACGACTAAAAATACTTTACCAGTTACTCCATAATCAGCTTAACCTTGATAAAACTAGGTACCTTATGGCCCCAGAGACAAGACCTACACGTCACAGACACTCAGAAACATTAAAAGAGCACACATTTCGTACGGACTGCCTGAAATACTCCTTTTTTCCACTCACAATAAGAGAATGGAACACCCTTGACCACTCTATTACACGCAGCACATCACTAGATATCTTCACTCAGTCAGTAGAAAATTATCTTCACTCGTAAACACACTTGAATTCTGAAGCTTTGTTGACAACTTCATTTTTTGCCTTGCTATTTTTCTTACCAGTGCTTGTTCGTTTCTAATGTCATATATATCCCATGTATTGATTATGTTATCTTGTCTTGAACTAACTGTACAATCCGACGATCATATTGCTGTACCCGTGACTTTTATGTATTGAACCTTAATTAAGTGCGACACTGTAGTCGTTTATATTGCCCTTCAATCCTTCTTCTTGTTCACTCTTTGTGTCCATTATTCATGACGTTGTTGTAGTTTTTACTTTGATGTGCCTTGTTCCAGCGCCCTTCTTGTTAAAATCCCCAGTGGATTGACAGTATCTTTAAATAAATAAATAAAATAAATAACCTCTCTATACTATAATAATATAGTCTACAATAATATAGTCTACAATATATACAATGGACTATAATAATATAGTCCATTGTGACCACGCGGCAGCTCCGCGGGCCGCAGACCTTTCGCAGTTTTCGCACACATGTATTATTATTATTGCGAAAGCAATACTACTTGCACTTTCAAGCCTTTGCCGTGCCGTGGCGGTGCCACCATTGACCTTTCGCATGACCTCTGTGTGACGTCCCGCCGAAGAGCTGGACGACCATCTCGCGCCGTCTGCGAGTAGTGGCGGTGCCACCACCGGCCGCCTAACTCCCGCGCTGTCCGCCAGGAGCGCAACAGGTGTTGTGACGTCACGCCGAAGAGCTGGGCGACCATCTCGCGCCGTCTGCGAGTAGTGACGGTGCCTCCGCCGGCGGCTTAACATCTGCTTCGACGATGCCACCTACCGCTAGGGAAGATCGTCGCAATGAGCGTAGGAGACAGCAGCGAGCTATTCATCCTTCTCTCAGGTGCAAAAACAACAGCCGTTTACGCAGAGCGGCGATAGACACGGCGGATGCGGGCTGAAGAAACGGATGAAGTTGCTTTCGCAATTTCCGGGCTTAACCAAGCTGAGGTCTGCCAATTTTTTTTTTATTTTTTAACTTTTGTATAATTTCTTGTATTCTATTTTATGTCGCTTAACCAAGCTGAGGTCTGCCAATTTTTTATTTTTTAACTTTTGTATAATTTCTTATATGCTATTTTATGTCTTCCGCCCCTTTTTCAATTTCATTTTTCTACATGTCCCTTGTTATTTGTTATTTACTTACACCAACATCGACTTAGAGGGACTATGCAACGAAGTAAAAGTCACTTGTAAACGTTTTCAGTGCTTAGAAATGATGCTAAGAAGCATTCACACCAAGTATGAGTTTTCGGAGCTGAGCCGGCAATTTATTATGAATTTTAAAAAAGCGTGAATTTTAAAATTCGCGGGACGATTGGTGCCTTCGTAGTGACCGATTTTGAAACTAAAATCATGTGCGCCGAGAGCCGGGCTGAACGGTCTTTTCGCTTTTCTATCGCTGTTCAAACTCGTTCTTTGCTACTACTTTAGCATTTACACCTCCCCATTTGTTTTTCTGGTTGTTTTGTTCCGCCGCGGCCTGTGTGAAAGCTGTTCTGCTGTCTGTTATACGATCCCTTGCCCTCATTCTCAAGTTTGTTTCGAAGGCAGAGATTACACCTCCTCGCTCGTTCTTTGTCCTTAAATTAATGAAATCGCTTCATTGTAAGCCTGCCCTGACGAAAGGAATACCATTCGCGAAACTGTTTGCAACATAAACCTTGAAAGAGCAGTCGCGTTTGTCGCAATGCTGTACCTAAACTAGTACCTGGCCCATTGGAACCACTACTGAATACAATATATATATGTATATATATAGTAGTGAGAGGTCTCATCGTTCAATGGGCCAGGAAGACTTGTACACAATAAAGGGGCCACAACTTTCCGATTATCATCATTTATTGCGAACAGTTTCGAGCGGAGGACCGTCCTTCATCAGGGTATAGAGACCTGATGAAGGACAGTCCTCCGTTTGAAACTGTTGGTAATAAATGAAGATAATCGGAAAGCTGTGACCCCTTCATTGCATATATATATAAAATTACGTTTTTGTTCTACCGTATCCTTCCGATCTTCGCCCGCTTCTTTTATATATATATATATATATATATATATATATATATATATATATATATATATATATATATATATATATATATCATTCGACTCTCCCTCTTGCCCAACCTCACCGCACCTCGCGCCGTTTAAACAACCATCTCAGCTTTCAACGCCTTTCAGGTAAAACCGTTGCATTCAATTCATCCGCTTTGCCGCAGGCTATTGTTCACTGGAATGGTCTTCCGCAACACATCGTCAATATTCGTGATCCAGCTTCTTTTAGGACCGAAATAACAGCCATTTTTTCTAATTACTGACGCGTCAATAACTATTGTATAATGATGTTCTTATTGTTTGATGGTGAGTACTAACAGTCAGTTGGCATTGTGTAATGATGTTCTTATTGTTTTATGGTGAGTACTAACAGTCAGTTGGCATTGTGTAATGATGTTCTTACTGTTTAATGAGTACTAACAGTCAATCAGCATTATATAATCATGTCATGCATGCTCCTGTTATTACCCCTATTTATGTAATCCCCCCCTCACACAATACTCCATGCTTGGAGCCTGTGAGGCAACGTGAATAAATAAATAAATAAATAAATATATATATATGCACCTAGCAACATGCGCACTGTGCCAGGTGGCACATCATTTATTCGTATGAGGCGCACCCTAACCCAAGTCTCACCGATGGTCATCGGCCATAGAACACCAGTGACGCACCTTAACTTGACCGCTGCACTACTGCGCCAGGACTGGTAGGAAGACTCCCTGGGACCTGTGAATCGAGAGAATGACCAATTCCGGATACATGAACGTTAATAAATTATTCCTATCCGAACAACTGCCTCCTAGGAACATTGCATCTGAACACCAGAAGCTAAGGGAAAATAGAACTGCCAGCGCACGTAATTCGCATTTGGCTTAACTACTTAAATTGACCACGATTTTTTTTCCCTACAAGTGTAGACAATTAAGACCAGTTCGTCAGGCGTGGTGCCTTGCGGTGCGTCACGTGGTCCAGTATGCCTACTCGTATATTCTAATAACTGTCTGTAATTTAAAAGAGGCCTCCTATTTACATACAGTGCAGGCAAATGGTCTTTTTAGACATATATGTTGAGTGTCTGATAAGAATTGCGCTGTCATGATCCTGCAAGCGTTCCGCTACCCTATGGAGACCTCCCGTTCCCATGCCCTCTCAGTATTGCTTCCGCAAACACACAGTGGCACTGAGCGGCTTTTCATTCTCGCTAGCGTGCGAACGGAGATATAACAACACTCCCTAAGAAGAAACACTCCTAAGACAATGAGTAATTACTCCCTTATTAAATATTTTTGCTGCAAGAATTTGACAAGAAAGTCTAAATGTGCCGGCGAAATACTCAGGAACGGAGCAAACGACGCGGTTCTGAGCGCGCCGATACGCCTTAAACTAGTTCATGTCGCCGCCGCAGAGTGGCGTCGATTTCGTAAAAACCGATAATACGCCGAGCTAAAGTGCATCGTGCGCAGTCGCTCTGTCGGCCATTCAACTTACAACCGAGCCATCACGTTAGCTTTCGGAGCTTGTGCCCCCAGCGATGGATGTCATCGCGCGACTTCTGACACACAACCTGTTCTGGCGAATGAGTGACCTCAAGGCGCGGAGCCACCTTTACGTAATATTAGCGAGTCAGGAGTGCGTCGACCGGAATGTCCCGCTGAACTCTACGGGTGCAAATATAGGGCGGGTTTGCATCCACCCAAGTCGCAAGGCACAGAGGCTGGAAGGGTTGAAACATGAGCGACTGGCTGGCTGCGGCATGCTCCGACAAGAATGGACGGTTGTACGCGGGAAGGCAGAGATAACGAGCGTCATTTCAGAGTACGCCCAACTCTTACTGTTCGGCAACAATGCTCCAGTGGGACTACAATGCAGCGCCGTAAGCGTTTAGTTGTTGACATAAGTGAAGCGTAGATAACGGGCAGCCACGCGCTGCGGTGAACTGTCGCTGAGAGCCGCAGTTTTCACCGATATTGACAGGCGACTGCTGTGTTCTCAGGTGCAGTTGTTTGTTCTCTTCAGCTCCCAGTTGAATGGAGGCGTTTGTTCAGGACTAGAAGGGAAAGAATTTACTCCGAGCAAAAACCTCATGGTGAGAAACCTGACGTGTCTGTTCCGGTTTGACATGAGGATCCATAGCGCACAAAATTGAAGGGACACAACACAAGCTCTAAACTTCCACTGAACGATCTTTATTTGGCGCGGACAACCTAAACATAAAGACTGTTCTGTGGAAGTTTAGCGCTTGTGTTGTGTCCCTTCAATTTTGTGCGCTATGGATCCTCATGTTGACTACCCACTAGCCCGAACCCTGACTCTTCGGGTTTGAGTTTCTTCAGGGGGGACAAGATCGTGACAAGAGCGGCGCTTTCTCACTTTGGTCTCGTCTGCGGCCGCAGTTTCTTGGGCTCTGGAACTGTGCCTCCTGGGACTAGAGTGCGGTGGCGCCTAATGCATCGTCAGGAATCGTCCTCGTTGGCAGAATATGAAGAAAACACGAAGCAAATGTTAACCCGATGGCGTTAAGGCTCAAGTATTGTCGAAAATCCGGCGTCGTCAGCGGCGGCGTTACGAACGAAAATCAAGTGGCTCACTTGCCACTTGGGTCACCAGACATTGTGACGTCATAACAACCTGACCACCGGATTGTGAGCAAACTGCGCGCCATGGCAGGCGGCTGTTAAATTAATCGATGATCGCGAGAGGTGCCCCTGAAAGAGAGACCTGGGTCTCAAAAGCCCTCCAGGAACAGCACCTCGCATAGCAAGGGAGCGGCGCACTGCTGAGCCGCTGCACCAATGCGCCATGAGTCGTATGAGGAGTGTCAGCGATCTTTGTGCGTACTGTAGAGAATGACCAATTCGGCATGCATGGGCATTCATCCATTCAGAATTCCCTTAAGCGGAGCTCAAGTTTCGCTTTGAGGTTTTCTTGTCTGCTGTAAGGGAAGCAGCAGGACGTTAATGCTCATTATGCAATGCCTCGCTTTAACACCTTAGAACGCGCTCATGCGAACCGCAATGACCTTCCTGTGACCGCGACCCGCACGCACACAGACACAAAGAAAGATCAATATGAAGACAGCTGTATTTCGTGGACATGATACTCATGTTCCGAAAAACCACGTGTTCAGGACGTAGGGCCTTTTTTCTCCCTTACCGAATAAGGATGTTTAAAAAATCTGGGGGAGGCTTAAGCTTCGCTGTTAAGAGTGGAACCCGACAGCGTGTTGCTGCGCTGCCCGTGAGCCCACGGAACGCCATCGTCCATTCGGCGCGACGCCTTGCCCGCTGGAAAAATCGAAAATTCTTTTTTTGAGGAACAGTAATAGTCTCAGTTACCTTGGTGGACACCCGAACCGCGCATGAAATGATTTTTCTTACGCAGCCCTCGATTACAGGTCGCCGGTTCGAATCCCTGCCACGAGCTAGGCTATAACTTAACTCGTAAGTTTATGCTGCACAAAACCCTGAATCGTATGACCTGTCCTGAACATTCTGCGGCAAACGAATGGCATGTTATGACTGTTTTTACGCAGCTCCAGATTATTTCCGACACGCGGTGCGGACTACTGCTACTACGCCGACGGTGTTACGACCGAGGCGGGCGCAGGTGGTGACGAGGAGGCGCGGCTACGGCCGCTTATCCGTTTTTCTCAGCCAGCGTCCGCTTCAGCGGACGTGCGACGCGCGTCTTTTCTTTTGTTTTACTCTTTCCTCTTATCTTTTAACTCTCCTCTATCTGCACGTGGCAGCGGTGGTGGCTCGGCTGGAGCCAGTTGGCAGGCCCGTGCAATTTTCTTTTCAGCCTTCTCTCAGTCGCAACAACAGCAACAACAACCGAGGCGGGGGTATCTGTCACAGCCGGCGTCATCGCTTCGGCGGACGCGGTTGTTGCGACGCGCGTCTGTTCTTTCAATCTTTCAACTCTCCTCTGTCTGCACGTGGCAGCGATTGTGGCTCAGCTCGAGCCAGTGGACAGGCCCGTGAACTTTCCTTTTCATCCTTCCTTCAACAACAACAACAAACTGTATACGCTGTCGCGTAAAAATGCAAGTTCTGATTTGAATTTTACTTCCAGGACTTGATTCACTTTTGGTAGGCGCCCTGTATAAGGGGTCGGGTGAAGTAGAATGTTTTAAGTGAATTTGAGTTTTTATACTATTTTTTCTTCTCTCTCGGTAGGTGGCTGGAGGACTCGCAACTGGATTTTCACATTTTGCATCTATCAGCGCACAAAATTTTGGGACATGTGGCATACGGAAAGTTTGGGCAAATGGGTGATTTAGGAGACCTGCGCGATACTTTGTGTGCTGCAAGGAGAAACTCTGTGGCTTTTCATAGTTTCGTGTGCACGGGATCGACAATTTCACCGCCAGTATCGGTTACGAGACTTGTGTTTCAGCACATGTCGCGAAAGGCAGCGCCCAATAAAGGAGCCATCGCGCCCGAAAGGGAAGCGCGGCCATGCACGCACAGCCGAAGCCTCTTGAATAGCGGAGAAGAATCAGGTTACCACTGGAGAGGGCCTAGTTTTGTCTGTACCACTGCGACGCGCTGTCCATATTGTACAGGAGCCACGGCATCCAGCCAGCGTAGAAATGATTAATCAGTTTTCCAAGTTTCCCTCTTTCTTAACCTTATATGCGACACGCGCGCTGACTAGTACTTGAGAGAGTGTTTACACGCGCAAGTGTTTGTCTTCGTGCGTCCCACCTTGGGGCTAAGCAGTAAAAAGACATGGTACGTATATATTAGAAAACCTCTCAGCACGGCTAATCAGTCTTGTTTTGTAAGGTTTCGGCCTCAGTGCTATGAACAAAATGCTATCTCACCGCTCTCGGGTCAGCCCCACCGGCTCTCGGCGAGTCGCATGAATCGAGGAACGCGTGCCAGCGTAAAAGTCGTCGGGTCGGGCACATCAATGTCCTGTGTTCTGTAGCCGTGTCGGTGAATAATTTGTGTCCTTCTTCTGTCTCTTATACTAGCGTTCTGTTCCCACAAATTCGTCTGAGGTGTTACTCTCTGCTTGAGCTCATTTTGTGAAGTCTGATTTCTTTGTATCATCCGCTGCATAAATATTTCTTGATCTGACAGCCTCAAACTCTGACTCATTCCGTGCTTGCGAGTGGTGAAAATTCGTCTAAAAACCAGCCAAAAGGCACAGCAAGACATAGCACATTAAAAGAGATGAAAACAGTAGAGAGGCTGGGCTATATAGTGAAATATAGAGGCGTGCGTAAATAAAGGCGTAATCTCCCGATTTACTTTCGCGAGATTGGCAGTGCAATATAAGATTAGAAGCTGTCTGTCCCGTTAACGAGTTATAGTGCTTACTCGGGCGCCCATTACACACATGCCTATCTATCCATAGTAGTTTCTTCCAGATGGTGACGGAATGCAATAAACCACATTATTCTTACAATTGTGAACATAATTTTATGGGGTGCCATAAACGGGGTTCTTGTTCCTCGGTTTTATCCAGCGCCCTTTTAACGTGGCCCCAAAGGCCAGCAACCTTGTGCCTAGCTGCGAAAACAGCAGCAACGCTATACTTTGCCGCGACTTTCTTTTTAGTCGTTGCGAAATGCCGCGAAGGTTAGATACGTATAGCAAGCACCTGTTGACGCCGCATAAACCACATAAACATATTCTGCCCGCTTCTTTCCTCGTCTAAAACATAGTCAAAACTCGCTGGAACAAGCAGGCAAGATGGAGCATTAGAAACCCAGCTGCCATGAGCTTGGAAATCTGCCCCGACAATACCTCCTCAACACGGTAATGGCATGGCCTTCGTAAAGCTGACGTGATACAGGCGACTGCCAACCCGTCCTTCACCAAACATCGAGTGCTGCGATTCATAACCAAGAAAAGGCTTCTACTACCTGGGGCTGTCATTCCAACACACGTGGTCTTCGCCAAGGCACAAGTCCAAATCAAGGAACTAGACACTGCCCTGCTTAGGAAGTCATGACGTAAACGACAGGCCTTGACCCCCGCCCTAAAGATCCCTAAAACATCGTGTGCTGTCTTATCTGAGCCCTTTTTGTCCTTGAGAATAAATAGTATTTAATGTAACGAAATGCTACTCTGCAGAGGGCTTTCAAACAAGGCTGTATTGCCGTATCCACTTTAGACAGAAAATCTGGCTGAGCAAAGGCATGGTATCAGACTCTGTGTACTAGCCTAATTTCTTGATGTAAATACCGCCCTGCCAACTGACAGATGTTGAACTGAGGTAAAAAGACAATTCCAGAAGCTATTAGCGGATGTAGCGTTCGGCACCTTCAAATCTAGCATTCCTCTGCCATTCTCGTGAATGTAAATCTGAGGATAACCCGTCAGATTGCACGCCTGATTTCCGTGAGACTTCAGAGGTGCATAAAGTGACAAAAAATATCTGGGGAGACAGTTTAGGTACACTGTGCCGCTAAGACAAATGCCATAGGCGTAGCTAAGCCGTCGGTCATCGGAAATAATTCGCTTTTTTATACAATGTTCTAGTAACACGGTAACTATCGCTTGGTGTCCGCCCTTTCAATGGAGTGGGTCATGTGCGCGTGCATCTTTGTGCTAGTCTTCTTTTGTCTCTTGCTTTCCATAAAATTACTGTGGGTATCCTTGCCTCTGTCCTGTTTTCTCCTCTTTTAAAAGCGCGAGAGCGCTACTTCACCAGCAAAACTGAAAAACCCGAGGTATGTGTGAAGCCTCAACCTTTGACGGGCCAGAGGTGGAGGCCTTGTGAAGCTGCTCCGTCAACGCGCGGAAGTCTTAATTTATATAAGTCTTTAGTCTAATTTCCGATTTTCTACCAATCAGCATTAATGCACCACAAGGTCGTATACCGTTACACTAGTTGTTTATTGTAATCAATAACCACATTGTTAAGATGGAAAAGGCAGTTCACTTTATTATCTAACCTGATGACACCACACTACTTGCCTCAGATTCTGACGTAAGCCTCCTCATTACGAAGTGTAGTGTAACCCCATTCTTGATAAATTATCAATCCGGTCTCACTGAAATCGTCTTCAAATTAATGCAGCGAAAACTAAATCATCAATGATCCGGATCATAACTCAAGGTCGACACTACAGCTATGTGCTCCATTTTTAAGGAGGTAAGCAGACAAGGAAAGGGGAATGAGGGGCTCGTTATAAATATGAGAGAAGCCAACCGCCACAGAAACCAAGGGGCACAGGGGATTTTTAATTTATTTACTTATTTTGTGGTGTTGACCAATTTATAATATTACTGAATATGTTATCGCTTAAAGCTAATTGATTAGAAAAGCAGAAGAAAAAACAACCACATGCCGCCGCCGGGATCCGAGCCCACGACCTCCGAATTACGCGTCCGGTGCTCTACCACTGAGCTACGGCGACGGCTGTCAAACCCTCTGCTTTCGGGGGTGTTTATGTTAACAAATAACCTAACCTTGGGAGTGTTCACCAGCGCCACCCACGTTCTTAAGCGGCGGACGGAGCACGTCCTGAGTTACCGCTGATGTGACGTAGAACGTCACATCAGCGGTAACTTAAAAATCCCCTGTGCCCCTTGGTTTCTGTGGCTGTTGGCTTCTCTCATATTTATAACGAGCCCCTCATTCCCCTTTCCTTGTCTGCTTAATTGCTTAACGAGGGCCTCGGTTCTGGCAGCCTTGATGCCTTAGGAAGCATAACAGGGTTCTCACACAGCTTCCACCCTCGCCGTTCGATGACGTTCTACGTCACATCAGCGGTAACTCAGGACGTGCTACGTCCGCCGCTTAAGAACGTGGGTGGCGCTGGTGAAAACTCCCAAGGTTAGGTTATTTGTTAACATAAATACCCCCGAAAGCAGAAGGTTTGACAGCCGTCGCCGTAGCTCAGTGGTAGAGCACCGGACGCGTAATTCGGAGGTCGTGGGTTCGGATCCCGCCGGCGGCATGTGGTTGTTTTTTCTTCTGCTTTTCTAATCAATTAGCTTTAAGCGATAACATATTCAGTAATATTATAAATTGGTCAACACCACAAAATAAGTAAATAAATTTAAAATCCCCTTGGTTGCTGTGGCTGTTGGCTTCTCTCATTTTTAAGGAGGGGTAACTGAGATTGCTGAATAGCATAAAACATTAACAATACGTTTTTCATCTAACCGGATTTCGGAGGCGCACATTGATTACCTTTGAAAAAAGATTTTATTTGGCTACATGCATGCTAAAAAAACTTATCATTGTCTACGAAAGGCAAGAAGGAATGAAAGCGCCCTGTGTGTGTCGTCTATACTTTGTCCCTCGTCTGCCAGCGCTGCATGTTCAGGATGCCAAACCAACTTGCCCAGCAACACACGCTGCTCAAGGAATGAAAGCCGCCACACCGCAATCAGGAAGGAGCTCAAGATTCTGCCACTACCCAAGAATATGCACCACGAGCGTCATAAAGAAAGGAAGAAGGAGCGTGTCAAGGCGATAGAAAAGATCTTCCGAGGCACAAAACACGTGGACTGCATCGACGCAGCGTGATACAGAGCGCCGAAGGATGGCCGTAGCTGCAGTCGATGCAGAGAAAAAACCAAAAAGTCAGTGACTCGATCAGAACCATCGATGCGGAAGCAGCGGAAGAGGTTGCCATCGCCCTGGCACTGACCTACATGACTGTAAAGTACGTTGTCAGCGACTCAGGAGCGTCTGTAAGGAACTTCGCCAAAAAACGCATCTCACTGGACGTGTTAAGATACTGGCCAATCACAGCGACAAAAGGGCGATCCAAATGATTTGGGCGCATGCACACGCCTCCCTGCCAGGCGATGAAGCGGTTGACGAAACGCCTTCAGGATAACACGCCCAGCCGGCGAGTCGTTAGTCCCAGGATCGAGGCAGGATCGCATGATGAGCTTGAGAGAAATCGCAAACTACTAGAGAACGGAAAAGTCTGGTACCCACCTGCGCACGCAGGCGGTTGTATGGCGTCTCCTACAGACGAATACTTACCAGAACCCGGTGGCATACAGCCACTACAAAGGGCAGTACACTAACAAATGCAAATTGTGCAATGAAAAGGCAGACCTTGCACAAGATCTGTGGTTGTGCCCCCAGGCGCCCAACAAGGCCCCAAAGATTAGAAATCAAGAGCAATGGGAGACCCTTATGCTCAACTCAGACCCCGACGACCAATTATCAACTGAAGAGCTCCTGGCCGCTGTCTAGGCGGAGGGACCACAATCCCCGATTGTTTGTTGGACATAAAAAGTTATTCGACTGACTGACTTCGGTTAGTGGTCCACTGTCACCATGTCGAAGCACTCCACCTTTAAAACTGGAGGCGACACCTAACTTTTTCCTTAGGAGTATGGCGCGATAGCGTAGTAGGTTAATTCCCACATATGCAGAGCGCCATTTCCTACTTCACATTCAAAAGTCAAAGTCAAAGCATTCGTTTTTTTTAGTCTAGAAGACAGTGCATAAAGAAAATATTTGGACCGTTAGCGGTGTGACTAGTAAAACGGTCAGTTTCAAAATAAAATAAAATACGCCAGGCAGCCGTAATGAGCAAAAGAAACTTTTTTACTAAAAAAGAGGGAAACTGAGACAAACAAACAGGAATAAAATTGGCTGGGAACAAAATACGCAATTCAAGCAAAACTTCATAGAAAAGCAATTAAAAAAAAGGCATAACAAAGAGAACGACAGAGTGATAAGGAACCGGGAAAAAATGTTTACAGGTCAACGATCCGTTCAAAAATGGTGGGAAGGGGGTAAGGTCCCTTTCTGTTTTCTAATAAAGGAAAACTAGCAGCAGAGCTTAAATTTATTTGCAAGCTTCACATTATTAGGCACTGTGTTCCAGATATTCGCGCCGGAAAATTGCACTATACATTCCCCGCCTACATTGCGACAGGCAGGCAAATTGAAATTTCCATTTAATGCACGTCTTGTGTTACGGTATGCCAATAAGAAATACTAGACCCCCGGGTGTACTCATATCCCTCCTGGCGCTTTGGCGCAGCGGTTAAGCGACGCGCCACTGCCCTGCGATGGCAGGGGCTCCTAGGGGGGGGGGGGGGGGGGGGGGCGTGCGCGGCCCAGGTTAACCTTTTTGAGCGGCCAATCATTAACTGAACTGCCGACTGCAACGGTGGGCAGTTTTCCCCCTATCCGGTGGGCCGGCCAGGATGACGTCGCAAGGTCACGTGACCAAGGTGGCCCACCTGGCACCACCTGACAAGTCATGCCCGTGATTCTTCGCTCACAATGCCAACGTCTTATTTTCTAGACAATGAGGTCTTTAATGCTTTCGCGTTAAAATGCAAGGTTCAGATTTATTATTTACTCTTCCATTTACATTTAAATTACTGCAATTTGACATGGGCTACAACGTCAAAGACTAACATGAGTAAAGAATTGTACTACAAAAGCAATTATTCGTCACATTGCCCATCTTGAAGGATTGTGTCCAACAATGCCTGCCTCCCAAGCACACATCATCCGCGTACACAACATCATATCAATTTCGTCTTTTGCAAATAATGTGTTTCTTTACACCCATATCACATAATTATCAACTTTGGCATCTTTGGAATGCCGCCAGGCAGCAGTGAACACAAGAAATTAAGATGCATTTTATTTCCATTTCATTTGCAGCGATTGCAAATGATAGTCTTTTAACACTTAACCATCTCGGTACTTTAAATGCTTTTAATAACACTGCTGGCTAAATAACAGAACTGTAAAGCTATTTTGTACTATTGCGATTAGTTATTTATTGCTCGGTTTTCTTTGTGTCTTCGTCATTTGTGACTGCATTTTGTTAGGTTCTCGCAAATGCCTGTGCTGTTCCTTAATTCTTTTTACTTGCATTACAGTTGCTTTCGTATTTCTGTGTACATGCGTTAGTTCAATACTTATTTATTTTGCAATGTCTTTGATCAGTCCACTATGTTTTCTGTACAATCATTGCTGTAGATAGTTTTCATGCTTGTTGTTAACACTATGTCTTGTAGTAATTACCCGGACCTAGTCAAGCTGCCCTACCCGCTTTTATCTAGGAAACCTTGCATAAGTATCTGTAAAAACAAATTGAATTTAAGTGCTCCGCTTCCCTTTTTTTTTTGTCACTTCGTAGCGCTGTCCCGGTTGAACTTGGAAAGACAAATCGAGCACATCTCCCACCAGTGACCAGAACAGCCAACCCCACGTTCTCTAAGGCCGTCTGGTACACTTTGTCTGCGCGGCTGCAGCCGACATAGATCTTTCGCATTGAGGAGACAACAGTTGGTGCTGGACCAGTCGGCAGTTTTCTGTAAGTGCCAACGAAAAAAACAGCGAGTTCCAGAGGGCGATCCGTGTTGCTTTGCATACCTTAAGATCACCAACGTTGCCCCACGTCCAACGACCACATCAAGGGTCGTTGGACGGGTCCGTTAGACGGGTGAGCAGCAATGTGAAGAAGTAAATAACCCGCGCATTACTGAGTACGAGGTCTGTTAGAGAAGTATCAGACTTTATTTTTTTTTTTTTGCGAACACCTGATGGATATGAAACAAGCGCGCTTGCATCAGGCGACCTTGAACCTTCATGCGCATGCACGAATTTTTTCCTGCCTGCCGATAGCGTCAGTCGCTGGGACGCAGCATTTGAGTGAGGCATTGCGCAGTGCACTCGTCGGTTTTTTATTGCAAGGAAAATGGCGGAGTGAAAGGAGCAGCGCTACTGCATCAAATTTTGCCATAAATTGGGCGACAGCCAAGTGGTAACCATTCGAAATATTCAGACGGCTTTCGGTGACGATGCTATGAGCAGCACACAGATTAAGCAGTGGTACAATTGATTTAAAAGATGGCCGCACATCGGTGGAGAACGAGCCACGCTCCAATCGGCCATCAACATGCCAAAATGACCAGGTCATTGCCGAACTGAACGCTATGGTGATGCGGGACCGTCGCGTGACTATCCGAGAAATTGAGGAAGAGGTGGACTTGAGCAATTTCTCAGCACATTCCGTTATCACCGAAGATTTGGCCATGGAGAGAGTTGCGGCGAAATTCGTGCCGAAGCTGTTCACGGTGGAGCAAAAGCAGCTTCGTGTTGTAGTCTCCCAGGACATGCTGGATTCCGCAAACAGTGACCCCGACTTCATCAACATCATAATCACTGGTGACGAGTCTTGGGTGTACAGGTCCGACCCGGAAACCAGATCCCAGTCGTCACAGTGGAAGCATTCCACGTCACCAAGACTTAAGAAGGCCCGCTAAGTGCGCAGCAATGTGAAAGTGATGCAGACTGCTTTCTTTGACACCCTCTGTGCAGCAGACCACGAGTACACACTCCACAGGGTCAAACAATGACCAAAGTGTACTACAGGGATGTCCTTCGTTGCCTACGTGATGCTGTGCGGCGCAAGAACCCGGAGCTGAGGTCAACAGGAAATTGGCGCACCCATCGCGACAATGCTCCTGCACATTCCTCGCACTCGATTCAGATTTTTTGGCGAAAAACCAGACTCCTGTAGTTCAACAGACTCCTTGCTGTCCTGACATGGCCCCTGCGACTTCTGGCTGGTTCCCAAAATCAAAAGGCCATTGAGAGGAGCGCGATTTCAGACAAGGAAGAACATTATGGCTGGAACGACAGCTGAGCTAAACTCCATTCCGAAAGGGGCCTTTTCGAAATACTTCCCACAATGGCAGCACCGCTGGGAGAAGTGTGTGGAGTCCCAAGTAGACTACTTTGAAGGTGACTAGGTTTTCAACGCTCCAGTTATGCAAGTTTTGTGTACGCCTCGGAGAACCACTATGACTGTGTCAGCAGTCAAGATGTGGTCGCTGGATTGTAACCGCCTAGCGTGGAAACTTCCTGTACGCGACCCGTCTCCGAAAATAGGCAGCTTCGCACGCCGCTCCCCTTCTCCGCAGGGGCAACTGAAGCGGAACCGATAGCCGGTGGTGGACAAGATTGCATAACCAGTGCCGTGCTCACTCGGCCGCATCGGTGCATGGTCTGAAGGCCAGCCCAAGGGCGGCATACGGGAAGCGTTCTTGTAGATTATGGTCCTAGAGGCAAGGCGAAAAAAAGAGGTTAGTCGGTATTGCACTGCTCTGTGGCTTGAATGAGCTGAGTGGTTAAAGGGCGGAACGACACAAGAAAGGACATAACACAGGAAATTGGTGCCATCACTGAGCCCGCTGTTGCCCATGCAGTGATGTGAGGTGACGGGCACGCCAAACACGACGGGCGGCTCTGTGCGCCAAGCTGCACTCACGAAATATTTGTATTGTATATTTTGGCACCCCACTTTCAAGTACTGATCTCTGAATATCCTTACCGCACCGGGCAGCCCATTTCGGCTGGTCGTAACTATAATCAGCTATGTCGTAACACACCTGTATAACCGCAAAAAAAAAGCTTTGTGATTTTATTTCATCTACCGTACTGTGTGTTTTTTTTTGTCGTCCTCGTGGTCTGTGATGTGTTATCAGCCAGCGTGTAGGAACACGGTCCTGATGTGCAGCCATATCATAACCTTTACGTTTTCTGATTCGACCTGAGGGGTTTTTTAGTAGATAAATAAGTAAATAAATATGGTGTCCCAACTAGCACCAGCTGTCAGAATGGTGGAAGAACACTCGCCTGCATACCTGAACACGCGCATCCGGCGTCCACCACCAATTATTACATTGGTAACCACGTGAAACCGCCAAAGATGGAGTGGCGGACAAAATAAGAGGAATAAGGGGAGGAATAAATATGACAGTTTGGTAAACTCGCTTTTAGGAACCAAACGGCTCCCATGCTGAAATCTTTCCAAGTTTCTTCCTCTTCTCTCTACGCTTACGCTAAATTAACACTAAGCTAAACCATAAAATATTTATCACATAAAGCCCTCTTCCCATTGCTACAAAATTCGTCGCATTTTTGAACAAAACACAAAAACAGCGCCGCACGGACGGATCTCATCAGTGCTCATCGTAGAACAAGGGAGAAGGAAATCCCGGAGAGCGCCTAGCCTTGTGTGTGTTGTGGACCTCTCCACCATCGCTCGCCGGCAGCCCATGACGTCGAACCTTCGAGAATGCCAGAATCGTTTCTACTAGATGCACACAGAGAGGGCGTAGCCTTCAGTGTGCTAAGTGATGCCCTCTCCCTCTTCACTCGCGCGTCGGCGGCGGCGCTGCACCAGAAAGATCTCTAAGCTCCGCGAAGCCAGTCTCGGCGCCTAGCAAATGGGGTCTCTAGCCCGGCGCGAGAAGGAGAACGAGACTGCACAGCCGATACTGCGTGTATGCGCGCTCCTGCATTGGCGCGAAGAACAAACAGACATGGAGCATGCCTATACACGAAGGGCGTTGACCGCTGAAGGTCAGCCCGAGCCGCTGCTCAAGCTTCAGAGAAGCGCCCCCGCTCGACTCCCGGCACAGCACCACTCGCTCAGCCACGGTTCAACGAGGCAGCGCGCCAGTCTGCGGGACGGCACCGTCGTGAGCCTCTGGTCGTCGGACTGTCGCACTTTCCGGTGAAAAAATTGTGTTTCGTTGTTTGCCTCTCACTTGTGTTAGTCCACGTTAGGTGCAATCATTCATTTGTATTGTAATCTCTCTCGGGTGTAACTTTGCACGAGTTGCATTGTTTTGTTAATCACTTCGTATGTGCTCGTACGAGTGATTGTGAAATCCTCTGTATCGTCTCTTTGCTGTATAAACTTTGTTTTATTTGTGAACGTTTGGCTCCGACCCATTCTCTGGCTTGCGACCGACGAAAGCTGGCCACTAAACAACCAAACCTCTTGACACCTGGTAATTGGTCTCTGCTGAGCATGCAACGCTAAGTCGAGGGCACCTCCTTTGAGTCCAAAACCGCTACCCTCGCACGCTCCAAGGCTGTCTGGGAACGCCCGCAAATAGTGCGCGAAGTGGTGACACCCATATATAGACACCCATCTCACAGGAACCGATTTGTTGTTAATTTTAATATGACAACTCTTCTCATGAAAGAACACTTTTGAACACCTGTCAGTCGTCGCTTGTGTCTTGCCCAGTCCCCCGCAGGGCATGTGCGCCATTTATATCCTGAAAACAGCAACATTAAGAAAACTTCCGTCTACGAATGTGCAGCAACCGGCCCATGCATTAAGTTAATTCCACGCTCTTCAAAGAGTACGAAAGGCGTCAACATTGTTTCAGAAACCGGAAAAAACTTCTTGCGCCTTCCGAGCGGTAATGTATAATAGTGGGACTAAAAATTAATATGAAGAAAGCTAAAACTAATGTTCAAGAACCTGGGAGGGCAACAACAGTTTATTATAGGTAGGAAGGTTATGGATATGGTGACCGCAGGTCCGGACAATGACAGGGAAATGTCTAGTAAAAAAGACGGCAGGCCTTCACTCCACTAAATGTTCCTCCCGCAGAAATGAAGTTCAGAAGTGCATGATGCCGGGCTAGTTGGTATTGCATGATGAAATAAAACAGCGCAAGGAACGGGACGAAACACGAAGGCGCCCGTGTCTGTGTTTTGCTCCTTCGTGTTTCGTCCCGTTCCTTGCGCTGTTTTATTTCATCATTAAAACTTCTTGTTGGGCGAGTTGGTAGTTCATATTGAATTAGAAATATTATAGCGCAAACAAAGACACGGACAAAAAAGAGAGGAAACACACACACGAGCGCTCGTGTGTGTGTTTCCTCTCTTTTTTGTCCGTGTCTTTGTTTGAGCTATAATATTTCTAATTCAATTATTTCATCAAGCAGAAATGAAGTCTGTCGACATATTGCGCGACAGTGTTCGATATGTTTCGAAACATTCGTATGAATACTATACGAATCTAAGCTGCCTTTGCTCATTTCGCCTTACGCTTTGACACATTATGCATTGTTTAGCACGCTGAAAGTAATGTTTTCGGTTGACTCCACTTGCTAAGCGGCATCAGTTGAAAACTACAATTGAGGGTTCGTTGCACTGCAATTCAGCCTTTATCATGCAAAGCAAAGGTATGAGGCAACTGAAGTATGAAACGTACAGCATCACTTCGGGTGCCAGTTTGGTCGTTGTGAAGAAGTAGTCAATTACAGAACTTTTTACTTTTTAAGATGTTTTGCTTGAACAGCTTCCAAACACTTTCGTCACAGTTGTTGTGTAGAAATGTCTGGTATGCCGTCGAAGGTCCTGCCTTCGAGTTTTTGGTTTAACCGACACTGTTGCGCTCGCCATTTCCTCGTCCACATTTCGCGCTCCTGTGCTCCTGCAAAGCGTCCCCCATTGCGGCTTTCTTTGCTGCTCGGGCTCGTCGTTTTCGAAGAGCTTCACGGCGCTCTCTTTCTGCAGCCAAAAAAAAAAAAGAAAACGTCTGTTGGCACACCAGCTAAACCCACCCAGCCCATCCAGCCCATCCAGCCCACTAGTGGGATTCATGATGAAATGCGGCGTTATACCGCATAGCGATGTGATACAGCGCGGTAGAGACGGGGCACAGGGGCATTTATTCCCTGGAGTGAAGGCAACAACCGGCGAGGGCGACAAGGGACATCAGTGAACAGGGTAAAAGAACCAAACGAAGAGAAAAACGACAAAAAAGACATGGCTAGACGTGAAAAGCTTCGCGTAAGCAAGGAACTCTGGGGAAACATGAAGTGTGGAGCTTGGGTAGCAGACAATGATAGCAGACAAGAATGGAGGGGTTTAAAGGCCGGTTGAGAAACCGGGGTATGGTGGCCACGGGGGTGGAGTTGCTTGTGTAGTTTGTAAACCCGCACAGGAGTCGATATTTATACAACGCGACGAATGAAAACGAGGCGAGACGAACACGGCGCCGTGTTTGTCTCGCCTCGTTTTCATTTGTCGGAGTCTTTCGTGCTTTTCGGCCGCCCGGGAGATATGTTGGAACAAAGCGACAGGAAATAGCGCGAAAAAAGGACTAGGGCAGAGGAGGACGCCCCGAACCGCCGGAGGCACCCACTCTACGCGTACGCCGAAAGAGCGAGGTGCGCCCTAATAGTGGGTTTCTGCATTAATAAGAATTGGTTAAGGTGCATTTGGCAGGTACTTCAAGGTTATAAATAGCAGCTAACCAATATATGTCATGAGGTTTGTTCATTATAGCAGTATCTTACCAGTAATGACTTATGCGGCGGCAGCATCTGAGGCTTACGAAAAGGCTTGAAAATAATCTAAGGGAAACGTAACCATCTGTGGAAAGGAAAATGATGACGGTATTTTATAACTAAGGAACAGGCTTCCGTAGGTTGAGTAGCAAGATGTGTTCTGTTATTGTCGTAGAAATAGAGAAACGGAAAGAACATAGAGAGGGATTGTAATGCTGACAGCGGCACGGTCAGGTGGATGGGCTAGTAGGCGCTGATGTGATCGGGACCATGGTCTTCACCGCATGAGGACGAAGCGGGCAGACTGCGGAGGGAAGTTTTAGGAGGAGCAGTAAACTTGAGGGTTTATTTACATTATTTACGATATAAACAGAGAGACCAAAGGTCAGGAAAGAAGCTCTCGGACATACGCCAGATTGCGGCTTAAATACAGTTGATATTCCCTAGGCACCCAGCCAGGGAATCAGGCAGCTGGTTGAGCGTCCAATGGGCCTTGAGCCTCTACATAGTTCCGCCCTCACCACGTGACCGAGGTCATCTAACAGAAATACGCACTCGCAAGGAGGAATCCTGGCGCCTTGCAGTCGCGGACGGCGTGGTTTCTCGCGGGCCGACCAGGCCCAAAGGTCGTCGGCTTCTTTGCGGCGATCCTGCCGTTGGAAACACTAGATCTGATGGCTCGCACCGAAGGCCTCTTCACGAGGGAGGGACAAATCAGCCGTGTCCACCCCCGCTTTGTCGGGCTGCTCAGGGGCACGCGGGAAATCGGTTGGCGCCGCCGTCGCCTCTGCCGTCACCGCCAGTCGGATCTCTTCCGTCGGTCCACGGGAATGCGCAGCCCGGGAGAAACGCCGCATTCAGCATCACCAGCGAACGGGATTAGACGCCTTTGTTCACGGTGACGCCGTCGCCAGTAGCCGCCGCCACGCCGGCGTTTCTTTCGTCTTCTCCGAACAGCAGCGCTTTCGGTCACGGTAGCTCGATAGCGCCTGCCTGACTCGCCTGTTTCCGCTGGCTTGACCTCCGGTCATAACAGCGCACTGGGCGCAGGATAACTGGAGTAACTGGGCTGTGACGATGACAAGCAGCGACATCAACGAGACCATTTCTTTTTTCGCTGCAGCTGTATGAGGATACTTCCGCAGTTTAAACGGTACTTGGTCGTGGTACGCTTAGGTCCTAACCTAAAAACGGCACGCACTTTCTCAGCAATTAGGCTGTTATCAGGGAGGATAAACACATGTGGGCACGACAGACGTACGAAAGTCACCTACACTTCTAAGCCTCAGCAATGCAAAGCAGGCCAGAAGTCAGGAAATATTTTTTCTCTTTTCCTGTCGGAGATGGGGCGGGAAAGCGCACAGGATCTAATGAGAGAGAGAGGGGAGCCTTTTAATGAAACAAAATTTAGGAGATAAAGACGAGAAGAGAGTGGTGTGGAAAAGGTAAAATAAAAGAAAGAATAAGGTGACAAGATAACATGCGGCCATTAAATGCGTATTAAGGTACATCGGCGAGTAATGATGTAACGAAATGATGATGTGCATAGTCCGACAAATGGGCTAACAATGTTAACTGATGAGGAATACGTGAAGGTAACATGCAAGGTGAAATTAGTGCTGCTCAAGATGTGCAATGTCATTTAAATATGCTAACAAAAAGTTCATTGCATTACTCTGTTGCCTAAGGCAGGGCTAAGGGACCTAAAGCACTGTCCATTGTTAAAGCAGAGGGGAGAGCACCTCCATGCAATGTTGATATAGCCACCCTCGTCGGCATACGCAGGGAAGTCAAGCAGGATATGCTCCACTGATTGGACCGAGCCGCTGCTGTAAGAAAGCAAACTCTTAATTATACCGAAACGGTATCTCAAGCCGTTTGTAAATGCAGCGTTCAGGCGAAGTCGCTGATAAAGTGTTTCCAGACGGTCAGGAATTCTGGGCTGAAGTCTTGATCTGAGACGTGGGCCGACTTAGTAAAGAACTTGACAGTTATCTGTTGGCAAGCTCCAGAGCCGACACATTTCTTCACAAGCAAATATTTTAGCCATTTGTTTGGGACACATCAGACAGGACCTACATGGACAGACATCCAGCTTCGGTTTGGACACAATCGCTTTACGCAGAGCTGGTTATATGCTCTCAGAGTTCTTCGTAAGCTGCCGTATATAGGTCGGATAAAGGAACGCCCAAAGTAGACAATGAGTAGATACCAGTAGACAGAGAGAGCGGGGAGGGGGGAATGAGGACTGCGAATTTTGTACCTTTTCTGCCAGATAGATTTCGTAAACATTGCTGCTGGTTCTATGACTTTTTTCCTGCCACCATGCCTCACTCAGTCTCTCAATGAAGGTTAATTCCTTGTTGCTAAAAAGCGTTCTCAAAGAAAAAAAGCGGATTTCACGGCGTCCCCCGATGGAGGTGAGAAGAGAGTAGGGAAGAGACGCTTCGCGCATGCTTCGAAAGCGAATCGCTTGATTTAGAAGGAAGGTGGCGCCTGGTGCATCTAGCGGATTCAGTTAGAACGATAGAAATCGTATTGATGATTGACGATTTTCACGAAATGGACACAATGCTGCGGCGATGCCTCAAATAGTGTAGGTAGCATCGACGCACGCGGAACCACATTGTTTACTTCGCATGCGTTAGCCGTTCGCTGGCACACTAAGGCTTTATCCTCAAAGTTTTGCTTTAAATGAACATCTTAGCAGGGCTGTTATATTGACGTTTCACTATAGCGAGATAGAAAAGCCGCAAAGTGTCGCTGCGTGAGTTTCCTGGCGCAGCAATACAGGGCAAAAGTGTTGATAGCAACTTTTCACGCTGTAGTCGAACGCTAACAGGGCCATGAGAGTGCCACTGCCATCTAGCACGGAGCTTATAAAAAGGATATCCTTGGACAAGAGAGGCCTGTGTATATACGAGGCGATATTTATTAACAAACATCTTTAAGCGCACACAAGCACGAAGAGATTTGTGTGTTGGTGTGTCTGTAATGGCAGGCCTTATTATGGCATCTGTATGTGGTGACATGATGATTCGTTATCCTCTGAGAGCGAAGAATGATATAAATCTTTCATTTCGGTTTTATTTCATAGCTATTTTTTTTCCTCAGCGTTTTTCAATAATACGCTTACTAGCTCTCGCGGGGAATTATTAATACGAGCTGGTGTTAAGAACCGGATATGACCGGACCAGTAGATGTGTAATATAGTGGCGTTACGTTCATTACGTCCCTTCCATATACTGCTCACCAACAAACAGACAGCACAAGGTGCGGTCATTCACTTCGTCGAAAGAGCACATGCCGGATAAGCCGGCTTCGTTCATCTCTTTTTCTACTTGTACACACAATCACAAATATATATTCATATTAAAAGTAGCACGTGGTTGATAAAACAATGAGCAACAAAAATAGAAAAGCGAGCGATTAAAACTTAAGCGACAGTGACTGACAAACTTTGGTAGCTTGGTTCCTGTGCAAGCAGCGTGACATTCACTCGGTCTTGCTTGCTTACAATTTACATGCGAAAAAATTCGTTTCCAGTTCTATAGTTCTGCTATTTGACCACTTTATAAGAGACTTTAACACCGATGCAATAGATTAGAAATTATCTTCAAAGCGGCTCGTCTTTCTAGCGCTGCGCTTTAACATCGGATGGTTTCAAACACCGGGGAGAGATTGCTTCCTTGCCTCCCGTTTATTCTTCTGCACAGTCGGGAGACGAGACAGTTTGGCTCACATAAGGCTGCTACTAACAATGCTTAAGCGCGAGTTCACAATGGAATTTTAACGCAAGTGCGCTTCCACATTGGCTGGACCCAGCCGCAGTCGTCCGGATCTAGCCGCTTACATGCTCCGTATATAGTGCTCCGGGCACAGTCGCCTGTACACTGTGAGAAATGCCAATAAATGCTTTGATTTGGTACAATGAATATTTACAAAATGCCATCTCTCGTGTTCACTTTTCTAAAATTTTACAAACGATAGTTTCAGTTCATTAACTGCACATTCGCAAAATATAAAATTCAGAAACCATAGTTGGACTCACTGAGAGCAGCTAGTTTCGGGTCTAAGAACAGAAAATAGGTACTGGAAATTCGAAACGTAATTAATACCTGCAAACAATGTTGCCTTAATCTTTTGATTGTCAACTGTAGACTTTTGATATTTTTGCATTGAATGATTGAATTTGAATGATATATGTGCATTGTTATCTCGTTCTATTTTTGCACAGTTATTTGCATTCTGTAGCTTGATTATTGATGTTAATTGCCACATTATTGCTTGTGCTTTGCTGACGTACCTAGAGTGAGTTGTGCCACCATCTGCCAAGTGACAAGGTTCCTCGGCCTCGTGAAGCTGTTCCAGCAGGTTTTAGCCGCCGGACCTTTCCAGGATGTTTTGTGGGCAAATAAAAGAATGGTATGAAACTAGAGCATGCAAGATAAAATTACAACAGTTGTAAACAGTTAGATGGACGGCACTGAGTACGAATACCAAATAGCAAATAGGCAAGAAAGAAAAAAAGACAAACGGAAATTGAGCTGTTACAAAAGTTTTGGACGCTAAGCCACCACAGTTTGTTTCAGTCGATTCAGAGAGCGGCTACTGCGCATGTATTCCTGGGTGTTCGTTCAAATGAACATTAAATTACGCTTTGATTTTTACGTGCCTACATGCAGTTGCTCGGATGCGCTTGCTTTCGCGTTGACGTAAATGGTGACTCAAGATGTCATGTTGCTCAGTGCCTGGCGCTTTTTATCCTTCATGCATATAAGCACAAAGAGAAAGAAAAACTCAAGATCTGGAAAGCCAGATTCTTGTAACGAGGCACGCACAAAGCTAGTGTGCGGTGTATTTAACCGACACCTGCGCACATATACACGTATGGACGCGGACATCCATTAGATGCGCCCATCCATTAGATACGGTCCGTCTGCCGTTGGGCCATACTCGGCTTCAGTGAGCGGCCGGTGTGCATTTCCTTCTTTATTTTCTCGGATGTGTTTCCATGCCTTAGCCTCGCTAGATTTGTAGGTTACAACCCAAGAACAAGCGAGCCATACCCTGCAAGCAGAGAAGACAAACGAAAGCGTGAGATGAGTTGTTGGAACCTTCTGTCGTATCATCATCATCGGCCTGACTACGCCCACTGCAGGGCAAAGGCCTCTCCCATGTCTCTCCAATTAACCCTATCCTTCGCCAGCTGCGGCCACTGTATCCCCGCAAACCTCCTAATCTCATCCGCCCGCATAACTTTCTGCCACCTCATGCTACGCTTGCCTTCTCTTGGAATCCACTACGTTACCCTTAAGGACCAGCGGTAATCTTGCCTTCGCATTACATGCCCTGCCCAAGCCCATTTCTTCCCCTTGATTTCGCCTATAAGATATCATTAACCCGCGTTTGTCCCCTCACCCCCACTGCCCGCTTCCGGTCTCAACTTTGCACCAAACATATTTCTTTCCTTAGCTCGCGGCATTATTCTTGAACTGAACCCTCTTTGTTAGCCTTCACCTTTCTTCCCCATAGGTTAGTGCCGGTAATATACAGCTGTTGTGTACTTTTCTCTTGAGGGATATTGTTAAACTGCTACTCATGATCTGAGAGAACCTGCCATATGCTCTCCACCCCATTCTTATTCTTCCAGTTATTTCCCCCTCATGATCCAGATCAGCTGTCACTGCCTGCCCTAAATAGACATATTCGCTTACAACTTCCAGCACCTCGCCGACAATTGCGAACTGCTGACATAACTAGAGGTCAAAGAAAACACATTCACAAGGAAGAAGACAAAACGAAGGGATACTGAATAAATTCACATCAACCCTCTCCTTTCCGTAGACCTTGCTTTCTAAGAATACAATACACACAAAAAATTGATTCCCTTCTATGTAACTTGTGGGACCACTACATTACGAACTGCTGAGCCCAAAACAAGCTGTCACGTATGCGGCGCCATCCCCTACATTGCAGGCGCATATGGGTCCTATCGACGCGCCATTCAACCAGCTCACAGTATATGCTACACAGGAATTACCTAAAAAGACACGAAGCCATTCTGCAGCACAATCCCTAGTGTGGCAGGTAGATTTTCGTCACTAAAAATACGGAATACTTAAGGTTTTCAATGGAAACGGATTCCCTTTTTGAAACAAACGAAGATCTTACAGTTACTGAGATTTTAACTGAGGTTTCAGACTCCCCTCTTTGCTAACCTCAAAACCTCCGGTGCCACATTTACATATCTACTTCCATTGTCAACTGCTTGAAGTAATTTTACACTGAGGCGCGGAATATGCCTCTGTTTCCAAACGTAAGGGTTCCATATAATGATTGGAATTCCTAGAAATTCGCCAGCATACCCTGCCCCTCGAAGTGAGTGCCCCAAAAGATTGCTTAGCCCTTTTTTACTCCATTATAGAGTAACTCGTGCTTACAGTGTACCTCCTTCGCAATGTCCTACACACCACGGGCCCGTACTCCGCGGAGGGCCACGCCTCCTGCTACACTCTGCCCAAAGTTTTTGAATATCCATCCTGCTACCAGGAACACCACCCGCCAACCTTATTCCGCGACACGGATCTCCACTGCTTAATAAAATGTCTCCTCACTATCTCGCCGCTTTTCTCTTTGGGTACAACACTTAAGCAAATTGTTTTTCTTAGCCAATCTGCGTTACGCTTTGGATCGCATAGCGAAGAACACTGCGCGCCTGCCACACTACTGCTGTCGGGACGGCCTAAGAATATTGTTTAGCTGCATGTTTGGCACTCTATATTCGGGACAATAATGCAGCAAAGGAAAGCAGAGCATTGCTGCACCTGGAGCTAGCCGCAGGACTGGCGAATGTTTTTTTTTTTTTTCCACAAAAAGTAGGAAGTTACGCGTGAAGACGCAGCAACAAACATGACGCTAGGAGAACGGAAGTCTAAAAACGCTGATTCTCAAGTCGGAACCTACTGGGACACGGATATTATATATGTCACGCAAATCGTGAGGAAGGCAACAAGAAAACGCGTTTTGTATCCTAGGAAATGTGACTGAAAATCACTCCATGCTAGGTATTTCCATTTAATGGGCAGCATGTAATGGCCAAGCCTTTGGGTCTTTCTCGATTTAAAGCCGCCATAGATATTTGTATTTGCTAGGCAGTATGGAATGGCCAAGCCTAGGGGCCTTCTTTATTTAAAGCTGCTATAGGCAACTCCATTTACTGGGTAATATGTAATGGCCAAGCCTAGGGGCATGTCTCGATTTAAAGCCGCTCTAGGTGTTCCTATTTACTAGGCAGTATGTAATAATGGCCAAGCCTACTGCCCTTTCCCGATTTAAAGCCGCTATAGGTATTTCTGTTTACTAGGCGGTATGTAATGTCCAAGCCTAGTGGCCTTTCTCGATTTAAAGCCGCTGTGACGACAACTCAATCGAGACGACACGAAGGTGCACACTACCAACTGCACACTACCAACTGCTGAGCATTACAGGTATTCACACACAGAGTACATTATCTGGATGACTTATTACCACAAAGTCATGAATCCAATCAGGCATACAATACCATGTGTAACAAAGAGAGTTGGGGTTTGATGCCCCAGCGGCTAGCCCCGACGAAGGAGAGAAAGAGGAAGGAAGAAGAAGCTGACAAATTTCGGGTTCGCGCTCACGAACGCTGGTCCGTTGAGAAGCACCGTTCAAACAAAGACTGTGGCCGTCCGCATCAATTGTGCGAGTCGCCTCATTACACTTGGTGGAGGTGCTGCCTGCTCTCCCCCTGGAGCTACGCCACAATGCCCAGGCTACCAGGCTCTACCGCGACGCCCGACACCTCGGCCCAACCTGCCCAGCCTGTTCCCACATCTGTCATCTATTCCGTGCCGTCCGTCAGCGCGACCCTATGATCTTCAGCGGCACAGACGATACCGACCTAGAAGACTGGCTCGCCTCCTACGAACGCGTGAGTGCTTACAACAAATGGGATGACGTCGTTAAACTCACGAACATCATCTTCTGCTTGACCGATTTCGCCAACTTATGGTTCCGTAACCACGAAGCGCATTTTACTACCTGGGTGGCTCTCTAAACCAGCCTGACTGATGTCTTCGGCCGTCCCGCTCTCCGAAAACTTCGTGCCGAACAACGGTTGCGCAGTCGTGCCCAGCAGACTGGCGAGAACTTCACAAGCTATATCGAGGACGTCATTGACTTGTGTAAGCGGCTCAATCCATCCATGAGCGAGGCTGACAAAATCAGACACATTCATAAAGGGATTCAGGACGACGTATTTAAAACGTTAGTGTCTAAAGATCCTCAAACCATCTCCTACGTCGTCTGTGTCAGAACTACTGCGAGCTCCGCAAACAGCCGCATGTCACCCGCCGTACCATTTTCCCGGACGACACCTATTCGAGCTTGGCGGTAGGCGGTCATGCTCACGATCAGCCGACCCTCCCTCAGCACATCAAGCAGTTAGTGCGGGAGGAGGTCCCCGTCAATTATCGCTGGTTACCTGCCAACCCGCCCCGAAGCCATCGCTGTCGCCTTCTATTCAGCGTGTCATCCAGGAGCAGGTAGCTGAGGTCCTGCCGCCCACTAATCCACCCCTCTGGTCACTTCACCGCTGACATATGCTGAAGCCGTCGTCCGTCCAGGACCTCAGCCTGTTGTTCCTGCTTATGCGCCACCTGTCTCTGTGTACCCTCAGCGGCAGCTCGCCCCTGCACTGCCACTCGCTCACCATCCTCTGCCTCGCACCTGTCCCCGCCCTATGAATCCGTGGCGCACCCAGATAACCGCCCCATTTTCTATGCCTGCGGTCTCGCTGGTCATGTGGCCTGCTGGTGCCACACGCGCGGATACGGTCCTCACGACTACGGGCGCTCACCGCCGTACGACGTTCCATTGTCCTCGCCTACCTGTCTGTTTTCATCTGCCGCCTCAGAATCCCCCTCCGTCTCGCTCCGACTCCTACAACAGAAACCATCGGTCGCCGTGTCCTCGATGCCGTTCGCTCTCTCCTATGCGCCGCCGGTCGCCACCCCTCCAAGCGGAAAACTAGGCGCCGCAGTTCTGGAGGCAAGAACTGCGAGGTCAACGACCGTCTCAAGCCCTATTACCGCTCCTATGAACTTTATTGAAGTGCTCGTTGAAGGTGTTCCTGTTGACGCGCATATTGCCACTGGTACTGCCGTGCCCATCATTAGTCGAAACTTCTGCCGCAAACTAAAAAAACTCGCTGTGGCTTAGCTTGGTTAAGCCCGGTAATTGCGAAAGCAATATCCGTACCTACGCCATGGTACAGCTGGTAGTGTAGCTGGTGGTGGTGCTTGTGGTTAGACTGGTTAGACTTGGGGTGATCCATCGGATATACAATCCAATCCCATCCAATCCAATCCATTCTATTCTATTCCAATCCAATCCAATCCACTCCTATCCAATCCAATCCAATCCACTATTATGCAATCCAATCCAATCTAATCTAATCTAATCAAATCCAGTCCAATCTAATCCAATCTAATCCAATCTAATGCAATCAAGGTCAAATGAAGGTCAATGGTGGTCACCGCCGCGGCACGATGGTGGTCACCACCGTGGCACGGCAAAGGCGTGAATGTGCAAGTAGTATTGCTTTCGCAATAAAAAGTGATGACGCCGCTTTCTGACGTTTCGCTTCCCACCGCCAGCGCTGACCCCATTCGCCTTCTAGCAGTGTGCGCTGCCCGCCTCGTCATCGAAGGCCTCTCCTACACCATTGGGTTCTTCGTTCTCGCCCTCTCGTCTGATGACATCATCCTCGGGTGGGACTTTCTGTCTGCTCATCATGCCATCATTGACTGCGAACGTGCTCAAATTGATTTGTCGCCGCTGTCTGATGCTCTTCTGGGCGCGTCCCCTGTTACCGCCGCGCCTACTCTCGCCGTTGACGACATCGACGGGCCAGCTTTCTCCTCAGTTCTTGTGCCGCTGACTTGTGCTGCGATCTCTGACGCAACTGTCCTTTACCCTCTCCCCTTTGTGCACACCGCAAATCTGTCATGCCCCCGCATGCCATGCTCACACTTTCTGGTGGCTGTGACGCCCTGTACGTCGCGGACCCAATGCCTTTCCCCACCACTTTACTTCGGGGAGAATCGCTTGGCACGGTTGATGTCATCGATCTCGACAACGCTTGTCCTGTCCTTGATCACCCTGACGCACATGACATCAACGCCCTCACTCCTTCCGTCCACGTCGCCGACCTCTCCTCCCCCGATATGTTTCTCATCCTGTCGATGCCGCTATACCACGTCACCAACGCGCCCAGCTCATCGCTTTGCTGCAGCGCTGCCGCGCATCCTTCGACTCTCACCAAGCACCGTTGGGTCGTGCAACAGCAGTTCGCTACCATACCTATATTGGCACCCATGGACCCTGCCGCCAACGCCCCTACCGCATCTCCTCCGCTGAGCGCCGCATCATTAATGAACAGGTGAGCGACATGCTACACCGTGGAGGGATCCAGCCCTCTCACAGCCCGTGGGCTTCTCCGGTCGTACTCGCCAAGAAAAAGGATGGCTCCATTAGATTCTGCGTAGACTACCGCCGACTAAACAAAATTACTCGGAAGGACGTCTACACCCTGCCCCGTATCGATGACGCGCTTGATTGCCTGCAGGGAGCGGAGTACTTTTCTTTTTTTTTTCTTTTTTTTAATTTATACACAGTACCTACAGCGCCCTCACTGGGGCATTATTGTAGGGGGGAAACATCATAAATAAGAACAAACATCTAGTACACAATAAATTAGGCAGATGATGCGGTCTACAGAGAAAATACAGAAAACCATTATAGAAAGGCAAACATACCCTAAACACACACACACACACACACACACACACACACACACACACACACACACACACACACACACACACACACACACACACACACACAAAGATACATTTTAAAATACAGCACTGCTTAAAGAATAAAGCTTTAGGAATAATCAACTTTGTAAAAATTTCAAAAAAGCAACATGATACACACGGACTAGAATTATTGCACTTATATTGACAGGTGGCTTTGCAAATCGGCCAGAAACGATGTTGGAACGATGTTCTTCGTTGGACTTGCGCTCTAGGTACTGGCAGATGCCGATGGTCGACGTCGATCGCCCGAAAACAACTTTCATCATGCCTGAAGGGCTGTATGAATTTAATGTGATGCCCTTCGGTCGCTGCAACGCACCTGCCACTTTTGAGCGTATGATGGACAACGTCCTCCGCGGGCTTAAATGGCAGACATGCCTCTGCTACTTAGACAATGTTGTCATCTGCACCAGGAATTTTCCGTCTCATCTTCTCCGCCTCGAGAGTGTTCTTCCCTGTCTCAGTGACGCTGGCCTGCAGCTGAATTTGAAAAAGTGTCGCTTTGGAACCCGACAGCTGTGGGGACGCGACTCGTCCCCTGTGGTTCGCTTCACCGCAGTGCCCCTCAACTCGTCCCCAGGGGTTCGCTTCTCCTCAATGAACCGTCCTTAGTTGTGTTATTTTAACTAACAGGGGAGGGCGCTCGCGTCGCGGCGACACGAGTGCTACGGATGGCGTGTTTCCTTCGGGCGCGGAAACGCGGCCTCTTTTGCCGGGAAGCGCGTGGACGTTCACGCGAGCCGCACCGCTCTTCGCCGGCTGGCGCGAACCCTTGTGGGGAGGAACGTTCACCCCGCATCTCGTCCTGCCCGGCCTCGGAGTTTTCCTCTGCCCTACCATCATTCACTCGTATCCGTGCTGGTGAGTCGGATGTCCTCGATTCCTCAATGTATTTTGTTGCTAGCCAGCGTTATTGTTGTTGTAGCAATAAATGCCTTTTTTGTGTTATTCAGTGTGTAGTTCTTTTGTTCCCTCAGAGCAAGGCCCGCCGTGGTCGGCGTGCGCTCGGTAGCGTACGCGACCATGGGGTGGGGTCGACCCGGCGGCTTTGAACTGGGTCAGCCGCGGTGAAACGGGGAGAGTGTATTTATATCTCCCCAATTATTAAAACCCCACGCAGCTGACTATCTTAGGCCAAGTCATGTCCAATGATGGTCTACTCCCGGACCCTGCCAAGCTCCGCGCAGTTGCTGATTTCCCGAAGCCGACATCCCTGAAAGAACTCAGAAGCTTTCTTGGACTTTGTTCCTTCTTTCGCCGGTTCGTCAAGAATTTTGCTGCCGTTATCGCCCCACTGACACAACTTCTCGCCGGCAGCCACGACTTGTCGGCTTGATCCCCTCCATTGCTTTTGCAACGCTGCGCCATCTTCTCACCTTTCCTCCGATCTTGCGCCATTTCGACCCTTCCGCGCCTACAGAACTCCAGACGGACGCCAGCGGCATCAGTCTCGGTGCCGTCCTTACTCAGCGGAAGCCTGGTTTCAATGGGTACATCGCTGCTTACGCAAGCCATGCACTCACAAAAGCGGAAAGTAATTATTCAGTCATGGAAAAAGAATGTTTAGCGATTATTTGGGTGATCACAAAATTTCGTCCTTACTTATATGGGCGCCCGTTCAATGTCATTAGATATCACCATGCCCTTTGCTTTCTGTCGTCGCTCAAAGATCCGTCTGGCCGCCTCGCTCGTTGGGCTCTCCGTTTACAAGATTACGGCATTGGGGTCATTTATCGTTGTGGTCGTAAACACTCCGATGCCGGGTCTCTTTCGCGCTCCCCTGTTTCCTCTGCTCCAGACCCGCCATCTATTTCCGGCCTCACACCTTCTCTTGGCCCCATCGATGTGGCTTCTAAGCAGCGCAAGGATCCTTGGATTACTTCTCTTCTGGATTTCTTAGCCAACCGCCCAGAGCGCCTCCCTTCTAGAGCACTGCGTCGTCAAGCTCATCACTTTGTCGTGCGTGACCAGCTGCTGTACCGTCGGAACTACCTACCAGATGGTCGCAAATGGCTGCTCGTGGTTCCCCGGCATCTACGCTCCGCCTTTTGCGCCAGTTATCACCACGACCCGCACAGCGTCCATGTCAATCTGTTGAAAACTTTTATTCGTCTGCGTCTTCGGTATACTGGCGGGGCATGTATCGCTTTGTCCACCAGTACGTCCGCTCTTGCCTGGAATGTCAGCGCCGCACGAACCCCCACCCCACTCACCAGCTCCTCTGCAGCCTTTACCGTGCCCAGCCCAGCCATTCGACCGTGTTGAGATCGACCTTTATGGCCCTCTTCCCAGTACTTACGCCGGGCACCGCTGGATCATGGTCGCCATTGATCTTCTCACGCGCTATGAGGAAACTGCCCCGTTATAAGCTGCCACAGCCTCTTACGTCGCAGGTTTCATACTTCAGAACATCATTTTTCGTCACGGTGCGCCTCAGGAACTGCTCAGCGATAGAGGTCGCGTCTTCTTGTCCAGCGTCGTTGAAGCCCTTCTTCAGGAGTGTCATATCGTTCACCGCGCAATGTCTTCGTACCATCCGCAGACGAACGGCTGACCGAGTGCTTTAACCGGACCCTCGGCTGCGTGATGGCTAATGACATTTCTGCCAATCACTCCGACTGGGACCGCGTTCTACCTTTCGTTACCTACGCTTACAACCCTGCAACGCAAGCCACTACTGGTTTTTCCCCGTATGTTCTTCTCTATGGCCGCGAGCCATCCTCCATCATGGATACCATACTCCCTTACTGCCCCAATTCGTCCGAGTTTACAACCATCTCTCAAGTCGCTGCGCATGCCGAAGAATGCCGTCAACTCGCCCATTCCTTTAGTTCATACGAACAGCACCGTCAGAAAAGCGCCCGCGCCGCTTCCCCTGGTCTGCCGCCGTCTTATGTTCCTGAATCCTTGATTTGGCTTTGGGTGCCCTCCTCCAGCTCAGGGCAGTCTACAAAACTGCTGAGGAAATACCAGGGCCCCTATCGCGTTGTTCAGCAGACATCCCCAGTTAATTATCTCTTCGAGCCATCACGCCTTCGCCTGATCATCGCTGCCGCGGCCATGAAATTGTGCACTTAGACCGCCTGAAGCCCTACTACGACCCAGCTATTGTCTCGTGCCCGTAGGCCGCCCGAATGGCGCCTTTTCACTCCGGGGGTATTGTAAGAAAGAGAGTTTGGAGTTTGATGCCCCATCGGCAAGCGCCGACGGAGGAGAGAAAGAGGAAGGAAGGCGAAGCTGACAAAGTTGGGGTTTGCGCTCACGAACGCTGGTCCGTTGAGCAGCACCGTTGGAACAAAACTGCGGCCATCCATAATTGCGCGAGTCGCTTCATTGCACATGCAACACTCGTGGGCGAACAAAACAAAGCATCGCCACATGTACGTGCGCCAAAACTAGCTTTTCTCAAACCCACCCTTGAATGTATGGCTTCACTCAGAACGGATAAAGGAGGGAAAAAAGGGGTAACATCTTAGTAAAACCATCGTGGCGGCGTAAAAAATCAGTAAGCCATGAAAAAAAAATCAAATACAGAGTCGGTAGTGCTCATCTGTGCGCGTTCTTCCCAGTGTTGCAGTCCCAGTGGCCTTCAATCGAGAACAAACATCAACTCGCCCCAGAGACTGGTGTTCTAGGACCTTTAACGGTGAATAAATCATGATAGTAGCCATAATGGTGGCTCTAATCACTATCCGCACCTTTTTCATGGGGTTACCAGCGCGAATTTGAAAGATGTGACTAATGGGGCAGGGTAGTGGGTTTTTATACTCATCTCACGGGCGTTTGGTCTGCACTCGGTTGGCATCAGTATTGTAAAGACAAAGCGCGGCAAACACAGGGACGTTAGAAAGACGACAGAAAACTGCTACTTCCAAATAAATTTTATCAAAAAGATACATAGGCACAAGAAAGGGAGAACAAAAGAAAACAAACTTACATAAATAGCGTGCAACGCGAAACGAAAGTCATGTCCCGTATGTGGTTCATACTGAGATATATAATCTCCTTTTTCGAAAATGTGAGTGATGGCGCACTTACATGCAGCCACTCCCTCTCCAGTCCATCTCCATAGCTTCTTGTTCTCTGCGTTGGATGACTGTCAATATTTACAGAACGCACAACATCAAGAGCACAGTGGCCGCCACACTGGAACTAACAGTCGCGGCAATGAGTTGCAAATATTTCACGCATCTGACGCACAATTTTGGCACGCTCTCGCAGCCGTTCGTTCACTCATCGGCCGCTTTGACTCACACAGAAACTGACGCGTGATAATGCTATCTTATAGGCTACTGGGGAAAAAAACAGCGTTGAGACGAGGGACAAAGAAAGAAAAAGAGAACAGGGACTATCAACTGAAAGCTTATTAGAAACAACACGCAATATATACTCCATCGACAACCAAGAGCGCGTGGCAACACCAAAAGCCGTAGTGATACATCAGTCACCTGAATCAAGATACATCAGTCCATAGTCATGAACTGTTACAGAGGGGGTGCTCACGCACGAGTCATTGTTTTTTTTAATATGAAACGCTTCACTGATTTCCCTTGTTAGTTTCTCTTTGTGTCTGTACAGGATCTTAGTTTCATTAAAAATGGAGGCACATGATTTTTCAGAAGAATGAGGTTGGTTCGTGCGTGAGCAACCACTCTGTAACAGTTCATGACTGTGAACTGTATTGTGATTCAGGTTATTGATGTATCACTATGGCTTTTGACGTTGCCATGCGCTCTTGGTTGTCGAAGGAGTATATTTTGCGGGTTGTTTCTAATAAACTTTCAGTTGATGGTCAGCGCCGGTCCTGTTGTTTTCTTCTTTCTTTCTCCCTCGTATCAGCGATGTTTTTTTTTTTTTCCCAGTGGTATGTACCAACTAGCTCAACTCTCCGTTTTATTGTATCTTATAGACGATACCCTCCACACAATCAACCTACCTGTCGGCATGTCGTGTGTGGTAGCCTATATTTCGCTGTTCGAAGGGCTGGTCAGCCTATAAAGCCTCCTTAGTTTATGAGTGCAGACAGAACGACTTTTACGTTCACCCTCCAAGAAATCTTCAGGAGAATGTGGGACAAAGCACGGATGTATGGCGAGGCTACAACCCTTTTCTTTTCTTTCAATGCGTATAAATTCTTATCTATCTTTCTCGTAAAATTTAGTTCGAACTAGCACTTACCTGTCATCTTTTTTACGTCCTTCTGTTTGCAGCGCTTTATGTTGACTATAGATCACCAACTAACCCGCACCCACACCTCATTAAGCATCAGTATGCGCCCGACCGCATGTAGTGGGGAAACTGCCTGTTAACTTCCATTGGATACACCACCTCCGAGCGCTATGTCTCCACGACGAGACTAACAAATGCGACGACTTTAATGTTCACCACACGATATGAGTATATCATCGCATAAACGGCCGCGGCAGGCATTGCGTCTAAGATTGGTTTGGTTTGGTTTGGTTTATTGGGGTTTAACGTCCCAAAGCAACTAAGGCTATAAGGGACGCCGTAGTGAAGGGCTCCGGAGATTTCGACCACCTGGGGTTCTTTAACGTGCACTGACATCGCGCAGCACACGGGCCTCTAGAATTTAGCCTTCATCGAAATTCAGCCGCCGCAGCCGGGATCGAACACGCGTCTTTCGGGTCAGCAGCCGAGTGCCGTAACCACTGAGCCACCGCGGCGGGCATTGCGTCTAAGAAGCTGCAGATCCTGACCTCTGTGGGTAAACGACGTCACCCAACAAACGCGCCTAGGGTTATATGCCAGCCACCTGGACACATCCGCGGACCCCGCATGGGCCCCTGAGAACACAGTTCAGAAGAGGCACGCGAGAGGTCCTTGGGGCAGCGACCACTCCAACATTTGAGTTCACTTCACAGGTACGCTCCTCGAGTGCCGCAAAGCGGTTATGTTCGTCCGCTGGAATCGGTTTCGGGAGCTTCTCCGCACGTCGGGACCCCTTAATGCGTCTCAGAAGCGGCCGGGGACTCATCACGCGCTATGCACGAGCAGGCGGACGCCCCTGCGCCAGACCGCCACTCTATTAATTTGTTCACTACTCGCGAGGAGCTGCACGCCCGATACGTCAACGGGGGCCGCACGCACACTGACACCTCTCGTGTTCGCAACAAGACGACACAGATAAGACGCCACTGCAAGCACCTCAGCAGACAGCGATGGGAAGAACACTGCGCCTCATTCTCGAAGAACACAGGTCCCCGGGCGCGACACGAGGCGTGGTCGGCTGCGGCGATAGCCTAGTACTCTCGTGCAGTAGCCGGCGAAGCTGACCTGTTCGCGCCGCCGCGGGTACGAAACGTAGCCGGGGCAATATTTACTTTCTTTTTATTCTGCATGGGTAGTTGCTGTACAAGGTTTTTCCAAGCCTTCAAGGTCTAGCTTCACACAAACTCGATGAGCCGGTTAAAGCCCGTGAAGTGGCGCTTTCGCACTAAAACGCCCATGTTTTGTTCGATGTCAGCGGATGTTAAAAAAATTCAAGAAGGGTTTTCTGGCGGGCTAGTTGGTGCTTGTCGTTCATGATTAAACTGTGCGAAAAGGCAGAGACAGAAAACACGTGCACACATAGAGCGCAGAACTTCCAACTTTTATTCCAAAAACGCTTCGACTTAAATTTACCTTTTATACGCTCTAAACAACCACCACATGACACAGCCGGGATCAAAACAGGTAAGTATTGACAGTTACGTGAACATGAAGCGCGGACCCGCCAGAGCGCCAATTTAACCCTTTGTGGGACAGCGTTAAACTACACCAGTGTGTGCAAGCTTAAGCACCACTGATACCTTGATAAAAGGATAAAAGGAGGCGGGAAGGTAAAGATCCTGAAAGTGAAGATAAAATCCATATACCACGAAAGAGGGCATCAACAAAAAGCTGTATTACTAGCGAAACTTACTCAGCAAAATAGGTTGAGACGCGGAACCAACAGTAATAACACGTGAAAATAACATAATAAAGTATAACATAATAATAATAAAATAATAAAAAACCCCAGGTGGTATAAATTACACTGGAGGCCTTCACTGCGGCGCCCCTCATGCAAGTCCCACGATTCATTTTTTTTTTCCAAATTAGTAGCACCAACAGCTGCAGTACTGCAGTGCCTCTGAAACGTGCCTTGCCATACATAGGAATGGCTAACGGGCTGACCATAAGGAAGCCATTAGGAAGGCCCGAGGAAAAAAGAAAATTGCGCCCCGACAAAAGTGGTCCGCGCTGCGCCCAGTTGTTCCTCGACGGACGACACACTTCGCGCCCGCTTCCCGCAACGCTCCGAAGCCACTGCACATAATCTGCTCTCAGTGTGCGCGCTGTCCGGGAAGCGCTCGGTCTAGAAGAGCCATCATTCCTACTGGGCGAGGCCGGTTCTCGTATTAGCGGCCGCACCCGTGGTGACCATTCCCATCGCCAGCGCAGCTCGCACCTCAAACAGCGCGAAGGAGCCATGCAGGCAGAAAACGCATGTTGGGCTTTTCCTGCTCGTGTGTGTATATTAAGCCGTTCTCTTTGTCGCGCTGGTCAAGTTCTGGCCCATGGCTCTACTTTGGCGACCTGCGTAAAGAGCGTCATTGGTAGGACAGTGGCATTTATTTTTTATTTATTTATTTATTTTATTTTATTTGCCTTGCCGCGGTGGCTCAGTGGATATGGCGCTCGGCTGCTGACCCGAAAGACGCGGGTTCGATCCAGGCCGCGGCGGCTGAATTTCGATGAAGGCGAAATACTAGAGGCCCGTGTGCTGTGCGATGTCAGTGCACGTTAAGGAACCCCAGGTGGTCGAAATTATTGCGGAGACCTACACTACGGCGTCCTTGATAGCCTGAGTTGCTTCGGGACGTTAAACCCCAATAAACCAAAAGCATTTATTTATTCAGGTACCTACAGCGCCCGTTGAAGGCATTGTTGTAGGGGGATACAATTGCAAAGCATACATTGTCATGCAGATGACACTGTGTACAAAACAAACAAACAAACAATAAAAATACAACGCATTCCAATAGTGAGCAAACTTAAACAAAAGGATCATGAACGCAAGAAAGACGCAAAAAAAGTTAATTCAACAAAAGTCGCGACAGAGCATTTTCAAAAGAAGATTGCGGGACTAAGACAACTTCTTGCGGCAATTTATTCCAATCATACACTGTACTGGGAAAAACTGAGTTTTTAAAGACATTTATACGGCACTGGTGTTCTTAAACCTGTAAAGAATGATCTAAACGGGAGGATATATAGCTGGAAGCTTTCATTTATGAATCTTTATGCAAGCCTGTTGCGCCTATAAAAATATTGTAAAATAGCTTAAGTGTAAGATATTTGCGTCTGTCTTGCACTGAAGGCCAGCCCAAATATTTGCACATCTGAGAGGAGCTTTTGGTGAAATCATAGGTTGGTGAAATCATTATGGCAATGCGGCCGACAGCAGTGAACGTTAAGATCTTGAGGTGCAGAGGGAGAGCGTGGCAATCCGTTATTACATGACTTAGCCCGCGGACAGCTCCAATGGGCCCTTGCCCTGCTCGACCAGTCAACGGGAGACCCCGGCAGTTGCCTGATCGCTTTAGAGAACATCTGCGCCTAGTTTCGCGTTGTGCGTTCTCAGCGGCGAACTACACTCACCGATGGTGTTTACTGACAAAGTGTTCGGACCCGATTCTTGACGCCGAGGACGTATATCGTGACGTATAGCACATTAACCGAAGCGTTACTATAAATTATAATTCCCCCGTTTTATATTCTAGAGTACTTGCTCAGATTTTATAATGCTTAGTTATTTGCCGTAGAAGCCCTGTTAAACTGCAATGGGCCTTTTTGCTTGGGCCTTTTTGGCTTGCAGTACTGCACCAACAAATAAATACACAAAATAAAAATTTAAAACAAACGACTCACTTAAGCAATGCATTGATCCATCCACCAACACCAAACGAACAATCTAACAATTTTATGGTCCCTAGGATTTATAAAGGGTGATGAAAATTGAGGTTGGGAGATTTCATAATTTCGAGCACTGAGCGGTACGAGAAATCCACCTCTGCTCATAAGGTATAGAACTGGGGGGAGACAGAGTGAGATGATAATTGTCGCCGTCAGGCACATAACTAAAATATATTAACGAGCTTTTTAGCCACTGCGCCTGGCGAGAATGTTTACGTTGGAAGTATAAAGGCGGTCGGATTTATGGGCTGCTCGCCATCCTCAGCAGCAGCAGCCTGACACTGCCGGGCAAAGGTCTCTCCCATATCCCTTCAATTAGCCCTGTCGTGTGCCAGCTGCGGTTACTCTTTCCCAGGAGAATTCTTAGTCTAATCTGCCCACCTAACTTGCTAGAGCATGTGCTCAATCAGATATTGGCCCCCAAAGTTTCCACTGATTTCTCGTAATCACACTCGCAAGGTAGTGGCAGTCAAGGCGACACTCCTCGCTAGTCTTAAGCCGCTGCTGCCTCAGGCGTTTCGAACATTTCGATAGCCGAAATCAGCCTAATCGGTCACTCCGCGCCGCGCCACGGTGCGGCGTCACCGCCTTGCAAGCGCAATTACGCGATTCGAGCTGAAAGTTTTGAAACAAATATCTCAGAGTACACGCGTGCTTGGATAATACGACCAGACAGAATCCTGTAGGCCTCTTAGTTTCCAACGTAAGCATTTCCGCTTTTTGCAATCGTTACAAAGTTCATTAATAGGTTGTAGTTAATTAGGTGCCTGGAGGTGACAAATATTATCTCACTTTTGTACCCCTCGCCGAACAGCTTATGTGCATAGGCGGATTTAATACATCTCAGCGCCTATTTTAAAGAACTCTACGAAGCACAATTTTGATCACCCTGTGCACACAGTAAAACTTCGTGAAGGGTAAGCTACGTCTGCTTGGTGTTCATTCAACCTGCTGGATGGTCACGGGCCAAAAAGTTCTATCAATCGCAATTTTTTTATGATGTGCCTTACATATGGGTCATTGTAGGTGGGTGAGCGAAAGGCTCGCGTTTAAAACTTCAACTCCTGAACCTGAGCCATAAAAGTTTCATCTTTATTGAGGAATTATCGACTACGGTTAACAAATGGTTCTCGCCAGTTATAACTTACCGAGCCCCTTTTGAGTAATTTCTGACCTCCACGAGGGTCTATTCTTGGTCTGATGTTGTTTTTAATGAATTGTTATGGGGCAGAAGGCCATCGCAGCTCGTAGAAATACTGAACACAAGGCACAAGCACAGGGCACAGAAGGAACACTAGGCACAGGCCGCCGCGATGGATTGGGCCAGCGATCACTTCGTCCGTGTCGTCACCGTTCGCTTGGCTCGTAGCGTTATAAACACCTCATGGTGTGTCCTCTAATATGCGCATGTTTGCGTACTATTACGTCATCTACCGTCAATAACGCCTCTGACCAAACCACCTCGCAGTAGACTATTGATAGTGTTCTATGTAGGTGCAGAAATTCGATAATTACCCTAAACACCACTAAAATTAAGTGTATATCCTCCTGCTACCGTCACAGCCCTTTTCTGTGTCCTTACACAATCGCTACCACACGACTAGAGCTAGTCTAGGATTATAACCACCTAGGTGTAATCCTTTCTCACGACCAGTCTTGACGCGCATATTACCAATATCATCTCGGTGTTTATGCGTACTTCTAAAAGACGACGTCATCCACAGCTGGAATGCTAAGAAGATCCACGGATCCTTTCATGTAAAACTTTTCGGTTCGTATACTATCCTTACTGTCGTTCCTGTTTCAGGAAGAGGCACTCGAGATGGGCGACTCCAGCTGCCAACAGACGCTCATTCGATAGAAGGAACAAACCGCGTACTCAACGGTGTGTCGAAGCGCATCGCACCCGAAGCCACCCTTGGCTATAGTAGACCACTTGTGGATCTCTTTTCGTTCGTTCCAACTGCAAGTTAAACGGTTCTCTATGCTCTAATCTAAAAGTGATACAGGAAGCTGGGCCAATTGAGATGAGCAAATGAGCGGTTGTCCTGCTTCTAGGCGCTGCTCTTATTGGTCACTACAGTCTGCGTGCGACGAGAGTACACCCTTCCGCCACAGTTACCCGTGCCTACTCAGAGTCGACGGTGTTTTCCGTTTTCTCCACCGGTTCTGCGCCGTGTCCGCTCATATCGGCAATAAGCGACACGATAACTGTCCACAAATGCACTCTGCCGTCGGGAAAAAGCGCTCGAAGGGAAGGCTCAAGATAGGATGCGAGGCGGTTGCCTGCACAGCTCCCCGCCACCGGGCGTTCAGCTTCCCGCTCGGGCTAATTGGCGCCGGTGGGCCCCGCTGCAAATACAGCGCTGATGGGGGCGCGCAAACACAACACATAGAAACGCCGTCAGTAACACTGGCCGCGGACGTGCCGGGCCGGCTGGGCTCGGAGGCACAGCGCTTCGGCTTCCCTGCGGCGGCGTGACTCTTGTCTCGGGTAAGGTGCCTAATAGAAATCGATGCTCTCTGAAGGCGGTTCCTTAGCAGCAGCTGAAAACGGGGCAGCGGGCGTGGCGCCGACCATGCACCTGCCGTGGAAACGCGCCCTCTCATCGAGGTTCCCAATACGTAGCTAATGCCGCAGGAACTTCCTCGAACTTAACCGGTTGTGCTGGGTCCTTAAAAACGGCGTGGAACAAAACTTTATTTCGCAGGCAGTTTTGACACAACCACAGTGTGTATTGATGAGGCTCTGAAAACTGCCCATTGAAGAACGGACACGTACGTACTTGCAAAATGCGCTGATGCTTGCAAAACCTTGTAAGCTCGATAAGCAGCTGGCGATCCCGCTATTACGGCCGCGCTGGGCCGAATAAAAAGTGCGTAGAGCGGAGGCAACATTGTGAGACTAGGCACGCGTGCATAAAACAAGTAATGACGAAGTAGTCTTTTCGGTGCGTTCACCATATTTTCTGTGTCTCCACTATGTCACCGTATACAGTGAAGTATAAGATGTGGAAAATAAATAATGCATCAGCGCAGTAACAAATCCTAGAGGCACAGAAATCATAATATTCAGCCTGTTTAAACCTGAGCGCTGCGATAGTAAGTGAAAATTTTCAGCAAATTTTTTTTGAGAGGAACGCTTCAGTGGTGAATCATATTGCGTCACTGCAGCTGATTAAATAAATTACGCTAAAAATTATAGGTACAGAAGAGAAGATTGAGTTCAGCCACGGCGGACACTATCAATCAATCAATCAATCAATCAATCAATCAATCAATCAATCAATCAATCAATCAATCAATCAATCATTTTATTTCCTTAGAAAAGGAGGAGTACGGGACTAAAAGCTCGAACAGCTTGACGAGGTCCCGACCCCTCGTTAGTTGGCATGACAGCAGGATGACGGCCAGTCTTACACAAAAAAAATAAAAAAAATATCACAAGGCAACGGGTAATACAGAATGAAACAAGACGGCAATCAATCGGAGAAGCAACAAAAGGTAATACAGATAAATCAACACACATAAGCAACATTAGTGAACAAAATTAGGCGAATAGGAAGGCATGGTTTAGTCTTGCGAATGAAGAAGTTGACAAAAACGTTTAATGCGACAGTTTCGGTTTCTGGAGGGATCAAAATTTTGTCGGTCTAGTAAGTTTAACAGCGAAGGTAATGTATAAGATACAGATTGTTCATCATAGGAGGTTCTCGGGGTGTGTACAAACCACATTTCTTTATGTCGGGTCTGACGAATATTTGTGTTTTCTTGGAGTTTTGCCAGATGAGTTATGTAATCAATGCCAAACTTTACAAAACCTTTGTAGCACAACATCAACCTGTAATTATAAAAACAAAACACAGGAAGAATTTCATATTTTGGAAAAAGTGGTTTTGTGGAGTATGTATAATGGACATCAGCTATGTAACGTACAGCTCTTTTTTGTAGCAAATGTAGTTTCTGCTAGTTTGTCACGCCAGTTGTCACTAGTGTGCTTTTAGCACACACCTGGGCTAGTTGGTCACTTTTCATACAATGAAACGTGGTACCACCGGCAATCAGGGAGAGAGAGACAGAAACCCTTTAATGAAAAAGCAAAGAATTTAGCCGGCGTTTAAAAATCGCTTGCTTGCTACTCTGCGTGGAGAAGGGAATTCGGCAGATAAAGACGGAAGAAGAGCGGTGCGGTAAAGGTAAAATAAAAGAAAAAGATGAGAAAAAATGCGGTCATGAAATGCGTACTAAGGTGCATCGGCGAGAAATTATGTGAAATGAAATTATGAAGTGCTTAGTCCGACAAATGGGATATCAAAGTTCACAGCGTGAAGAATGCATAAGTGTAACATGAAAAGTGAAATCAGAGCTTTTCAAGATGTCCACTTTCGTTTAAATACGCAAACAAAAAGTTCATTCCATGTGTCTGTTCCCTAGGTCTGGCTAAGGGACCTAAAACACTGTCCATTGTTATAGGCACCTAGGAAAGCTTCTCCGTGCAATTTTCTTTTGTACGCACGCTCGTCAGCAAATGCAGGGCACTCAAGCAGTATATTGTTCCCCAGTTTCGATTGAGCTGCGATTGTCACAAAGCGGACTGTCTATTTGACCGAACGGTGTCGCAAGACGCTTGTAAATGAGCGTTAAGGCGAAGTTGGTGATAAAGTGTTTCCAGGTGCAAGGAATTCTGGGTGGAAGCCTCTATCTCATATGTGCGTCGACCGAGTGAAGAAATTGGTAGTGATGTGTCGGCTACCTCCAGAGCGGATACGTTTCTTAAAATCAAATATTTTAAATATAGTAAATATTTAGTAATATATAGTAAATATGTTAGCCATTTTTGACGCATCAGATTTCGTGAAGAAAGTCGGTGGCCTTTACGAGCCGCTTCATCTGTCTTTCATTAGCCAGAATTGCACAGTGGCCACAGTGCGCTGGCATCCACTGAAATGTTATGCAGCGGCCTGTGGCGATAGCCAGATGGTGTAGATATCCGATCTCAACAGAAAAGAGCTGATACGACTGGTTTTCTTCAGCAGGTTGGACAGGATATGCAGAGATGCTTTTGAGTCTATAAAGATAACCCATCGGTCGGTAGTTCGGCGCATGATATAAGAAGCAGCTTCTTTAGTGCCGCGATACTCAGCTTTCGTAGAGGATATCCTCCGTTGCAGCGGGTAAGAAAGGACATGACTTGTTGAGGGAACATAAATGCCCCAGGAAGAAGTTTCTACACTTGTTGAACCATCGGTGAAGATGTGGGTACGCCGCGTATATTACTTGGTTAGGCTGGTGAGAACAGGTTGTAGAAGCTCTGGCTGTGTCATGCGGCTTTTTGCATGTACACCTGGAACAAACTTCTTCGTGTTTAGAGTCGAGAGTGCCCAAGGGTGAAAGGTCGGAGGTAGTAATTAATGGATGGGCAGGAGGTGCACAGCTTGGCTAAAGCCAGAGTTACAGTGAGTTAGGTGAACACGTAGGAAGTGCTTCTTTCTTTGGAAGACATGGCGGATATGGGTGCGCACATATTCTCCTGGGAGGCAATTACATCTAGCGGGAGACAGACTGCTTCCATTACTGTTCCTCATGCAGAACAACCTCTTAAGAGGCAAAGGCATATTGGCAGGCAGTTGTTCCGCGCGGGCTTGAGAATCTTCTTGCTTGTTAAGGCACTGGTAGACAGTAGCGCAAGGTTCCTTCAGCGTTGACTTTTTCCAGCAGAACCACTGACCGGCAGTTGCTGCCCCACTGTGTTCCCACCATGCACCTGAAAACTTCCAATGCTGCAGTGATCTTCTAGCGTAGTTATTTGATATAAGGTGTTCACAAAAGATTTCTGTTTTTACAACGCCTAGGAGTCGCTGAGATTGCACATAAGGTAGTGACCGTCCACCTTGGAGGAGTGGATATCGAGTCATTTTTCTTATAAAAGCCATAGCAACATTCTTTTGGTACATCGAGATGTGCTGTAACGCTCTCTGAAGACATTGATCGGTAATATAGCGCGGACGTGACGCGCTTCAGATGCAGATGTCATCTGCATAAATCGTTATGCGTACTCCTTGCGGAAGGTTTCTTGTTAGGTGTATACGGGCCATATTGAACAGGACAAGGCTGAGCACCACTCCCTGCGGTGCGCCCCCTCTCCACTGCGCGATAGAGAGTTGGACTGTGTGGAGTGCTCATAAAGGTTTGCCCTTCTTGATATAGCGTCCTATCCACTTGTGCAGCAAATTTCCTCCGCGGCCAAGAATGGCCGGGGCTGCGAGAATTGCGCGGTGAAAAACAGTCAAAAGCGGCCCTGGTGTCAAGGAAAGCGGCTGTCGGGATGCACTCAGCATGAAGGTAATCTTCAAGTGATTTTATTTATTTATTTATTTATTTATTTATTTATTTATTTATTTATTTATTTATTTATTTATTTATTTATTTAGCAATACTGTAAGCCTTTTACAGGCCTATACAGGCAGTGGGTTACAAAGGTATTCACAATGTACAACACTTTGTAAAATATATTAACACTAGAACTTGTTATCTAAAACAGAACATCATTCCAACCAAAATCAAACGGTAGAAAAGAGCAGGAAAAAAAAGAAAAAAGAATAAAAAGCTTCCGCTTTATGGCACTGGGTGAAACAAAGATTCTACCTTATTGACAAAGCTAGACACAGAATCGTCGTCAACAACATCCCCTGGCAATGAATTCCAAATCTCTACGGACGACGGAAAAAAAGAAAACTTAAAAGTATTGCACCGTGTGACGTATGGCCGGATATGCTTATCATGATTTTTTCGTTTAGTGTGAGGGTGTGGTGGCTGCAGATACTGATCTTTGTTGATACGCAGCGACCCATGGTAAAGCATGAAAAGAAACTTCATGGCGGCAACGCGACGCCTGCTCGCAAGTGTGGGAATGCCTGCTTGTGTTCTAAGAGCACTGACACTTTCAAACCGGGAGTACTTCGAGTAGATAAATCGTAGTGCTTTATTTTGCACCCTTTCCAAGGAATCTGTCAGGTACTGTTGATGCGGGTTCCAGACTATGCTACCATATTCCAGAATTGGTCGGACTAGAGTTTTGTAGGCTTTAAGTTTTACTTCAGGAGGAGCCTTGCCTAATTTTCTTCGTAAAAATCCTAGTGTTTTAAACGCTTTTGCACAGGTGTTGTTAATATGTACATCCCATTTCATTGTGCGTGTAAGTGTTACCCCTAAATACTTAACAGTGTCTGTTTGGCTGAGAACGGACCCCCCTAATGTGTAGCTAAACCTTAACAACGATTTTTTATGACTTACACTTAAATACTTAGTTTTTTCTGCGTTTATTTTCATGCCCCACGTTTCGCACCAGAGAGCAATGTTATTTAATGACATATTGAGTTTCCATTGATCCTCAACTCCCCGCACGACTGTGTAAATCACACAGTCGTCAGCAAAAAGCCTGATTTTCAGCCCATCGACAATACAAGAGCTAACATCATTAATATATATAAGGAATAATAAAGGTCCCAGGACGGATCCCTGCGGTACACCTGAAACTACTTCGAGGTTCTCCGATTCATTATTATTTATAACCACATATTGGGTGCGATTTGACAGATAAGCTTCTATCCATGCTATTACTTCCGAATTAATGCCAAGGAGCTTTAGTTTGTGAATTAATTTACAGTGCACAACACGGTCATACGCCTTAGAAAAATCAATAAAAATGCTGTCAACTTGTTCTCGGGAATTCATTGCTCTCGTGAAGTCATGCGTTATTTCTAATAATTGCGTGACTGTGGACAGCCCTTTTCGGAAACCGTGTTGGGTCGGATTCAATAAGTTTTCTTCCAAGTAACTCATAATTGCTTTGTTAATAATGTGCTCCATAAGCTTGCAACAACCACTTGTAAGCGATATTGGTCTGTAGTTGTTAACTACTAATTTGTTTCCGTGTTTATGAATGGGTATTATTTTCGCGCGAAGCCAGTCAGCAGGGAGCGTGGCAGTTTTCAGTGACTCGATGAATATAGTATGCAGGAAAGGGGATATCTGCTGCGCATATCGGTTCAAAAACAGATTTGGGATACTATCTGGGCCGGATGATTTTTTCGTGTCAACCTGCAGAAGTAAGTTTAGCACGCCTTCCTCAGTTATTATTATCTCGGGCATCAGAGAATCAAAAGTTGTCTCAGCTATGCTTACCGCATTTGTTCGCGTGAAAACTGATTGGAAGTACGTGTTGAAGGAATTGGCTATTTCGTGTTCGTCCTCGACGACTATTCCAGCAATTTCTAATTTTCTGGTGTGGTCTCTTGGTTCCGCCAAATATCGCCAGAATTTCTGCGGTTGTGTTTTCAAGAAATTTGCTAATGTGTCGGTAAAAAATAACCTCCTTGCTGCCCTGATCTCCAACCTCAGTTGACTTGACAGCGCAACCACCTCTAATCTATTGCCTTTTCTTTGTCTCTTTCTACGCAATTTTCTTTTCAGGTGAATTATAGAACGTGTGAACCACGGAGCTTTGCGTTTAATTCTTTTCTGTCTTGTCGGAATGAAGTTGGATTCGCAGTGCGCAATCGCATTCTTTAGTTTTACCCACAGGCTGTTTACGGGCACTGGTCCTCGGGATTCTCCGGTTGAAAAATCATCTAGCGCTATGTCAAGGAAGTCTATTACACTCTCATCTTCAGCCTTGCTGTAGTCTTTCACTGCTTTCATCGAAGAACTTTTACGGCGTTTGTTACCCGCGCTGAAGTTACAGCATGTTAACCCATTAGCGCCCAGCGTACTTTTAAAAGTACTGTTAATTTTTTTATAATTTCACCACCAAATACTGGAATTTTCTTTTCAAGTAGGGCATGCTTTTGTCAACAGGGGATTGGCCAACCACCCTTAACTAATTTGGCGCACTTCCCCTGCTCAGTATGCCAGCTTTCCGTGGTGAAACTTCGGGATGTTTGTTTCCCGCGAACTGCACCGGTAGTTGCTTGCTTATAATTTTCTCACGGCCGCATTTTTGTACATATTACGCTAGTTTCAATTATAGAGCAGCACGAAAGACGAAAGTAAACAACGGATGCTTTGAATGTCCCGCACCTTTGGCGTTTTTTGCTCTGTTATGATTTATATACCGCTGTACTTTCTATAGTACACTGGGTCTTCCTGTGTGCAGAACGGCGCCTATTTATTCCAGTTTATAGATCTTATGGTTCCTTCCAATTTTTCGGAAAAAATCACTTTGTCTGCTCAGCAAGGCCTCGGAGGCTGCTGTACTTGCCGCTAGCGGTCCTGAGTATGACGATGGCATGATTTTAATTGGTTGTAATAAAGTTTGGATGTAAGAACTGAAGGTTCTGCAGAGCAGACAGTTACTGTTATGCCATTCACACCGTCTGCGGAAAGTACTTGAGTTCATAAATGAAACTTTTGGAAGCGCGTGTTGTCCTGTCGTCACCTGAGGTGATTTCAACGCTTAGTGACCATTTCATCTTTTTTTGTAATTTTTTTACCTCTCCAGACATTCTTGTAGCACTCCACTGGGACGAATTTAGGGCTAGAGGAACCGTTCGCCAAAACGAGTTTAGGAAGTGTCCACTCGGGCCAAAGAAAGCGATGAAATAGAAGCAGCCATGAAACATCGATTCTTGCTTCAGTAGTATAGGTTACATGCTTTCATTGAAGTCTACGATCAACAGTATAGTAACTATGGCTTGCAACTATAACAGCAGTGAGCCTATGTGTTTTGTAGAGTGGTGGTTGCCTTTAGCACAAGAAAAACAGATTTTTTTAAAGCCAAAAATCATTTCCTTTTACAACAGTGGTATGGCAGGTGTTGACCTTTCGCATCAAGCTATCTACTGCCAGTATATCAGCATCAGGGACAAAAAGTGATAGTGGTTGTTGACACCAAAGCTCAACTTTGCAATTGTGAAAGCCTGAACAATCTGCCAAATTGCTAGAGACGAGCCTGCTGACTATTTTTGCTTTGGTAAGAAGTTTACTCATTATTATCTACACCTTGACATGCAGTAACCAGCGGTTCGCAGACACTCTGGCTCAATCGTATATGATGCTTTTTTGAAAAGGAGAAAGCTTTCCGTTCAAAGTAGGATAACTGCGGTGCCAGTATAGCCAGAAAATATTCATGAGGGCCTGCAAGAAGTGTTATATCACCCTGCGTAGAAATCGCAGACATAATAACAAAATTCACGCCACCAATAGGAATGCAGTGAAGTAGCCACATGTGCTATGGGGAAGACCCAGTGTACTATAAAAAGTACACCTGTGTAACCTCTGGAAGGAATAAAGCAATCGTGACGAAATTTTAGCAATCTCTTTTTCTTTATATGAGAGCATTATGTGCTAAAAATGAAGAAAATCCCTCTGTTAGATTTTTCTTGGTCTCTAATGGGTTAATACAAGCATCTTGTGATCAGAGATACCTTCTCCTACTGTTATTACTGGATTTAATGATTCTGACAGGAAGGCAAGATCAAGAATTGCGTGGGAGTTTCCTTGCACTCGAGTAGGTTCTTTAACAATTTGTGTCAATGAGAGACTGAACATTATATCTAGGAGCCGCTCACAGCTACGCACTTCTTTATTTCCAATCCTCATTGTATCCCAATCAATTCCCGAAAGGTTGAAATCCCCACTTATCAACAGTTTAGTCCGGTCGTTGACTTTGCTATGTAAGAAGTCATGCATTTGCGTAAGATAATCTTCAGTCTCCCCAGGACGTCTGTATATGGCACCTATTAATATCGAAGATTCGTTAAATCTTAAATTGCACCAAGTACTTTCATGATTAGCTATTCCGGGGTCTTGGTGGAATGTCAGACTTTGTTTAATGGCAATCGCCACCCCGCCTCCACGGCCATCACGATCTGAACGAAGTAGCGAGTAGGAGGGAGGGATTGTTTCATGATCGTCTATACTGGAATGCAACCATGTTTCTGTGATTATGACCACATCGGGGGAATACAACAGAAAAAGTTCTTCTAATTTGTCAGTTTTATTGACAATGCTTCTGGCATTAAAGCTTAAAATTGTAAGTTGTGCTGTAGTATTCTTGTGTCAGTCCTGCTCACTTGTATTGCCGTTGACAGTGTTTTGTTTTCGATTCACTAGAATTCGCTTGTTTTCTGTGTCGTCCCACACATACATCTCATCATTAACCTTGAGTTTGTTAAACACTAGGGCTACCTTATCGCCTTTCGAGCGCTCGATTTTAGATGATTCCCACAACTTTCGACGCGTTTCTCGGACACTTGCCGAGAAATCCTCTGGTATCGATATTGCACTGTCTTTCAACTTGAAGCAATTGCGCAATACTTCCATCTTTTCGGCAAAATCGTAAAATCGCAGGATAACTGGTCGTTCACGACGGGCATTTTTAGAACCAATTCGGTGAATTATTTCTACAGAACGGACCTCGATGCCCAGAATGTCTTTAAATGTCTCTTCTATGACTGCTTGTTCCAGTGCTGTTCTGTCTTCTTTAGCGCCTTCCTTTCAACCGAAGATGACCAAGTTATTCCTTCGACTACGATTCTCTAGATCGTCGATTTTCCTGTTTACATGTGTAAATTCTTTTTCCATGTCGCTGACTGCTTTCACGCATTCCTTTACCCTTTCGTGGTCTTCCCTCAATGTGGCGAGTGATGCTTCCATTTCGGTCAGCCTACGCTCCACACATTGCAAGCCATTTTGTAAAGTAATTTGTGACGCCCTAATCTCTGACACCATAGCGTGTATCTCATCCAATTTATCCGGACCAGGGTTCTCCTCTACGTCACCGCTGAGCTTCAGCAACAATTTGGCTACACAGAGTATTTCACAGCAACAGCACAACAAGCAGCTCATGAGACAAGGGCCATAACATTATAAGTCGCACGCCTATTTTTACGGAACCCGTTCAGTTTTTGGGGACACTCGTTGCGGCTTTCGAGGAAAGAAGTGATGCGTTTGCAGATCATTCGCTCCATAAGCTTACCTACGCAGCTCAGTAAGGCGACGGGTCGGAAGGACGCGTAGCCTGTTGGCTGCGTACAAGGTTTCAAAACAGGCACGATTTTCGCCAGCTTCCATTCTGCAGGGATCTCACCAGTCATCCAGGAAGAATTGTGCTATTCCAAGAGTCGAAGACGGAAGTTGTGGACTTGATTTGCGATGGGGTCATAGGTCACTTCATCGTAACCCGGAGATGTGCGCCTTTTTGATTCCGCGATAGCTGAGGGTTACCTGATTGACCAACTGCGAAGAATATTGAAGGCCCTGACCTCGCTGACAGCATTCAACTATTCTGAGAATTCTTTTAGGGATTTACGTTCGTGCAGAGATAGGGCAGCGAAGGTGTGAAGCTGTTGGAGTGGTTACTGGTTACTGGTTGAACAAGCGTCAAACAAAAGTCACACAATCTTTTGCCAACTGAGTTTATCCAGGTAGCGCCGAATGTGGCGTTATGCCCGTCGACAGGAACAAAGATCTTAAAGGTTTTTTGTCCTTTCCGGGGCGATGTCGTGAAGGTAGAGAAGCGCTCTTTCATCTCCGTGCTTACTGGAAGCATGACCTCTTCAACTTCGGGGATAGTTTACGGCCCCTGCTCGTTCGCTATAACCGACTGGTGCGGCCAAAGTTATTTGTTGCACCTGCGACGAATTGCCATTGCCCTTTATTGATTGATTGATTGATTGATTGATTGATTGATTGATTGATTGATTGATTGATTGATTGATTGATTGATTGATTGAGAATTACTGAAACAGCTCCTTTCTTCCGTTCAACGGGTGACAGTAGCGCTGTTGGTCAGATGATTTCCAGGTAAAATCTATCTAGTTCATTTTATGATGCAGTCTCGCATTCTTTAGTACATATTTATGACGTTCTCTTCATAAGACGCATTTCCTTAAAAACCAAAATTGCAAATGATCTTGCTTTATTTAAAAAATGATAAAACATTAGTATCGTACTTTTAGTTCACTTAGCATACTTCCTGTCCTTTCAAAGGGCTCGAAAAAATGCTTTTTTTTGCAGGATCTTTTGTTTTCTTGACCCGATAACTTCTACAATACCTCATGGGACGATATCTGTGCATGCTAACAACACACGCTCTAAACTCCGTCTGGTAATCATAGTTGTCTCATTAAAGCTACTCTTTTCAGCCAAATCTCCCAGCGACACAGTTTTAAACAGTAATTCCACAAGTTTAAAATTACATCAGTAATTTGTCTACAAATAGATTTAATACTAAACAAGGAGTAAACTATAAGAACATCGCGTACGCTGGGAATATAATATTGAATTCCTCTAAAGCTACACTTGTAGAATGAATGAAATATTTAGCAATGCACTTTGATGTCCTGGCAATGGCATATTATCTTCCTTGTTGGCAAACTGCCACGTGCATTGCCGTTCATCACAATCATTGCCACCAGCCGGATTACATACGCTGGAGAACAAGGGCCCTTCAGGGCTCTTTGAGTTTCTCTAGACGGCAACAGGCACGACCACCCTATAACCGCGAGATTCCTAATCTCATCTGAATTTCTGCCGCCCAAAGGCTTGCCTAGGGGCTCATTCTGTTACCCCATAAGGCAATGAGTTACCGGTTTGCCGCACTGCATCTCGTCGAGATTAATTTGTTTCCTCTTAATTTCTGATAAGATAGCATGAACTTCATGTTCTGTCTGTCAAGGTCCCCGCTATAAGTTTTTCTTATTCCTGTAACGTATTGTCCACTCCTAAACTTAATCCCAACCTTCTTCGTTGTCCTTCAAGTTTGCCAAGATTTAACTGTTGTGTGTGTGTGTGGGTGTTTTTTTTTTATGAGTGACTGCGGCAGGATAGCGTTCCTGACTACAGAGAGCATGCCAAACACGCTATAACCAATTTTTATTCGCCTCGTACTAACCATTCTCATGGTCCCCAACTGCGGCAACTTGGCCTTGGTCGATGTACTTCCTTATTAATATTCCAGTACCTCACTGCATATTGTGCACTAATTCTCTCCTCCAAGACGGGTGAGCCTTGCCTTTGTTTGCTCAGCTTTAAAGGTTCTAATCCGAAGGGGTTCTTATAAAGTTGCGGTATGCCTGGCATGTTAAAGCACGTCGGTTCACGAATATTGTCCACGAGGAATTTTTTATTGCGCTTTGCTGAAGCGGAGTTACCTGTGGTAAAGATTTGAATTTCAGCATCTTCGCGTCTTTCCCTCTCCTCTCGTCCCTTTTTTGACACTGAAGGTCGGTGCTCATCCGCTGGCCCCGCCTCCTGGGGCAGAGCTTCCTGATCTGCCGGAGCTATGCGGCTTATTGGGCGCGGCCACGGCAGCTGCTTGACTTTCTTTCTTTCTTTCCTTCTTTCTTTCTTTCTTTCTTTCTTTCTTTCTTTCTTTCTTTCTTTCTTTCTCTCCTTCTTTCTTTCTTTCTTCCTTTCTTTCTTCCTTTCTTTCTTCCTTTCTTCCTTTCTTTCTTTCTTCCTTTCTTCCTTTCTTTCTTCCTTTCTTCCTTTCTTCTTTTCTTTCTTTCTTTCTTCCTTTCTTTCTTCCTTTCTTCCTTTCTTCTTTTCTTTCTTTCTTTCTTCCTTTCTTTCTTCCTTTCTTCCTTTCTTCCTTTCTTCCTTTCTTTCTTTCTTTCCTTCCTTCCTTCTTTCTTTCTTTCCTTCTTTCTTTCTTTCTTCCTTTCTCTCTTTCTTTCTTTCCTTCTTTCTTTCTTCCTTTCTTCCTTTCCTTCTTTCTTTCTTTTTCTCTCTTTCTTTTTCTCTTTCTTCCTTTCTTTCTTCCTTTCTTCCTTGCTTTTTTATTTGAGACAATTTACTACAAATTGGCTCAGCAGGCAATAGCAAAAGGCCCGGATGGGGCCTGACTAGGCAATGCCCCCCTGACAGCATGGGCAGCACATATGTACATATGATGTGTACATGTATACATATGATTTATCATAAGCAGACCCAAGTATAAAACATCACTATAAATACAGTAAGATGCACACCGTCTTAGGTTACACTCTAATCTATATGTAGAAGGAAAAGGAATAAATCAGTGCACGTTAAAGAACCCCAGGTGGTCGAAATTTCCGGAGCCCTTCACTGCGGCGTCTCTCATAGCCTCAGTCGCTTTGGGACGTTAAACCCCAATAAACCAAATTATTTCAATTGTAATAATACAAAAGCAATGTCTTCCCTACTGCATTAATTTATCAGTAAAGAACAATGTTTCACCAAACAAAAATTTATAATGTGGAAGGTAATCCAGTGTACACAAGTAATGAAATATGATCTACATAGTGCATAGTGCACACCAAAGAACAATAAATGAGACGCGAGTGCACAAGTGCATGCTATATTTACGTTTAGCTCCAGACGGGATAAATTATCTTAGTTTATTCAGTAAGCCAACTGCTCTAGGTACATCTGCTCATAAAGCGTCGACACGAGGATACTATGACAGGTCTTCAAGGAACACTATTCCTAAGAACCGGATCGTTTGTGTGTTGAGCAGATACTCCCTGAAATTCTAGTGGTAAGGGTGGAGAATTTGTCTGTCCTTTCGACCTAATCAATAAATATTTTCTTTTTCTGTATTGAGTTGCATTCTATTTGAGCTTAAGCATGTATTTATATTTCTAAGCCAACTATTAGCTTCCACGCATATTTCATGTATGTTATTCCCTGATAAGAATACGTTGGTATCATCTGCGTACAAAATCATTTTTTTCTGCCCTTGACTATTAACAATATCATTAATGCACAGCAGAAATAATACAGGTCCAATAATAGACCCCTGGGGTACTCCATATTGGATAGTTTCCTTCTCCTATTCGACTTTATTTATTATTGTAAATTGTGATCTGGAAGTCAAATAGCTCTTTATTAGAGCAAATGCTACACCTTGGATACCATAATAGGGGAGTTTAATGGAAAGAAATTCATGCTGTACGCACTCAAACACCTTTCGGCAGTCTAAAAAGATACTTAGTGTGAACAGTTTCTTTTCTATGTTATCAAGAATTTCTTCTTTAATTCCAAGAAGGGCTGTTTCCATCGGCCTATTTTTGCAGAACCCGTACTGCTCCTTCGTTATCATGCTTTGTGTATGTAGAAAACTGGTTATCCTATTGTTAATAATGTGTTCTGCTATCTTAGGGAAGACAGAGAGGTTTGATATTGGCCTGTAGTTATTTAAATCATCAAGAGATCCTATTTTATGAAGGGCTGTAACTCTTGCTAACTTCATTTTGTTTGGAAACTCGCCTGGTGTCATGATAAGGTTATAGACGTGGTCTAGTGGGACTGCTATAACACCACATACCGCTTTTAATGTTTTTGGCTTTATACGTAAAATAATCAACCAACAGCCATCCCTCACCTTGTATACGCAGGTGCGAGCGACGAAGGAGCGTGCGAGCATGAAAAAGTCGCCGGGATGATCTCGCCAATTTTCGCGCGTGATGGTGGGTTCTCTGCTGCGTGCAGAAGTGAATTATTTATCTCATGTTTTCATGACAGCACATTGCAGTGATTGAGCAAAAGGATGTGCTCTCCTCGGAAGGTGTTTAAGCGCCCCTTTAATTATCAAGCCTACCAATGCGCTGTGCCGGTATGGGTCCTCAGTCATGAGCTAGATTCGTTTCCGATTTAAATATCAGAGCAATACCATCAACCCTATTAAGCCATCAGAGTTTCTCCGTTAACTCTTCCATCTTGTTCTCTAACCTTAGGAGACAGAATGTTCGAACGTGTACACATTGTTAATTTCTTGAATATGAAGTCCTTTAAATTCAAGAGCCCAGCACGGGCTGCCAATATTCCGACTAGTTGTTAAAGCCCTGAAGTGGAGAAATGTAGACCGTGTCCGCTGCCCTGATACAAACTCTGGTCGTTACTCCTGTGCAAGACTGCGGTCGCTGTTCAGCTAGCCTCTGAAGATATTTTGAAGCTTATCTTCGCAGGCTCAACGATACATGCCTCAGCAGTGTAACGCTTCCACGACTGCGGATGTTTCAAAAGAATCTAATACCTTTCTGCGACTCACGAAGGCTACATAGAAGAGCACGTCATGCTTTGCGCATTTATTTATAATTCGATTATTTCCATGAATATTATTCACATTTCCTGGCAACTGTTGATTGACTGAAGCCTAAAGTTGTTCGCAATTACGTAAGCAATTTTTTTTTCAAGCAATGAATAGCACGATAATCGAACCACACTTTGTTGCGTTGCTGTCAGTGGCGAACAATGAAGCCGCAAAAAAATTCTCGCCCTATGAATCGAAGCTGGAAATGATAACGCTGAGCACCTAAGACTACATAGAAAACAAAGCGTCAATAAACGATAAAAGTGACCTCTTGTCAACCCTTTCAAGTGCCGCTCATTACTTAAATTCAAAACAGTTAATTTTCCGTCTCATTTCTCTTCTGCTTGATTCATTACGACGGGTACAAAATTTCATAACAAGTGTACCAGTTGCTGAAAATTGTAGCGTAGAAATGTCATGATTTGCGAAATAACAACTCGAGGCCTCGTGAATCATTGTCTGCTTCATATAGGCACGTGACGGCATAAAATCTCAAAAAAAGAGAAAAGGTTATTGCCCCTCGTCTCAAACCCAGCCTGAGGACATCATCATCATCATCATCATCATCATCAAACCCAGTCAGCATAGACATGGTGGAATACGTGTTGTCAAACACAATGTTTTGAAAAACAATGCTTATGGCGTTCGTTAGATGGCGTGCAGAAACACCACACTTGCAATGTGTAGGAAACTAAGTAGAAGTAGAGAAATGACTCCTAAGTATAGGCGTGAGTTTACCGAGTCGATCGTTGCTCCGTAGCACATCGCCTTGCGAGAGGATCAAGTATTTTGTGAAAGGATAAAATGCTTTTCCATGACACCTGCACGCGCCTATAGGCAAGAGCTCCCGCGCTCTGTCAAAGCCACACGTGGAGTACAACGTCACCCACAGCGCGCTCCGCCTTCTCCGCTCAAGTGTCAAAACCGAAAACAACCAGGCCAAACACACGATAGTTTGGGTGCCGGGACATACCGACATTACGGGAAATCAGGAGGCGGATAGAATTGCTCGAGGGTACGCAACAAACCGAGCATCCAACAATCCCGACCCCGCTGAGGAACCAATGCCGGTAGCCCAAAGCTATACAGAGATGCGTAACTACTACAGAGGGATCAGACGACAATACCCGCCCCCACACAAACAACTAAATAGAGAAGACGCCGTAGCATGGCGACAGCTACGAACGGGAACATTCCCGTGCTTAAACATGCTAAGCAAAATCTACCCCACGCAGTACGAGAGCGAGTGCCCGTGGTGTGGAGACAAACCAACCCTACACCATACCACATGGGCTTGCCAGAAAATAGACGAGCTAGCCATAATAGAAAACCCGAGGGCGGAACAGTGGGAGAGGATGCTATCCAGCGACATCCTGAAAGTCCAACAAGGACTAGTAAGGCGTGCACGCAGGGCAGCTACCCTCAGCGGAGCCCTGGACTAGGGGAACCGACCCTAAAGAAAAGATGGAAGACTCCATCTGAAGTCGCAAAAACAACTGTAAAATAGAGCAAATAAACGTTTTCCACCATCCCCACACGCGGCGGGTGTAGCTAACTGAGATACGTCGAGGGCACCTAATGTTTTCACTCTTACGTCGCGCCTCTAAGCGTTCAGAATGCGGAATCACGTTTGTCGAAACCCAGTGGTTGACGGACGCAGTTAGGGGAACGACGCTAGCGCCACCAGGTTGCCTAAAACATTATCAATTTTTCCCCGCAGACTGGAAAATTGCCAAGGTCGTCCCTGCGTTCAAGAACGGACATAGAAATTCATCAGAAAACTATCGCCCCATTTCACTAACATGCATATGCTGCAAGTTACTTGAGCACATTATCGCCTCTCACATTTACGACCACCTGGAACTTAATCCTTTCTTTTTTACTAAACAGCACGGCTTCCGAAAAGGATTTTCTTGTGATACGCAACTAATAGAATTCACGACTGACCTGCACTTCAACATGGACGCTAACCTACAAACTGATTGCATCTTTCTGGACTTTGCTAAAGCGTTTGACCGTGTTGCACATTCTCGCTTGTTCTCGAAATTATCTGCTCTTTGCCTAGATTCTTTAACACCGACATGGCTTCGCAACTTTCTTTCTTTTCGTCACCAATTTACAACAGTTAACAATTTCTCCTCCTCACTCTGTGACGTAACATCTGGTGTGCCTCAAGGCAGTGTTCTTTGTCCTTTATTGTTTCTAATATACATTAACGATCTACCCGCTGGCATATCTTCTTCCCTGCGACTTTTTGCGGATGCCTGCATCATTTACCGTCCTATCAATTCCATGAATGATCACTTCACTCTCCAATGTGACCTGAACCTCATCTCGGACTGGTGTACTAAAAATGGCAAATGTCGCTTAACTCGACAAAATGCAAGATTATCTCTTTCAGCCGCAAGCATACAAACTCTAGCTTTTCGTACATCATAGATAGCACTACAGTGTCTCGGGCATTATCGTACAAGTATTAAGGCATTCATCTGACGCATAATCTTTCATGGGCCACACACATTCAAGCCATCTGTGCCAAAGCCAGCAGGTCACTAGGGTACCTGCGTCGGAATTTGCTAACCTCCCCTAACAGCGTAAGAAAACTGGCATATCTCACAATCGTACGGCCGCAACTAGAATTTGCAACGCCTACATGGTGTCCATATCAAAAATACTTAATCAGCATGTTAGAATCCATCCAGAACAGAGCCGCTCGCTTCATTACACGCAAATACAGCCCTCACTGCAACATAACAGCAATAAAACTTGATATCGGTCTCGAGCCTTTAGACATTCGCCGTTCCATTGCTCTTTTGTGCTTATTTCATAAATATCTTTTCAGCACAAGGCCATCTCCATTACCTCTTGAAACGCCTACACGCATTTCACGCCGCCTACATAACCAAAAGAGCATAAAACGAATTCACAGTAGAACGCTCGCTTTTAATTCATCTGCACTTCGACGTGCCATCGCTCTTTGGAATGATCCTCCTGACAATATCGCACCCGTCGTCAATCATCAACCATTCCAGGATCAGCTACGTAGATATCTCACATGACATCGCTTTTTCTCCTATCTTTGATTATTTTTTTTTGTTGTCGCAGTGTACTTTCGTTCCTTCGTTGCCATTACGTTTTGCTTTGGCCGCATGTCCGGCATTCATGTTACTAATAAGTACCTTGTATCCTATGTATAATTTCGCCTTTAAGTACATTAGTTTCTTTTTACTTAATGTCTTGTATCTCATGTTGTATTAATTAGTTTCTTTTGTACATTTGTCGTTCTTTGCCCCCCTTACTCAGTGCCCTTCTGGGCCCTGTAAGGTATTGTGAATAAATAAGTAATTAAATAATTAAATAAAAACCTACTCTCAGAAAAAGCTTCCGTTCCCCGTGTACACGACCACCGTACACATGGCGTGAAAGGGCTAAGTATGAGCGCAGAGTGCGAGAGACGAACGCTCAGCTTATAGCCCGCCATAGGGATTCTTGCTGTTGTTGTTGTTGTTGCCTTTTTGGCATGGCCCGCACCCACGACGGTGGATTAGCCACGGTTCAGTGTTGCCTGCAGGGAAAGCAGGCAGCACTTCGCTTCTTCTTCCATGCAGAGACGGAGGATTCCCGGGAAGATGAGGTTTGGCGTAAAAACTCTCCTAGAGGCTAACCTCGATACAAATGCTATGAAAGTTTCCATACCGGACTAGCACGTGTTAAATTTATTGAATTGAAGAGCGCCCTATTCAAATAAAATAGTCAACGCGGAGAGGAGTGCATCGCGGCGGCACATCTGCCGATTCAGAGGAAGAGCCTACGCTTCGGCTCAACACATAGCCAAGCCAAACAAGAAACCTTGTCTTTCCGGCATTCCAGCGCTGAGTGACGTGCTCTTAAGAGCAGGGTAATTCCATTACAAACGTACACAATTTTCCCTCGACCCCCTCCGATGTTCATAAAATTTGTGGCTCTTTATTGAATGGTATAAGGTATTTACACTTAATAAATTCGGGGAAAAATACATTCCCGGTCATGTGACAGCCCTTTGGATTTTCTGTCACAAAAAAATTTACAAAAATCAAATATTTTAGTTTGGCACTCGAAAAGTTTCTGGAGATAAGGCATATGCATTGTGATTTTTTATCACACAACAAAGAAATTTTAGCACAAAGTTTTTGCGTTGTTTTAACGCACAAAATTTTCCCAAGAAACATCGTTTCTGCTGTTTTTATTCTTTTCCACGGCCTTGCTGAGCGACATAAGTTTCAGCTCTTCTCTACAATATGTACTAACTGTTTCAATTGTTTAAACTGCATGACAACACAATATATTTCGAAAAAAAAACGTCGAAGTTAGAAAGTGTGTTTTGCCGTATTATCGGCCATACATTTCGCACACAGGCGTTCCTAGCAAAAATATCAAATCTGGTCAGGGAGGTAGCTAGTTTAATTGAAACTCCTGTAAGAAATTTCTATTGGAGCCTTTTTTTTGTTTTAGAGGACAAAATATTACTGAATTTTAGCGCCGCACCTCGAACCATGGTTACCCCGTACTGCCATCGAGCTGCACTTCAAAAATTTTTTTCTCCATTAAAACAAAAAAAGCTCTGAGAGAAATCGCTGAGAGGCGTTTCAGTGAAACTAGCTATCAACCGAGTAAGATTTGATATTTTTACTACGAACCCCTCTGTACGAAATTTGTGGCCGAGAACGTGGCACAAAACACTCTTTCGCAGTTTCATTTTTTTCTGAAATACATTATGTGTATTATAGTTTAAAGCATCTAATGAGACAGTATGTATTTACAGAAGCGCCGAAACATATGATGTCACTCACCAATGACACGAAAGAGCATAAAAAAATAGCCGAAACGATATTTGTTGGGGAAAAATGCGAATTAAAACAACGCAAAATCTTTGCGCTAAAAACTTCTTCGTTGTGTGATAAAAAACTGCAACGCATATGCACTATCTATAAAAACTTTTCGAGCGTAAAACTAAAATATTTTTGTAAATTTTTAGTGAGACCAACTTTTGCCCTCCTCTCGGAAATTTAAAAGTTTGTCACACGACAAGCAAATATTTGTGCACAGTTATTGAGAGTAATTACGTTAGAAGGTCCAACAAAGCACCACCAATTTTATGGAACAGATGGAGCGCAAACTCTGGCACATTTGGCATAGAACGACCCAACACTTTGTCACAGGCATCAGGTTTGACTTTGTTGTCCTTGCAATATGCCTGTCGCATCAAACTGACAATTGCTGATCCGGGACGAAAAAAATGCAACATGTACATTAAATCACCCACGCAATTGCAGGCATTTGCACGCTACTCAATAGAGAGTCTCTGAAATAGAAAGTAGCCCTCCTTTCGCAGTAAAAACAAAAGAAAAAGAAAAAACTCAACCTTCCGGACGGGCGTACTTGGAGAAAAATAAATCGTATATGCCAATTTTCTAATGCAGTGTCGTGACGCAATTCATTTAGGTACGTGGAAGCTATGCTAAGTGGACGGGGGAATGTAAATAATAAAAGCTTTACGCTAAACGAAAAAATCTTTGTAAATTTATAGCTTTAACCATTTTTGTCTATTCTGGTGATGACGCCACTCAAGCTATGTAGCAACCCGCTCAGATACAACCAGTCTTGCTATTTTTAATGTGCGGCTTGTACCACGGTGGCGCTTTTGTATCTCGAGTTCTCTATCAGCAGCAGCAAAACATTCGAAGAGCTCGCTGTGCAGAGCGTCAGAAAACGCGATAAGCTTGAAGTTGGCAGGAAGCGCGCCCCAGCTTGTTGCCACAAAATCTGCGGGCTGCCACCAGCAAGAAAAAAAAGCTTCGTCCGCTGTTGAAACAGTTCCGAGCTAAAAACATTCCGGCATGCCATCCGTCTTTTGTGCTGCTTTCGTTTTCGCAGTCATTGTAGCCACAGTTCATTATCTGATATTCCACGCGGTGAAAAGCAGACAAGATATCGAAGCGGTCGCACCTTCAGCGCGCCCTTCCTAAAAATAATAAACTGAAGAAAGGGAGGCCTATGATACGACTATCACTTGACTCCGTGCCAGGTATCACCGTTGTAACGTGGCGCTGCGAGGCACGGGAATTTCGCACTCTCTCTTTCCTCACAGTGGGCCATTGTTCGCGCTAATGGCACCCACTATTTTTTTTCTTTTGCCTCCCCGTAGTACAGTGTGCCCGGCGGAGTAGGACCTTTTCAGCTGTTCCTGTTTTTCATCCACTCTGTCACAGCCGTGGCGTTGTCTCCAATTACTCAGCTGTCCGGGAATCCAATACAGACGGCCTTGCACCGACTGCATTTCTCAAGAAACCTCACGCGAGGCAAACGAAGCCAAGGACGGGGCCGACGCTAGCACACAAAGTACAGCGCCGGCTGCCAACGCTTTTTTTTTTTTGTTTCAGTAACGCGTGATACAGAATATTTGAATTCGGGGGCGTTTGGAGTCCCGTGTCACAGAGAAACATTTGGTTTGGTTTGGTTTGTGGGGGTTTAATGTCCCAAAGCAACTAAGGCTATGAGGGACGCCGTAGTGAAGGACTCCGGAAATTTCGGCCACCTGGGATTCTTTAACGCGCACTGACATCGCGCAGTACACGGGCCTCTAGAATTCGGCTCCATCGAAATTCGGCCGCCGTGGCCGGGATCGAACCCGCGTCTTTCGGGTCAGCAGCCGAGCGCCGTAACCACTGAGCCACCGCGGCGGGTCAGAGAAACATTTGTCGTCAGTGTTATCTACTTAGACATCTACATCTACATAACACTACATAGACACGAATAAGAAGAAGACACAGCAGTGCCACCCTCTCCTCCGTTCTACGGTGGTTATCGGGAGAGCTTCCGATAGGGTGGCCCGGGAAATTGTAGAGGCCCTCGAGATATCTACTAGGGAAGGCAGCGTGAGTAAGGAATCGGTAGCCCTTCTCAAAAAAGAACTTCATTTTCTTCGCGACCGATAACCCGCTTTCTTGTTCCTGCTTTCTGGGCATTTCTGCTGAGTTTGAATGGTCTTGTGCCTACCACTGATGCTATATTTGCTATACCAATGTGCTCCCCCGCGTGTTGGACTGGCTATTGTACGCTTGCGCCCTTTCTGCTTCTTAAGGCGATGTATCGTTTCCGAAAATACAGTTGCAAGTAATCGCGCTCGTGTGTGTGTGGGTGTTTTTCCCTCCGTCTTGTGTTATTCTGCGCAAAGTTTTCTTGAATATGTCGCCACACCAACTGGCCCAACGTTCTGCTCTATTAAGTAATCGTTGGTGTCGGTCATTGGCCGTGAGCGGGAAATCTAGATGGAAGCAAAGATTTGGTAATATTCAGCCGAAAAGAACATTGAATTAGGGTGGAAATCGAACCCAGGACCTTTGGATTCCGAGACCCATAGACCACGAAGGCTAGTCGTTTTAACCTGAATAAAGGCGTAATAAAGGCGTCTTTGACTTAGCGAACTGTCTTAGATACATGTACTTATGCGTACATGAGTAATTATGAGAATGCTCATAAGGAACAACGTAACTGAGTAAGCGATGCGAATGGGATTTGATAACACTATCGCATTCTACTCTTAAAGGCGAAGCTTAAGTGTCTCCCCATGTTTTAAAGAAGGCCTGTTGCTCTAACAGCAGAGCATGGGTCACCTTTAGTTGTTTGATGAAACTTTATCGTATGTCTTTGTGCGCATTTACCACCTTTTTAAACGTACACTCGCTGTCAAAAGTAAATGGAAGGCGACTTTGTCAAAAAATTTAATTTCTTTTAATCTAAAGCATAATTGTCCATGTTTGTTGGTGCATAGTGCAATTCGCAAAATTACAATTAGGCATCACATATGTGTTCAAGGATGCATAAATTGAGGGGGGCAATGATTAATTTTTTTCGTTAATATTGCCTTCCATTTACTTTTGACGGCACCTGTACGTGAGAAAGACGCAGACACCTTAAGGAATTCGAACAATCCTGCATAACAGCGGACTTAAATTTACCGAAACGTCTGACTGTCATCATCTAATGCAGTAATCGGTGTCACCACACTGTCGCCAGAATTGCTAAATAACTGTTAGCTGATTCTTGCTGTATGGGTGACTGGTTTGCCATTTAAAATGCTTCTGCAACAGCCGGCTTATTCGCATCCAATGCTGCTGCCCAACGGTTGTGTTACGGGTTCGGTACAGCGTGTGCGGGAAAGGAATGGGAGAGCTGGTTGATACGTCCTGAAGCATTCCTGCTTTTTGACCGCTTCCCAAGGGGAACAACTTCTTCTTTGCTTCTTTTACTTGTCTGCCTGATAAACCATCTGAATCGGATTCTGAATAACCAACGCTGCCAGTGGTGGTTCCCGGCACAACTTTCTCAGCCCTTTTGATATTGTTACGTCGAAGATTCAAGACAAAATTCTAGCTCAGCATTTCGTGTGAAGAACGTAGGCAATCCTACGTTCTTCCAAGGGAGCATATCGTGACTTCTTGCATGACAACTGGCTTTAAAGTGATCTATCAGTGTGTTCCCAGCTGCTCTGAACTCATGTGTCTTTGTAAGCTCTTCATTTTAATCAGTCTTTTCTGCCTGACAATGCATACTGCACTCCCGACTCATGAGCTCGCAAGTGCCGTTTTATCATCGGGTATTAGCGACGCTCTGTTTGAATGAACGCGCTTAGCACCGCACCGACACGTTTTATATTTCCTTTTTTCTTTTCTCTGACGCTGTTATCGCGTCACCACCCACTTGTTTTCGCTTCCTTCGAATGTTCGCTGACACGGACAATGAACTTGATCTGAAGCACTTAAATCTACAGACTGTGAGGTTTATATGGCTGTGTTAAATCTTTCTATCTTGCACTCAAACTTAAATTTAAGCGTACAGCTATGCCGTGTGTTTCTGATAAATACTTTTATACGAGCTCCCAAGGAGAAAATGCGCTCCAAACAGCGTTCAGTAACTGCTACTGAGACGATGTTGTTAGCGTTTATTACTTGGCTAGCTGTTTATTAGCATGCTCTTGAACCTCTGTGCTATTGTAGAAACGTCGGCGGAGCTAAGGTTAAAACAGGACAGAACCCTGAAATATGTTATCACAACTCATATTTACATGATGTCTGGGTTCAATCCCCTCCAAACGTTGCAGGTCGCCGTAACCATCGCCATAAGAGTTTAAATTCTGAGGCGTTATGTTCTTTAACACTGTGTCCTGGAAAGCTCATGTAGGGCACTTAACCGCAAAGGTTAGCCGAGTGCTGGACTTCTCGCGGCGCAAGTTCAGACACGCCTCTCCACAGTTGAAAGAAACCTTGTACATAAAAAATGGGCGGCCGATCTTAGAGTGCGCGTGTGGTATGGCACCTGGCAATGAAAAAAAATACAGATATAGAGCGTATTACAGAGTCATGTAGCTCTAGTCGCGACGGGCAGCTATGATTTCCCAAACCGGTAATCTGATGCCGTAAACCGGGATTGTCAGCTCAACGCAGACATACACAAGAAGGAGGACTATACGGGCGCTTACTGTAAAACGTTTGTGCGGCCATTGATCTCTGACAGGCATAAGTACTGAATCCTAGCATGGGTTTTAATATTATAAAAAACAAAAACCAGAATTTGCACTCAAGTTTATTTAAAGAACCACACCTGCATGCCCGCCTGCGTGGACAACACTGTGAAAGTACGACAGTACAATTGTTTTATAAATGTTTTTAATTTTTCTTTTTCACCCTCACTACGCGCGACGGCAACTGTTTGCCGGGTCTTGCTGTCGCTGCGCCTCCTTCGTCCCTTTTCACATTGTTGCATGACTACATTTGCAAACTTTTACATCGCTTAATTATTTCATCGTTTTCGAGACGCATTATTTTTATACAGAATACCCCTAAAGGCCCTCGAGAGGATATTACATAGGGGGGGGGGGGGGGGGGGGGCACAGTCAATTGAACAGAATAAAACAAAACCACAAATATAAAACAAACAACAAAAGCACAATAAGACACTTTTGATGACATAAGTAAGCAAAAGAATCAATCAAAAGCACAAATAAGACACTTTGCATGACATAAGTAAGCAAAAGAATCAAAAGAATGGCAGCGCGGCAAAGAAAGAAGATTACTGCAGTATTAAAATTATACAAACCGAACACTAATGCAATGAATCTTTTTAGTAACAAACCCTGCAAAAAAGGAAGCCATGAACAAATAAAATAACAATGTATGCGAAGAGTTAAGCAGTAGTTATTGAAGATATAGTACACTGTGGATCATTTTGATATCATTGTAGTGTCGCACTGTTGGTTTCTCATTTTCATTACGGATTTTTTTTTGCATTTCACCGAGTGTCTACTGTCCGTTGTGTATTATATCTTCCAGAAGAGCACGGTAGAAACATGTATATAAAAAATAAATAACTCATTTGCAACACCACCGGCTATTTGCATTCATTCCTTCCCCAGACTAGAAAAGGATGGAATAACTTATTCGCATCAATTACAAGCATAACTGGCACAGATAACTTTAGAGCTACAGTTCAAATTTTATATTATAAATAATGCGGAAGCATTCAGGCTGTCGTCATGCAGTTCCAGTTTCTCCGCACAGATATTCCCTGATAGGTAAAAAAGAACCACTCACACAGAGCCGCCAAATTTCCCACCTGCACATCGTTGCGCTCCGCACGAGCCTTACGGGAGCTCGAGGAGAGCCACCCGAGTCTCACAAGCTCCACTGGCGGCTGTGTACCTGCCGAGAAGTGGCGCATCGTTTAAGTCCTGCACCACAACGCTAGGAGAGGCATGATTACTCCCCGCCATCTGTCGACGTGACTGAGAGCATAGTGACACCATCAACACAACGTGACCACTAGTGAACCAATCATAGAGCACAAAAAAAAAATTAAAATCTGAGGGCCCTAAAAATTTGCAACTTCGCCCATCCCCGCAAATTCCAAAGGACCAGCTAAGTTTTGGAAGTCGACGATTCCCAGAAAATTGATTAAAGTAGACTAGTGGGGATTAAGGGGGAGATTAGTGTGGATTAAATTCAAATTCTTTATTTCTGTCTTGTAAAGATACAGACAGTCGAGGCGCAAAAAAGCTGCGAGAGACAGCTTGACTTAGCCGCAGCCCCCTTTCCCCTGGCAGCAGCTTGACAGCAAGGCTTTTAAGACAAATCGCAGTTGCACAGCGTGATAATGGGTATACAATACTGAGCCGGTACAAGAGAAAACGAAACTGAATTATACAATAGTGACACAATATTCACATCGGGTAAACACACGTATTGGCACCAAAGGAAAAAAAAAGCCACAAAACAAAAATCTTACATGCTAGCATACAAAGCACGCAAAGGCCTGTTTGACGAACTAAAAAGGTCAAAATTCTTATATACATGCGCATTTAGCAGGGAAGGAAGAGTGAACTGCCGGCGTTCTGTATCTGATTTTGGTCGGGGTTTTTTGGTTGGTAGTTGGTCGGTTTAGTTTTATTCTATATGATGATTCAATGGAAAATACTCGAACATTCTCAAAGGTTTGGTTAAAGGCGAGAAACATACACAGGCACAAGGAAGGTAGGCGGGACTGACCCCGGTAGTACATAGTGGGCCGCTCTAGTGGGTCCCACATGGGCAAGTGGGGCTGGAGCAACCGCTAGAACACCTACGTCGGCCCCCTGTGGGGAATAATTGGGACAGCCCTAATGTGGCTTGCCCCTGTTGATTATACACGGGTCCCATATCGGTATTCCTAAGGATACCTCATGCCACATCTAGCCCACATCGTTCCTTGTGGGGTACAGCTTTCCAACTCTGCGGCCAAGAGCCTCTCAGGAAGTGCTCCGAGAGTTGCCTGCTGTCGAAACGCTTCAAGGAAGCAGCCAACGTTAGCCTTTCCCAAACATATACTGGACATACCAACCAACTATGAAGCCACGGGAGGCAGTTATAACACGACATCATCATCATCATCATCATAAGCGTGACTACGCCCACTACAGGGCAAAGCACTCTCCCGTGTCTCTCCCATTAGTGCTGCCTTTTGCCAGTTGCGCCCACCTTATCCCCGCAAACTTCTTAGCCTGATCCGCCCACCTAACTTTCTGCCGACCCCTGCTACGCTTGCCTTCTCTTGGAATCCACTGCGTTACACTTAAGGACCAGCGGTAATCTTGCCTTCGTATTACACGCCCTACCCAAGCCCACTTCTTCACCTTGATTTCAACTAGGATGTCATTAACCCGCGTTTTTTCCCTCACCTACTCCGCCCTCTTCCGATTTCTTAACGTTCCACCAATCATTTTCCTTTCCATAGCTCGCTGCGTTGTCCTTAACATAAGCTGCACCCTCTTTGTTAGCCTCCGTGTTTCTGGCCCATAGGTGAGTTCTGGTAAGATACAACGGTTGTATACTTTTCTCTTGAGGAATATTGGTACAGTGCCATTCATGATCTGAGAGAACCTGCCATATGCGCGCCACCCCATTCTTATTCTTCAAGTTATATCCCTCTCATGATCCGAATCAGCTGTCACTACCTGCCCTAAGTAGACATATTCTCTTACTACTTTCAGCACCTCCAGCACCTCGACGCCAATTGCGAACTGCTGTTCTCTTCCAAGACTGTTGAATATTACTTTGGTTTCCTGCACGCTAATTTTTAGCCCCACTCAGCCTACGAGGGACGCCGTAGTGAAGGGCTCCGGAAGTTTCGACCACCTGGGGTTCTTTAACGTACACTGACATCGCACAGCACACGGGCCTCTAGAATTTCGCCTTCATCGAAATTCGGCCGCCGCGGCCGGGATCGAACCCGCGTCTTTCGGGTCAGGAGCCGAGCACCATAACCACTGATCCACCGCGGCGGGGCGCAAAGAAGACCTTGAAGGTATGCAGAAGCGGTTCACCATGGCTTAATTTCTTAGTGCCATAGGTGGAGCGAAACTGCGTAAAGCTCCTGGGCCGGATGGACTTTCATACGAGGTTTTGAATATGTTGAAGGTACTGTATTGCGATGGCTACCTGAGGTCTTCAGCACAGTTTCGACAGAGGTCCCAGCATCGTGGAAACATGCTGAGGAGGTGCTGCTGCAAAAGCCCGGAAAGCATCCTAGCAGGTTAAGCAACCATTATGACACCGCATCAGTTTGGGTTCACCAAAAAACGCTCTACAGAAAGCGTCTTGCTAGTGCAAAAAGAAATCGTTCGTAACGCCTTTGAACACCAATTGTATTCGCTTGGAATTTTCATAGACTATTCAAAGGCATTTGACAAAATAAATCATGTTACACTATTAACAAAATTGAAATATTATGGCTTCAGAGGCTGTTTCCTTTCTCTTATTAAATCCTACCTACAATACCGCCAACAAAGGGTGCACATAAATAACTCTTGCTCCAGCTTCAAACCATTGCTACATGGCGTTCCGCAGGGAAGTATTCTCGGGCCACTACTTTTCAACCTATATATTAATGACCTTGTTAACATAGATTTAAATACATCATTTATTATTTATGCCGACGGCACAAGCTTATTTTTCTCCCATCACAGTTTACCCCTGCTTGTAAAGAAAGGGAATGCAGTGCTTGATGTATTGAACACTTGGTGTATAAATAGTTCCTTAACTATAAATGTCTCGAAAACAAAATCAGTTATTTTTCGCCCTAAAAATAAACCGATTAATTCAAATATTGTCCTGCAACTGGGTCTTTCAGTTATAGAGGTGGTACCAGTAATAAAAACCTTAGGTGTTCTTTTTCATGAGAATACGCAGTGGAACGCACACACTGACCTCGTTCACTCCAAACTATCCTGAATAGTTGGTATTCTTACACGTTTTCGTTACTTTCTGCCTAAGCACATTAAATTGCTTTTGTCTAACTCCCTTTTCGCATCCACATTATCGTATTGCTACTTGATATGGGGCACAACAACGTACACAAACTTGTCCAAAATCTATCGACTGCAGAAAAAAGCTGTAAGAATTATTTCAAATGAACCCAATGACGCACACACAAAATCTCTTTTTGATGACCTTAGATTACAACCATTACCGAACCTGTTCAATGCACTGCTGTTAAAACGTCATCATGCCTTTCATCTAAATAATGACCCTTTCCTTGTAAACCTTGCGACCCTGTCTCCATTTGCGAAAGCATATAGCACACGAAGTTGTTAGACATTGAAGATTCCTCACACCCGTACTAACTATGGCCGCCAAATGCTGATGTACACACTACCACACGCTCTTAATTCTTCTGATAACACGCCCAATTGATCTAACAATCAGTGTGTAATTACTCAAGACATTAACACTCGCAATTATGAACCCGCAATGTTAACCCGATCACTTAACATGTTTTTATGATTATGTAAAGCCGTCGCCATATATATATTGCTTTTCTTTATATCGCTATCTTTTTTTGTCCACAGCTGTATTGCTCTGGGAACGGGGTGCTGGACTCTGTCAAGCCGTTACAGTCTTTTTGCTAGCACCCTGTAGCATCACGAGTTTTGTAACATCATTGTTGATGCTAAATAAATTTGAATTTGAATTTGAATTTGAATTTGAATTAGTCCGATAGCGCTTACGCCCACACTCTTAAAGCTACGCGGTTCCCATGGTGGCCGGAACGGTATCACTGGTACCACCCAGCTCAGATACTCTTTCGCCCTCAGCCGCCGCGGTGGCTCAGCGGCTATGGTGCTCGGCTGCTGACCCAAAAGACGCGGGTTCGATCCCGGCCGCGGCGGCTAGAATTTCTTTGGAGGAGAAATTCTAGAGGCCCGTGTACTGTGCGATGTCAGTGCACGTTAAAGAACCCCAGGTGGTCGAAAATTCCGGAGCCCTTCACTACGGCGTCTCTCATAGCCTTAGTCGCTTTGGGACGTTAAACCCCATAAACCAAACCATCTTTCGCCCTCACTTGTGCACTGAGGGCGAATTAGACCACCTATCAAGCATAGTGCAATTCGGAGGCAGATCTCGCAAAATCCGCACGCTTCTAACAATGGATGTTCACAAGGCGTATAACAACGTCAGCCCACTGAGCAATCTCGCGCACTCTACGTTGACTTCATCTCCCTCCTCGAGTAAGCAACTTTGTGACTCCGTTCTTGGAAGACTATTCTATCATCATACGCATCACCATGGAACGTATAATTTAACAGCACGTTGCGTGGGACGAGGAGCGTGTTGGCCAGTTCACCGGAAAGAGGGGTGTACCCCAAGGATCCGTGTTAACTCCAGTATTATTTAGCATCACGCTGCTTCCTTTGGTATGGCAACCGGCTACTATTCCGGATATCTTTGATGTATGCGGATAACGCAACGGTTCGGTCAGCACACATGGACCTTAGCCGCCAAGAAATAGGACTTTAAACCACTCTGGACAAGACCCTCAGTGGTGCGGCAACATTGGCCGTGGTCTTTTGGCTGAAAAGACAAACTTTACGGCTACCAAAATCCAATTGGGTAGACGCCGCCTTTTGCTCACACCTATACAGCTGCCCTTGCTCGGCCAACTCCTCACTACAGCCTCGTTGATGCGGGTGCTAGGTGTCGACGCGGACAGCTCTGGATTTGCAGCACCGTGGGTTCGATGGGTTCGACCTGCGTGACAGGAGGCCACCAGTACGTTGCACCTATTTCGTCGGATTAACCGGAAAACAGGTGATGCGTGCTCTAATCTGGCTCGAACGCTAGTCCGCTCTGTGTTGCAACCTTGGCTTGTTGATCAATCCCAGTTCCAACGCCTTACCCTAAGAGATTGGGACCGCCTGGAAAACGTCAACACAGACACCATGCGAGTTTTCACTAGCCTTCCTCACCTGACCCTCATTCGCATACTACAAGCGGACGCTCAGTGAATATCATATTGATGAGCTCGCGGAGCAGCGCCGTAATGCACGCAGCCTGAAAGTACAAACAACCCCTGCAGCATCTGCCCTAGCAAATTACTTTGATCTTACTTATCTGCTCCTTCCCGCAACCCCCCCCCCCCATCTAGGCAGCTTCACGTCACCGACAACCGACCCCTAAGTGTCATGCGCAACGGTCATTGTTCAGTGAGAAGAACAGAGCCTCCTGTTCTAGCAGACTGCATAGACGCACTTCAAGCTTACGTGGACGCCAGCACAAAGATTATATGTTGCATGCACCAGTATTCTCTGTCCAGCTGTGCCTGATGTACGCCAGACATGTTCTTGCATCACAGAGGCTCCGCTTCTCTCTGTGATAGCAGAACTCATTGCCATTCGGGACGGCTTGTCCACTTTAAAGGACCTCCTCTGTACTCTGCTAAGGAACTGTCTTCTCCTCTATATACCGACGCAACATAAGCAGTAAGCACGGCGCGAAGCCTCTCCCCTGGGTATTGTTGTCGATGTGTTTACGATTGTGAAAGCATATCCATGCCTTGCCCGAGCTGTGTGGGCTCGACGCAATACGCATCATCTTAGGGAAGCTGACAATGCGGCGGGTCCACTGCCGGTGACATACCCGCTTCCTGTGCTGAAGTTATCCGTAGCAGATGCCGTGCTGCCTAAAAAGGAGTTCCTCCGCCGCTCCACGCGTGCTTCAATTCCACCGCGTGGATCCAAGCTTCCCGGCGATTTAACTTCCCGTGAATAGGTGGCATTGAGAAGAATCCCGGTGGATGCTGCGCTAACACTTGCGGTCAGGGCCTGCTGGACATCACAGACCCCGCTTCTGAACTGCGCTTTCTGCCCCCCTTCTGCTACAGAGGCGACGTTAGCTGACTTCATGTTAACTTGCCCCGGACTTCGGGCGGCACGCAAGCCATACTTAGGCATTCAGGGTTACCACCCCAGGCGACCACCAGACACTCGAATGTGAACCCATGGGTCCCAATACCGAGCCGGCCTTTATAGACGACACCGGCCCGCACATGTACAGTCTTTGTCAAAAGTAACCGGGCATAGGTGGTTTGTTTCTTAGCCGCGCAGCGAAGCACCTATGGCAGCCCTTAAGCTATGAATCTAAGCCCTTAAGCTATGGAGGCTAACAAAGAGGGTTCAGCATAAGTTAAGAACAACGCAGCGAGCTATGGAAAGGAAAATGATAGGTGTAACGTTAAGAGACCGGAAGAGGGCGGAGTGGGTGAGGGAACAAACGCGGGTTAATGACATCCTAGTTGAAATCAAGAGGAAGAAGTGGGCTTGGGGAGGGCATGTAATGCGAAGGCAGGATAACCGCTGGTCCCTAAGGGTAACGGAGTGGATTCCAAGAGAAAGCAAACGTAGCAGGGGACGGCAGAAAGTTAGGTGGGCGGATGAGATTAGCAAGTTTGCGGGGATACAGTGGCGGCAACTAGCAAAGGACAGGGTTAATTGGAGAGACATGGGAGAGACCTTTGCCCTGCAGTGGGTGTAGTCAGGCTGATGATGATGATGAAGCTATGAATCTGTGTAGAGTAAGGTGAGCCCTTGTCCTCATATTCTGGCATTTTTCGGTCCTGAAGGGTGCCGAAAAGGCTCCGTTATGTGGTTGAGAAGCAAAAACCTGTTGCTCGGTTACTTTTGACAAAGGAGGTACATAACTCTTATACCGAAGGGCATATTTTCGCAATAAAAAGGTAATTATCAGGCAATAAAAAAACTCCGATTTAATTAAGTTGGGTACAAAACAAAAAGCGCATTCAACTTTAGAAATCCGTGGCTTAGTTTTAGATGTAGCGCAACGGATCCAAATAGATTGGACGCCGCTTGCCCCATGGTGTGATGCGTCTTTGCCACGGGTAAACAGGATGAGATTAAGAAGTTTGCGGGGATGCGGTGGCCGCAACTGTCAAAGGACAGGGTTAATTGGAGAGACATGGCAGAGGCCTTTGCCCTGCAGTGGGTGTAGTCAGGCTGATGATGATGATGAAGCAGTTTGTTAAGCGGCCTAATGACACGTTTGCCGAGCATGCATAATATGAGAAAGCTTAGAAACTGGTCGAAAGAGGCTTCTACGAATTACAACGTCGATGGACAGCTGGCTCTGCTGGCTTCAAACAGAGCCTTTTCTGTATGCGAGGCAAATTCTCTGCCGTATAAGCCTACTGTTGCTACAGGTTTGGAAGCAACTTTATGGTTTATGGGGATTTTAACATCCCAAAGCGACTCAGGCTATGAGGGACACCGGTTTGGAAGTAATTGTTTATTGCATTAACTAAGGAACTTTACGCTCTTTACATTGTATTTATTTTGTACTCTCTGTGCCCCCCCCCCCTCTTTGTGTAGTGCTTAAAGGGACTATGCAATAAATTAATTGAGATTACGTAAAGCAGACGAGAGAGAGGCATTCCATCACTCGTCACCCCAGCGCGAGAATTTTTGAGTTAGCATGCATAACAACGAAGTTATAGGCGATTAAAAATTACGTTCCTCCTCTCCCCCCTCAACTCGTACACGCGGGGCACTAGAAAAAAAATAGAGAATACAGCTCTGGGACTGGGCCCCGCCCATGAATACGGCATTCGCTGACGTTCGGTTTGCGACTTCCGGTTGTCGCACCCAGCACCCCTGCAGCAGCGTCGGTAGCGTCTCTCCGGTCTCTCTCCGCCTTCCTGGATTGCGGCGCGCGTCGGATTTCTGTGTTAAGAGGGAACAGCGAAAACACAGGACACAGGAACGAAAAACTTTTCTTTCTTTGCTTGTCACGGCGACGAAGGCAGCGCGAGTGGCTCCCGAACTCCAGACAGAAAGAGGCGGTAGAGGTAAATTCAAACCGTATGCGCGAAGGCAATATCCTGGCTCGCCGTTGCCCTAGTGGGTCGCGCAGCGGCACGAGCAGGCGATTTTCACAGCTACCGGAAATGTGCTCGTGACGTCGTGGCTGCCATGGCTCCAGCGAATGACAGCGTGTGGTGGCCTGCCCACGTCATGGGACTAGTGACGCATATTTTCCCGATTTTACTTTCAAAATCGGTCACTACGAAGACACCAATCGGCCCGCGAATTTCAATACCCTCTTTTTAAAAATTCATAGTAAAAGGCTGGCTCAGTTCCGAAGACTCATACTTGGTGTGCATGCTTCTAGTATCATTTCTAAGCATTCAAAATATTTACAAGCGATTTTTAATTCGTTGCATAGTCCCTTTAAGTATGGGTCTCTACAGACATCAAATTTTTGATTCCGGGTTTTCTTAAATGTAAGAAATTAGTATACATGGATCACAACATGGTATTCGCCTACGACCGCTAAATAATTGTAATCGAATTTCTTCTCTCACCTGTTTCGGCTTCAACAGCCGAGCAATGGCTATGACGTCAAAAACTAGTATAGGCCACTTGAGGTATAAAGAAAAATGCAATAAAATGGGTTCTTGGTTGTTTCAATTCGCTACGATGCTAAAACCAGCCTGCCTCAAAAGCCGGAACGACATCGAGTGAAGAAGCAGTGATTATAGTGTATTTTTCTTCAGGACTAAAGTGTCCTATATTGACCTTTGACGTCATAGGCTTTGTTCGGCTGTTGAAACCAAGACCGAAACAGGTGAGAGAAAGAAATTCGATACTAATTATTGAATGGTCGTACGTGAATCTCAAGCGCTGACACATGTAAGGTAATGTTTTACGCATCGTTGCAAAGAAGACGTGCAGCCAAAAATGGGTGCCTCTGCTGTTTTAACTTCCATAACTATAGCGCATTTGACGGCACAGAAGAAGACAGAGAGAAGAAGATGACACATGACACACAGAGCGCTGACTGACAACTGAATTTATTGGACGGCCAGCGCGCATTTTGTACCGACTGCTGACCAGAAAGAAATAATCACACAAATAATGTTTTGGGCCAAGTCCGATGCATTCGTTTGCTGCCAAGTTCGATGTCGTTACATGTTCTCTGCCTTTGTAATCGATTTTATGTTGTATGTTCTGGTTCTTGCTCTGTTCGCTAGTTGCTTCTTTTGCATGTACTTGTCATTTTTATCAATGTATCTGTACCCCACTCCTGCCTGAGGCCTGAAACACAGGCCGGCAGTATTTATTTATTAATAAATAAACATGCAAAGAAGGAACCAGTGCCGGCGGATAACTGGCACGCGTCAAATTTCACAATTGAGATATTTAATTTCTTTTGGGGACAACGGTACTCTGGGCGCGCTTATTGAATCGTCCTGCAATCTTGCAATCATATGTGCCTCCAGTACATCTCTTGTTAGTGCGGCCCGGATTTTTCCGTGCAAAAAGGTTCATAAAGTGCTCTATCAGCTTCTGCTTTGCAGTCGCTGCAGTGTTTCGCTACGTGGCCTGAAATGGCCACATGTGCGGCACTGTCACAGTACTTTTATAGAAATCTTCAGTCTGGCCGACGTACAGACGGCAAAACGCTCGTCTAGAACACATTCGGGGCGTGTTTCGGGCTGAACACGCGATGTCTGCCAATAACATTTGGTTAAAAATGGTCAGGATGTAAGCATGTGCAGTTAAACTCATAAGATTTCATCACCATTTTTTTCTTCTTGGTTTCTGAGGCTCTGGGAGCTGTGCAACATTCGGTCGTTCTAGACGTGTGTTTTGCGTCTGTACTTCTTTCGACAAGACAAGGGCAGAGAATACATGACACCTTCTTGACAAGGAACAAAATGATCACATGCCTAACTGAACACTTGCGCGGTTCACAATTCTTGCCGTTGACCTTTTTGCACATGGTGGAAAATGTTTTACGCTCTGAAGAAACAACATCAACATCTGCACGGTTTAGAATTCTGCTGATGTTGCGCGAAACGGGATGGAGATATGTGTCACAGCAACAAGTTTTCATTTTGCTCTTTCCCTAGCGGATTCGCTAGTGTTCTGAACTGTCAAGTTTTTTGGCAGTTTTATTGACACTGAAGTCATAATTTCGCATGGGTAACGGTCCATCGTAAAGCGCGGTTGGCTTGTTTTCCAAAGCTTCGTTCTATACTGTGCTCACAACATTGTTTTAAAACATCATTGAAAACAGAATGAACAATGGCTCTTTTTACAAGTTTATAATGGGCTGATCCACTTTGGCAGGATGGGTTTTTGAGCTCGAGGCTCGTAAGACTAACACACATTGGATGAAAGGCAGCTCTAGATCCAAGAACGTAAAGGAATCATTAACTGGTGTTTCATGCTTTAAAACTAATGGTTCAAGACACTCGGAGAACACTAAATAAACATTTAAAAACCGCTGCTCATATTCTAGGCTGTCAAGCTGCAAAAAAAACAATGTAATCATCTATTAATCTAAAAATTCGGCAAACATTAAAACATTCTAGATCATCCTTCAATTTTTTGTAGTGCAAGGCCAGGAACATATCGCTGAAGCTGGTTGTTAGAGGTGATCCAATATATATGCAATCTTTCTGAACGTACATATCCCCATTCCATTCTGCAAACGCTGAGCCAAGATAAAACGACAGCAGTTCTAGGAAAGCATTTGCAGAAATTCCGCACTCGTTCTGAAATGCCACAGCACCATGTTTTCCTATCTGGTAATTGACAACTGACAAGATTTCAGCTCGGGGAATAGCATATCATGAATCCTTAACATAAGTTCACAACCCCCGAAGCTTCCTATTGCAATCACTTGTTAGATACACGATTACTTCATCAGAACTTTTAATTCGGAAAGGGTCATTAACAGCCAGAACATTGAGTTTCTATTGTAGTTATTTTGCCACATGCTTCTGCCATGTCCCTGTTTCTGGTACTAGTGCACTAAAGGATGAGTAAGGTTTAAGGGCCTTTGCTGGGAAGAAACTTTTCAGGCTGCACTTCTCAATGTTCTTAATCATACTCGACAACTTATTCCAACTCAACTTATCGCTGGCCTTTTCACCTGTCTCTCAATTTTCGAGATTCGAACATCAGTGCGCTTGTCAAATACTTCAAGGACGCTGTCAGATATTTATGACATGCACACGTCTCTGCTAAAAACAACTGTAGAAACTCTAACTTCGACGGATGTAATTTTGCCTACGGGCAACCATGGACATTCCGAATCCATATCGGGCAATCGCAATGCAATAAACATCAGTCTTCTGTTCACTTCCCACGGTGGTGCGTGTCGTTATTTTCGCTCCCCTGAGTTTATATAATTTTGGTGCCGAAACCCGGGATGAGTCGATCCAGTTTATCAGCAATGGACTTGTGAACCGCAAAGAAACGCGACCCACCAGCATCACCAACGAAGCAGCCACCGCAGACGGGCGAAACAGCGCACGCCCAGCAACTGCGTAGCGATGCCCAGCGGCGCTTCTCCGCCACGAAACCTGAGACGCAGTTATGAAGCGGCTCAGCCCGAAGAGGGCAGCGCTGAGAACGCAGGTGACGACGCTGCTCGCTGCCATAGACTCGTCGCTCGAGAGCGAGGCAGACGAGAAGAGCTTCACTGTTTTGTTGGCAAGGTTAAATGCATTGCAGAAAAAACTAACGGAAGTGGATGCAGTCATAGAGAAGGTCGTACCAGACAGCGATGCGGAAGACGACTACATGCGCACCTTCGAGTTAAACGACCAGATCGTCACATACATGGCGAAGCTGGACCAGGAAGTGAAGGAGGCACAACAAAAGAGATCGGTGGCCGAACGATCGACATGCCCCCAAAAGGAAGAAGGAATAGGCGTTGCATCAAAAGTGAAACTACCGAAATTGGAGTTACAACGATATGGTGGTGCCACAACAGAATGGCTGCCGTTCTGGCAACAGTTTCGACACGCCGTTCACGACAACGCTGCACTCACCAACTCCGAGAAGTTTCTCTACCTGCGCTCAACGCTTACAGGCAAGACATTATCAGCTGTGGCAGGCATTCAGGCGACAGGAGAAAACTACGACGCCGCCATCGACCTCCTCAAAGAACGCTTCGGTCGGCCTGATATCCTGATTCAAGAACATCTGACGCAGCTACTCGACTTACCACCGGTACGAAATGCAAACGAGGTGAGCACTTTACGACGACTATACGATCACCTACAGCGTAATATGGCCGCACTGACGACTCTAGGCGTGCAGAGTAGCAGTTACGAAGCTATGTTGTGCTCTGCACTGCTTAGGATGCTACCAGTTGCCTTCGTCGTGGAGTATCACAAGTGCCGCTCTTCAGATAAAGCGAATGACAATCTGAAGATAGAGAAATTGCTAGAGTTCCTGAAGTTGGAAGTCGAGAGTAGAGAGAAAGCACTTCAAGTTGGCCAATGGGAAAACAATGACGCCAGTCACAAATCCAGAATTGAGAAAGAAAGGGCCAGAACTCCCAAATGGTCAGCTACTCTCAGGGGCTCAGCAGCATCTCTCTTAACTAGCCAACCCAAACAGACTGAGGCCTGTGCATTTTGTGCTTCGAAGGGTCACGTTGCACGGGAGTGCCAGGCATCACTGTCTTTGGAAGAAAAGAGAAACAAGTTGCGTAAAGCAGGTCGGTGTTATCGGTGCGCAATCAGAGGACATACTTCTAAGGAGTGTCGCAACAAAAGAGTGAAATGTGAAAATTGTGGAAGAAGACACATCACTCCGATGTGCGACCCAACCTGGAAGAGATCAGATAACACGGCGACTGAGTTGCACTCTGCGACGCGCAATAAGGCACAAATGACGTCCGCCGTGCTGCTCCAGACAGCTCAGGTCTGGGCGGAGGGTAGCCAACGAAGAGTCCTCAGCCGTGTGCTTTTTGATGGCGGAAGTCCTTTGTAACAGAGGAACTTTCACGCCAGCTACATCTAGAGGTACTGGGTGAGGAAGATAATACCATCTATCCTTTCGGTGAAACAGACAATATTATCAAAGAAAAGCGCAGACGAGTGCGAATTTGGTTAAGGAGCCAGTACGACCGAAGAGATCATTGTTTGGAAGCCTTGGAGATACCTGAAATCTGTACTGACACGCTTCTGATCCCTGAGGATGTGGTACAAGAAGTCAGAAATAAAGTGACTGAGCTTGCTGATGTTACCTTGCCACATGCACAATTAACAAGCAATGGCATTGGTATTCTGATAGGTGCTGACTATTATTGGACTCTAGTGACCGGTGAAGTACAGAAGATGCAGGGTGGTCTGGTGGCTATTAGGACACACTTCGGGTGGACACTTCAGGGAGCTATTCCCCACAGCAACGGCAGTGCAACCGTAGCTGTCCTTCGAGCCAGTGTAAGGGAAAACACCAGTGCACTGGCCACCGAGCTCAGGTCATTCTGGGAGCTGGAAAGCATGGGTATTTCCGAACCCCCTCCACATAAGCAAGAACATGAAGAAGTTCATAAGGCTTTGGAATCCTCCATTAAACATATCGATGGGAGGTACGAAGTGGCTCTTCCATGGAAGCCAGTGAATTTTCGTCTTGCCGACAACGAAGCAGTCGCGAGGAAACGTTTGGCTAGTCTCACGAAGAAACTATTGAAAGATGAGACAATGCTGAATAAGTACGATGAGGCCATACGTCAGTACCTCGAACACGGATTCGCTGAGAAGCTTCCAAAGAGCGAAGTCAGCCAGACGGAGAATAGAGTGTATTATATGCCTCACCGGGCGGTGCTACGACCTGATAGCCTGTCAACTAAGGTCAGAGTCGTGTTCGATGCGTCATCGAGTGATGCGGGTTGCGTGGCACTCAACGAAGCACTAGATTCGGGACCGAGCTTAAACCCGGACCACTTGAAAATGGTGCTGAATTTCAGAACGCACCGCATCGGACTCAGTGCAGATATCTAAAAGGCATTTCTGCAAATCTCACTGAGAAAAGACGATCGTGACGCTGTACGCTTCTTCTGGTATGAGCAGGTACCCACAAAGAAAAGCCGGAACCCCCCCGCTAGAAGTCTGGAGAATGGCAAGGGTCCCGTTCGGAGTAACCAGCAGTCCATTCCTACTTGCCGCGACAATACGCCACCATCTACATACGATTAACGACTGTTCTGGCACAGCAACCACGCTTGAAGAGAGCTTCTACGTCGACGACCTCATCACAGGCACAGACACAGAAGAAGAAGCTGAAGAATTCTATCGACAGGCAGTGCGCATAATGAAAGAGGCAAGCATGACTCTTCGAAAGTGGAATTCAAATTCCAGAAGACTACAGGAGATTTTTGAGAAGGAAAAAACTGGGTGTCCGAGAAGCCAAGTTGAATGTCCCACAGCCAACACCACGCGCGTGTTAGGACTTGTATGGGATAAAGAATAAGATCTCTTGGCCTTTTCAATGGAACCTGTCTTGGAATTTCTAGACCGGAACTGCAACACAAAAAGATTTATCCTTCAGGCATCGGCGCGCATTTACGATCCCCTCGGGTTGATCTCCCCGGTCACTGTGACAGCTAAGTTGATGTTCCAGACGCTGTGGGAACTAGGCGTTGACAGGGATGCACCGTTGCCTGAAGAGGTACAAACAGCGTGGACGCAGTGGCACACTGCGCTGCATAACTTAACAGCAATAACTGTTCCAAGATGGTGCCTCAGTGCTGCCTATGACGAATCGCAGATCCATATCTTTACGGATGCAAGCCCCAAGGCATACGGAGCCGTTGCCTACTTGCGCGCATGTCGACAAGGCAGGCCGACAGTAACCTTGCTCTTGGCGAAATCGAGAGTGGCCTCGCTGAAGAAGCTTTCTCTCCCAAGACTTAAACTGATGGGAATGCTAATGGGCGCCAAGCTAAAAGACTACCTGACTCGATCGCTAAATCTGCAAGTGGAAGAGTGGTTTCTGTGGACAGATTCGACAATCGCGCTTCACTGGGTGAGGGGTTCTGCTCAACAGTGGAAACCATTCGTCGCCAACCGCGTGCTGGAAATACAGCAACTGACTGATCCAGACATCTGGAACTACTGCCCAGGAAAGGAAAACTCGGCTGACCTCCTTACCCGAGGAGTTTCCCCTGAGGTGCTCACGTCAACCAGGATTTGGTGGCAAGGACCTTCTTGGCTCACCGAACCCCGCACCGACTGGCCACGCAGCGAGATCGTCTCTGGAGATACAACTGGCGATGAAGAAAGGAAGCCTGTCCATGTTGACAGTATAATGATATGATTGAAACAGCGCAAGGCCGACGGCCAAAAAAGAGAGCAGAGGAAAGGAGGAAAAGGACAACACAGCGCTGAACTAGCAACTGACATTTATTTGGCACGCTGCGCGTATAAATACATTCAGGCACCAAAATAGAAAACCACGCATAGAGCAATTCATGCACCAGGATCCCTGCAAGCAAACACAAACTAAGAAGTGCGATTCAGGAAGCGAAGTTCTTTTTGTGATAAAGACACTGATGCAGCACTTACACATGTATCACCATACTTCTTGATATTCGAAGCCTCGATAATTTCCCGGCAAAGCTGGTCTTTGTTCCTAGCAACAACTCGGCAAAAATTACTGTGGGGTGCAATCACATTCACGGCAATGCATGCTAAGGTTACGAGACTCTTTGTTATCTACATTGTTGCGGTGCTGCCTGAGCCTATCATTTAAGCACTGTCCAGTCTGGCCAATATAAAACCTATTACAAGTGAGAGGAATGGAATACACGACATTTTTTTGACACTTCACAAATTTGCATTCATGGTTTTTGGGGCAATCAGGGGAAGTTTTCCCTGGGTTGTTGACACGCGTACACAAGCTAGATAACTTAACGGGGGCCGAAAAAACAACATCCACACCGACTCTTTTACCGCGAAGCTTTTAGTAGGGAAGTGTCCAAAGTTTGTGGTGTATTTTCCGCTGTTCTTGCCCCTTTGGACGTAACTCATGAAGTTCCTGTAGAGGACACAATTAGATTTCTAGACTTGAGCCTGAAGTTTTCACCTTGCAGTGTGTGCTGGTCCTTCGAGCCTAGGGCCAATAAACCGTTGCTACCTTACAGTTCCGGGCACTCGAAGCTTGTTAAAAGAGGAATTGTCATGTCAAGCTTCAGGAGTGCACTTACAAAATCCTGTCTACATCTAACCGAACGCAGCTTTAGTAACCAGGTAGAGAGGCTTACTGCTAGTGGCTATCCGCTTCACGTGCTTTCTTCTGTGGCCGAAGTTTTGTTGAAGAAACTGAAATGCTCCGCCAGTTCTGAACGTCAAACAAGTAAGCGAGTAGCAGCCATTCCCTATATCCACAAGATATCACATAATTTGAAAAGTGTTGGTAAAAGAGTCGGTGTGGATGTTGTTTTTTCGGCCCCCGTTAAGTTATCTAGCTTGTGTACGCGTGTCAACAACCCAGGGAAAACTTCCCCTGATTGCCCCAAAAACCATGAATGCAAATTTGTGAAGTGTCAAAAAAATGTCGTGTATTCCATTCCTCTCACTTGTAATAGGTTTTATATTGGCCAGACTGAACAGTGCTTAAATGATAGGCTCAGGCAGCACCGCAACAATGTAGATAACAAAGAGTCTCGTAACCTTAGCATGCATTGCCGTGAATGTGATTGCACCCCACAGTTTAATTTTTGCCGAGTTGTTGCTAGGAACAAAGACCAGCTTTGCCGGGAAATTATCGAGGCTTCGAATATCAAGAAGTATGGTGATACATGTGTAAGTGCTGCATCAGTGTCTTTATCACAAAAAGAATTTCGCTTCCTGAATCGCACTTCTTAGTTTGTGTTTGCTTGCAGGGATCCTGGTGCATGAATTGCTCTATGCGTGGTTTTCTATTTTGGTGCCTGAATGTATTTATACGCGCAGCGTGCCAAATAAATGTCAGTTGCTAGTTCAGCGCTGTGTTGTCCTTTTCCTCCTTTCCTCTGCTCTCTTTTTTGGCCTTCGGCCTTGCGCTGTTTCAATCATATCATGTACAACCAACTCGCCCATCAGCTCGTGCTTTCAATGTTGACAGTGTGACACAAGGAGTGGAAGAATCTGTTCTACCTTTCAAACGCTACAGTTCAGTGTTTAATCTGGTGAGAGTTGTCGCCTGGATGCAACGATATCTGTATAACTCAAGACATCCCACCGAGAGACGGAACGGATATCTGACAGCAGAAGAGACGAACAACGCTCAAATTGGCCTGATCAAAGATGTACAACGCGAGGCTTTTCCCGAAGTGCTCCAGTGCATTCGTCGCTCAGCGCGAATACCGAACGCGTCTCCAATACGTGACCTCAATGTCTTCTTAGACGATCACGGAATATTAAGAGTTGGGGGACGCCTGAAGTATGCCTAACTTTCCTACAATGCCAAGCATCCTATTGTTCTCCCAGCGAGCCATCGCTTCATTGAGCTGTTAGTTGACGGAATGCACAGGCGCCTTTTACATGCTGGACCACTTGAAACGCTCACAGAACTAAGAGAGCAGTTCTGGATAATGAAGGGAAGACAAGTGGTAAAAGGGTGCTGAAGAAATGCGTGACCTGCGACCGCCTCAACAGCCGAGCAGCCACTGAAGCAGTGGCTCCCTTACCTCCTGAAAGGGTAACACAAGCGTTGCCTTTTGAGGTGACAGGCATAGATTTTGCCGGTTCGCTCAACACCAAAGATCAAGGCAAAAACAAAAAGTCTTTATTCTCCTTTTCACGTGTGCTGTCACACGAGCGATACATCTTGAATTGGTGACAGACATGTCTGCCTCCAACTTCTTCAAGGCGTTCAGAAGATTTGTGGCAAGAAGAGGAGTGTGTCGAGTTATTTTCTCGGACAACGCAAAAACATTTCAACGTACGTCACGGGATCTAAGAAAGATGTGGAAAACCATTCGTAGAGAAGAGCTGCAAAGATATTTTGCGGACCATAGGGTCCAATGGAACTTCATCGCCGAAAGAGCTCCTTGGTGGGGCGTCTTTTGGGAGAGATTGGTACGATCTGCGAAGTCTTCGCTCAAAAAAGTGTTGGGGAACAGCTACTGCAATTTTGAGGAGTTTGCAACAGTCCTCACAGAAATTGAGGCAGTCATCAACTCCAGACCCCTCACATACGTGTACGCAGAAGCAACTGAACCGGAACCTCTCACTCCGACGCATTTTCTGGTGGGAAAGCGTCTGACCTCCCTACCCGCCGTTTCTAGTTCCGCATCTGAGCCGCCTCGGTCAGACAACCTTGACAGCAGTTGGAGATATCGTCAAAGGATGGCTGACCACTTCTGGCGTAGGTGGCAGAAGGAGTACTTGAACAGTCTGCGCACTGCACATTTCAACATACCGACATCATCGAACGCCATCAAGAAAGGAACCTTGGTACTAGTATACGAGCATCTTCTACCACGGCAACTCTGGACGATGGGAGAAGTCATCGAGGTGTTAGTCGGACGTGACGGACGGACCCGGGCCTGCATGGTGCGCCTACCGAGTGGAACTGTGGTTCGAAGACCAGTGCAACTGTTGTACCCCCTCAAATCCCTCTACGAATGAGCTAAGGCTCATTGGGGGGGAGTATGTAGAAACTCTAACTTCGACGGATGTAATTTTGCCTACGGGCAACCATGGACATTCCGAATCCATATCGGGCAATCGCAATGCAATAAACATCAGTCTTCTGTTCACTTCCAACGGTGGTGCGTGTCGCTATTTTCGCTCCCCTGAGTTTATATAACAACAAAGCCTCCATCTTTATCGGCAGGAAGAAGAGATAGCGGGTGTTCTTTCAGCCAAGTAAGTGTCTTGAACAAAGCGAGCTTCTTCTCTGCCTGTCTGTACTTTGCTGAATCAAATCAAATGATATCAATTTTATTTTCCAACAAGTGGATGGTCGCCTGTTCTAAAAAATGTACAAACAGCTTGACAAAGGCCCAGGAAACCAGTACACAACATAGCAGGAGCAAACAACAAATTCCAGAAGTTCATTAACACGACATCCAAAAGTGTTATACAATGCATACGTCAGTGTAGCACGATTTGAAAACAAAACAAAAAAGTTGATCAATAATAAAATCAATGGAAAAAGCTCAACAAGGCAGAAAGTTTGTAAATGCGAGTATAATATTTAAAGTAAGAACACATGTATGGGTAGATTATATTTACACGAAGCAGGTTCTCAATTACTTAGGGCTAAAACCAACAGTGTCTTTATATTTGTTGAGAAAAACGGGAAGATTAGGACCCAAGGATTGTAATTCGTAGTCTGTTCTAAAATGTGGTAGGCACCATGTGTCAGTGCATCTAGTGTTTACTATTTTAGTGCGGTTTTCAAGAGATGCAAGTTTTAACAAGAAATTTCCCATACCTGCCGAACCGAAATAAAGTTAACTGTAATAAGCGATATTCATAAATATTATCCACACGGATCATATTGACACCGTCTATTCGTAGTCATCGCTCTCGTGGAAGCACGATAGCGCGGAATGCGCGCGAGCTCGCCTTAGAGAGAAAGAAGCCGAAGTGTCTGGCAAGCGAATGCTCCGCTTCTGGGCTGGTACCGACGTCCGCTGCAGTCGCCTACTTTGACGTACTTTGCCTGACGTACTGAACCACGCGTGACAATATTAAGTGACGTTGTTATGGGTTGAATATTTGACGTTGATTCTAATTTACGATGAGACAAATAATTTTTCATTGCGAGACAAGAAGCATATTTGTTTTAGTTGTTGCCCATACTAGAGTACAGTAGTTAACGTGAGAAAGGAACAGAGCATAGTAAATTTGCAGTTTAGCACTTATGGGGAGCATTGTGCGACAGCGTGAGATTACACCAGTAACAGCAGAGAGCTTTTTAGAATTATGATTTATATGATCGTCCCATTCAAGATGGGAAGAGAAGTATACACCTAAAACCTTATGCCCGTGAACTATCTCTATGTGCTGGTCTTGTAAAATGAATGGATATAGGCGAGGAACTTCTTTATTATAAGCTCGAAATATAATGGCTTTGGATTTATTTGGATTTACTTGGATTTTATTTGTTGCTTTGGTCCAGGCTAAGAGTTTAGTAAGGACATCATTAGATCTTAACACTAGCTGGCTCATATTATTCGCACAAATAAGTAGGGTACCATCATCGGCATAGGTTACAAACCGAGCTGAGCTGTCAATGTTGACAATATCATTTATATATGTGTTAAATAAAAGTAGGCCCGAAACACTTCCTTGTGGTACGCCACATACTGTTGGTAAGAGAGATGACCTTTTGTTACTGATGCATACACACTGGTGCCTATTTTCCAGGTAAGATTGCAGCAGAGCCAAAGCTGTTCCACGAATTCTATAAGATGAAGGTTTATTAATGAGAATACTTTGATCGATGGAGTCAAACTCTTTGCTGAAATCAATAAATATTCCGGCTGTCAGTAAATTATTATCAATATTTTTCAAAATTATTTCCTTCAGGCTTAGCAAAGCAGCCTCAGTCGAGCGACCCTTCCTGAAACCATACTGTGAGTCTGTTAAAAAGTTTTTCACATGAAAAAAATTTTAACAGACTCACAGTATGGTTTCAGGAAGGGTCGCTCGACTGAGGCTGCAGTTTGTAATATGAGAAAAAAAATAGCTTTTCTAATCCCTTGGAAAACACTGGGAGTACGGATATTGGCCTGTAATTGGATACACGATTGTGATCACCTCCTTTATATAATACCGACACCCTTGCACATTTCATAGCAGTGGGAAATATACCTGACTCAAGAACCGGATTGAAAATATGAGTTAAAGAAGATGTTTTTAATTCTAATACGTATTTAACGGGTTTAATTTGAATATCGTCAGCATCTAATGACCTACTGGTATTTAGACCCATGAATGTGCTATATATTTCGTTTTCATTAGTAGGATCAAGAAATATACTTTCAACACTGCTATAAGCTAGGGCAGCTGTGTCTGATTGAGTACAAATTGGTGTTGCAGTGTTTACGAAGTAGTGGTTGAAGTGTTCTGCCAAGTCATGATCTTTCAAATAACACCCATTTATGATAATTGTTCTTGGAATTGAACGAGAGCCATCACGTCCAAGGACATTATAATTCTCCATGCAGCGCCAGGCCGTAGTCTGTTGATATTTGCAAACAGGTTTTCATAATATGCATTCTTTGCCCTCTTAAGCTCCGCGTTTACTTGATTTCTTGTTTTTTAAACTCCTTTAGCGCAGCGTCGCAGCGCGATGGGAGAAATGAATGATAGAGGCGGTTTTTATTTCTAATCGATTTTAAATGCTGCCGGTTAACCCATGGTTTTCTTGTTTTATTAATGGTTTTACTGATACTAACGGAAAATGTTTTGCATATGTATTCACAAGGAGTTTGATAAATTCACTGTATGCCTCATTCGCATCTGTTTTGCTGAAGACCGTTGACCAATCACAAGCAGTTATGTCTTGTTTGAACGATTCCTGACTATCCCCGGTGGTGGACTGAACTATTAGCGACTCCTTGCCTACCCTTGTTCTTTTGGAACTAGTCTGATAGGTCATAAATACAGGGCAATGGTCACTTATGTCAGATGTTAGAGTATCAGAGCTGTAAACTACAGTATTATTATTTGTCAAAATGAAGTCGAGCAACGATTGAGTACTGACAGTGATTCGTGTAGATGTTGCTATTAAAATAAAAAAACCAGAAGAATGCAACACACTGTTAAAGTCCCGAGTAGCTTTAGTATCATCAAGCACATTTATGTTAAAATCGCCACTGCAGACAAGGCGGAAGTTGTTGCTACATACATGTTCGAGCAAGAGCCCAAAAAACTGCATGAAAGAATTCATGTTACCTCCTGGTGGACGATATGCAACTAAGATGGTTTCATTTTTGATCTGTAAGGTTATTATCTCATAGTCTGACGTTACTTTACTAAATTCAGGTACAAATTCACAGCTCTTACTCCTTGTAACTTAAACCGCGACACCACCGCCCGTCTGCCTGTACGATTTAAAAATAAATTATTATAATATTTTAATTTTAACGTTTTGCATCCATCATAGTACCATGTTTTTGATAACATCACAATGCTAAATTTAAAGCTAAAATCATCGAGAAATTAAGTAAAAATGTCCTCTTTTCCAGTCACAGACCGTGCATTTATATGCAGAACTGATTCGAAAGAGGCTTCTGGAGTTTCAACATTTTTAGGAAAAATGAATTCTTGATAATTCATAGAAGAATCCATGATATGATTGTCAATTATGCATTGTTATCAGCACAACGGACCTTATTCTGGTTGAGAAAATATCTCTTCTAGACTACTTTCACGTGGTATCAACACGGCTGAGCTGCCATCTGCTTCCTTTGCATAGATTTTGCCGTTGTATGCCCAGACAGATTTCCATTTATGCTCGTGCTTCTTTTTGACAGCCATCGAAAGCAATTTCTTGAGTGCTGGAGAGAGGTGCTCAGCTGCATAAACAGGTGCTGCATCATCAAGGCCGAGGTCATCATTTGTCAGGCGCGCTTTCTTTGCTTTCCGCAAAACAGCATCCCGTTTCGTGCGTGTCTTAAACTGCACGACAATGCTTTTTGTCTAATCAGTCTTTCGGGTGGGCACTCGATGGCAGACTTCTATGTCGCTTTCCGTTATTGGTTCTTTCACAGCACAACCGATCTTAAAAAGCAAGTCTGGCAAGCTTTTTATTTTCTTTTTGAATAACAGCCTTAAATTCGATATTTGCTTTCAGGGAATAATCTTCCGAAGAGACCATCCAGTCTTCAAGATCTTGACTGTTTCTTTCTGCTGAAAAGCATTTTTCGCTAAGGGTATCATTTTGTGTTGCCAGATCTGCTCTCCAAGATTTCTGCCTCCAGTCGTTGCTTTAGTTCCTCGATCGTTCCGTCTGCAAATTCAAGGCTCTGTACAAGACTTCTTTGTTCAGTTTTCAAATCCCGCATTTCATTGCGCAAATCCCTTTCCATGGACTCGCGAAACACTTTCAGCTCTTGCCTTTTTGAACTTGTGAAGGTCGGCCTCTTTGCGAAAAGGGAAAGACAGCACTGAAATGGCAAGCTCGATCTGTTTCGTTAGTTAGGCACAGGAGGGCATGGTCAATACAAATGAACAGCAGCAGCGACAGCAGAAAAATGAAAAAAAAAGAAAGAAAGCACCATAGTGACAGGACTAACCTGCACAAGAATAAGAGGCAACTTAGATGCTGCACACTTTGCTGTCCCCGCTGCTGTTGTGGTGATCTGTTAATGGCGGCTTGAATTTATAGGCAGGGGCTCCCGGAAGGCCAGCAGGACTGTTTCCGGAAGGTTGGGCGTGCGCAGTTGCTGAAACGTCCACACCTTCAGAATTTTATTAGTACTCTCTTAAGAATAAAATAAATTATAATAAAGAATGACGATGAAATGAGTTGAATGTTGAAAAGAGTTGAATGTTGACTGATTTCCAATCGGCAATGAAAGGAGTGCTGAGCGCTAATGATTAGCACGCCACAAAACAGTGTTAGCAGAAAACTGCAATTGGGCTTTACAGGCTTACGTGCCTCTTTCGCCCTATGTGCCCCCCTCAAGGTTAGTGGGTCATAAGAAAAGCATCGTGTGTGTCGGCTGAAGTTCAATTAATATTACCTGTGACACTCTAGCGGCAGCTTTCGCTAAGTCTGCAGCTGGAAACACTGTGCGGAGCGTTTTTTTACTGCGAAAATAGCAACTGTGGTGTGTGCCGAAGGAAAAAAGTAAATAAAGAAATGCGTAGGTATCGTAATTTTAGGCCTAATTTTTGCAGCTATGAAAAACTGAGCCTGAGCTTTCATGCAGCTTCCCAGATTGAAAAAGCAAAACAATATATAATAATAACAATAATCTCACCAGTGTGTGTGTGAAATGTGATCCGCTTGAAAGAGAAATGAAACACCAACTTTACTGATTTTAATACCTTGAACAATTTCTCTGACAATTAAAAATCATACTTAGCAAGGCTTAGCGTTCTTAAAGGGACACTGACAAAGATGTACACCACAAGAGATAGTCTTGCCTTGCAATAGCTGCCATCGTTCTCGTTTCAAGCGATTTTACTAGGTATGTTTTTAATAAGGCGATAATGAGTAATTAATTACACCGAATCAGCCCACAGATCCTTGCACCGCCGATTCAAGCCCATTGAGACGCAACCCGTGCATAGACGTACCCATTCTGTGCAGGGAACTTTGACGCCGGCTGCCTATCCGGCATCCGCCCTCTTCAAAACCGGTGCAAGTGGCAAGCGCCTGTGCTTGACGTCACGTAGGCCGGCTTCACAGAAGTGACGACAATGCGTGACTCACCAGCTGCCCATTTTCTTCACCAAACTGTGTGAGACATCTGAAACCGGGCTGCCGCAGTGAAGAATTCCAAAATGGAACCGCATAGCCCTCTTTCCTCGTACCCTGTGAAAGTTATCTGAGCGGCCGAAGATAATGGCGTATCAGTAGCATAGCTGCGGTGATAAGTGGATACAGCAATTTGCTGAGCATGCCCACGCATCTGTACTTGAGACAACTACAAGCTAACATTTTTCCCGAATGCCCAGGGTTTCGCAAAAGGAGGCCAATTCACCTTAATAAAACTACTGGTTTATTGTGTTTCCTGTGGTCATTTTTCGCTAACATGCCGAACGTTGTCAACAACTGTAAACTGTGGGGCTTAATCCCGAAGCGACACATGAGCCCTGAGGAACGCCGTAGTGGAGGGACCCGGGTAAGCTTACACCACTTAGGCTTCTTTAACGTGAGCTGACATCGTGCGGCATACGGGAGTTTTTGCGTTCCGCCTGCATCAAAATGCGGCTTCCACGGGCAGGATTTAATCCCACATCTTTGGGGTCAGCAGTGAAACACAAAAGCCACTGAGCCACCGCGGCAGGTTCGAACGTTCGAGAAAATAAAGTACACCGTGTTTCACTCGTGCAGAAAGAACATGAACTACGAACATATATCTCTAACTATCGACCACACGAATCTGCTGAGGATGCCCCAATACAAGTATCTTGTTGTCCTGTTCGCGTCTGATATGCACTGGAAAGAACAAATTAATAATGTTTGCTCCAAATTAGCCTATGGTTGTCATGTTTTACTAAAGGCCACGCACTGCTTTGATCTTTCAATTTTACGCATCCTGTATATCGACTTTGTGCACAGTCAGTTATCTTATTGCCTGGAAGCATGGGGTGGTACATATAAAAAATACTTAGATCCTGTTTCTCGCCTTCAAAAACGACCTATTCGAATGATAACTTATTCAAATAGTACACACCCCAGCAGGCCACTCTTTCAGCAGCTTCGTATCTTACCCCTCTCAATGGCAAATAAACTGAAGATAGCTGAAATAGTAAACACTGTAATAAAATCTAACAACCCCCTGCCCCTTAGTTTATTTAGATTACCAATGAAACAAACAAGAGCTGCAACTAACAGTCTATTTAATTTACCACCTTTTTACAATATGTACGGCCGGAGACTCCTAGAATACAGCGGGGCCCATGTGTGGAATAAAATTTCAAATTAAGTTGAAGGAAAAAAAAAACTTTTCGGCATCTTTAAAACACTAATTCATTTCCTTGGAAATGTAGGAATGAATTGAATTGTGTGTGTTAATCTTGAAGTTTTTTATTTACACGGTCTGTAGTAATATTCTGCTTGTTCTGTATTTGGACCCCACACTAGCCGTAAAGGCTATGGGTCCAACCAACTGTTTGTGTAATGTTTCTTAGAATAAATAAAGAAAAAAATTAAAAAAAACGTTAGTTTAAGCTCGCTGCATGACTAGCGGATTTTTACACACTGTAGCGAGCCCTGTTGGCTATGAGTGGAGGTTAAGATTTGGCATGAAATGAAGCGCAAGCTACTCTTTCTATTCGTCGAACCAGAACCACCGCTGCTACTGATACAAAGCCGTGTTCTAAACAGACGTCCATGTACGAACTTTTTCTTTTCACATGGCAACGGCAGACCCATACTTCCTTTTCTCTGCCACCTTAGTTTCGGAGCTGCCGCGGCTGCTGAACAGCAGAACTGAGCCCCGGTGCACGATATAGACGCTCCACTTGGTGCGCCTGCTTGTGAGTTAAAGTCGGATAGAAATATTTTTTCTGCAGTCCTTTCCCGGCCTTCATGCTTTCGATAGTTTAGCTGCTGCTTAAGAAATAGAAGCTGCCGGTTTTGCCAGGTAAGCTTGATTGGAACGCTCAGCGTGAGGACGCAGACGCTGTGATTACGGCAACCCAATTACTGCCAGCACTTCGGAATGGGCGGAAAATTTTCGAGCGCAGCCCTTACCGTTTCTACGTTTCGCGGCGTCGCCGTCGCCGTTGTTTGTTGCAACCAGCAGTGGACACCCTTTAAACTGTGAAAGCAATGGAGCGGCAGCTTGGAAAGGAGATGGTAAAAGCGCAACCTCTTCTCCTCCTTAGCAACCGGCGCGCCAGGAGAGAGGAGGGGGGCGCAGCTGTGCATAGCAGCCATGACGTCACACAGTAGGGGTAGAAAGAGCGCGCGCGCGTCGGCGGTGGCAGCTGCCCCGCCGCTCCTTCGCCATATGTCTCGTTGCAGTCGAGTAAGTGAGACGGATGGCTCCGAAGCGGCCCAGTGAAGCGGCACTGGGTTGACCACAAGGCTTTCGCCAAGCACATTTTGTAATTTCCAAAGTGTCTTCGGTATTTTTTGAGGAAAGGAAATGCGCAGTATCTGTCTCCCACAGCTGCAAAGCAGAGGGTAAAATTTGTAAATTGGTTTTTGAAGTAAGGAAATGCGCAGTATCTGTCTGACACATCTCGGTAAGTGGACAAGAGGAAAGGCGCATAACTGCCCTCTTGGAACAGCGGACACCTCAATCGTGCTTTAAACTACGTGGCAACGGTGACAGATGTGTGCTGCATGCTTTGGCATTGACAACGTTGTGCCAGAAACGCTGAAACCTGCCAGGGTGGCAGGGTGGGTGGTTTAATGTCGACATAAAGACAAGCGGGAATTTTTTACCACATATGCGGGAGAACATCCCGCTCCTGTCGCTCGTAACTTCTCCCACAGCTATGACAACCTCGCGAAATACTTGTATACACCTCGTCTTTGAGAACCAAGCATTGGTGCAGCAAGTCGAGCATATCTCTATCTATTTCTCCGTCCACAAAGCTTCTATCATGACAATAAAGAACTGTTAGTGGGGTGTTTCTTGAAGGAGGAATATGCGCGAAAAATAACAAGTTGTCTGTAATTGTACATACGTGTCTTGCTTGAATTCCTTGCCTCAAACTATCGAAAAGCTGAAACAGCTGATGAACTGCGCTCAAATTGCGCGTTAGGAAGTAGGGTAATCGTCGGCAATTTTTTTTTCTTCATCGCTAACAAAGCCATCTGGATGTTAAAAATTATTCTTTTTCACTAATTTTATTGCCACTTACCTACTGCCCCTTCTTTAAACATTGGCCTTCATACAGCTAACGTGAATTGGAGGCCTTGCTTCTGTCGCAGCTGTAGTGTTTCAACGCTTATGAAAACATCTGTCTGGTGAGAAAATTAAGGATGCTTTTCGTGTGTGAAGAAATATAGTTGCTGCGAAGCACTGGTTGCGTCTTTGACATTGCGACTTTGTATCTGTGTTGTCCCGCGTTTCCTTTAGTGCGCGTGGGATTCCTCTGCGGCGATGGCGCAGTGCCATAATGCCAGAGAAACTGATCTGTTCACGCCTACCTGGGTTTGAAACCCACTTCGCACAAAATTTTATTTTCTTATAGGCACGTGGAGTGATGAGAGAGAGATGTGGGCTGCAGGCATTTACAAGGTTGTGCCAGAAACGCGGCGCTGAAGCCATAGGCCGCCGGCGTTCATTGTGTTCATCGGCGTTGGCGCTGTCAACGATTTACACCGATTATTTCAAGGAAAGGAAGGCGAGCGCGCGCGGCGAGGCACGCCAGCTGTGCTTAGTGACATCACTTGCGCCTCGCGCATGAGCGCTATGGTCGGGCAAGAGAGCTCGCGAAACGGCGAGACTGTAGGCAGTGTAGCTCATGCTACAAAATTTATGGCTACTGAGGTGCTTTATTATTTGCAAATACTGTTGGCTGTGGGGCCGTTACAGTGGTGGGGCGTGACACTTGAAGAGTAGGATGTTTCGTTGATTATATGAAAATACAAAGTTCATCGGCATCTATACAATCATATTTCTTGCAGCGTAATGTTTCACTTTTTATATAGAAACGGTGTTAATAAATATTCACTTGAAAAACAGTTATTTCATACAGAAAATGAAAAATAACAAAAACATTTCTACATTCCCGGATTTCACCTTATGCGAGTTGATTAGGCGTATGACACTGGAAAAAAAAATTTTTAGTGCGAAATGAAGATAGCTTTTTCGAAAGTTGTTAACGTACTGGACTGTGAGAGAGTTGCTGGTAAATTATTCCATTCTGCTATCGTCCTCGGAAAATAAGAATTAGCATACACATTCATGCGTGGGTTCGGGGTTTGGCAACCGTATTAAGGCGGAAGCCTTTAATGCCTCATCGTTGTAAGCAGCAGTTGTCGACAGAAATGTCAGGCTTTTCAATTGGTCGAAACGGTCATGACGTCACAGTGCGCGCATTTCTAACGGGGCAATTGTACTTCGGCTAGTAACCGTGCAATCAATTGAAGGGATCGTATAGTGATGCTCCAAGTACGTGGGACTGAGTTTAATTAATTGCTTAATTTACCCACAATTAGCCTAATTAACCTTTCTAATCAGGCCACATAAATAAATAAAACCGAGTAGGAAATTGGTCGAGTTCGGGAATCGAACCCCGGTCTCCTGAGTGCGAGACGAGCATGCTACCACTCCGCCATGCCTGCTTTTTTTTTTTTTGTCTTCAACATGGTATTTATTACAGTGATGTAATGTTCTATGTACATGAACTATATACAAGCCATTATGAAAACAGTGTTAAACAATACATATTGAAAAGACCATGCACTAGAAAAGGGGCAATGCAGAGCACATCACTAATAGTGAGTGCCACTCCGGTTCGTACTCAGTCTGGGCATACACGTCTCTTAGATGAACAACCATTCGACTGAAGTGATCCTTTGTAGACACAACAGGTTCACAGTGTCTGTCCATCATGCGGGTTTTCCAGAGGCTGTGCAGTCCAATCAGAAAGAACATGTCCAGGGACTCATCAACAAATGGCAGCGCAGTGAGATAGCGAACAGAATGTGGAGTCAGATGAATTCTTTTTCGATGGTTTGGAATGAACATAGGCGCGTCTAGTGAATACGGTGTCTTCGTTCACTCCCATCTTCCTCCCTTCGCGTTACGGCGAGGTTCAGGTGTCCACCGAGATATGCGAGACAGATAATTTCCTTTCCTCAAAAAACAGTTTACCGACAAGCAAGGTGTAGAATCGAACGAGCGATGGCGTTTTGTGGACTCCCTGGCAGCGTTGCAAGACACTGCCGCGTTTCACTCTTAGAGGCGAAGCTTAACATCCTAACCACACATCAGTGACACAAGCAGCAACACCGCGCTTAATTTCGCCTCACCGCACTTTAGGTCAACAAAGTGCCCCCCTGAATTTTTCACTGCTTGCTCTGAGATGTGTAAGTTGTTTTCGGACCAAGTAATGGTCGCTATTGAGATTGAAGAAATTTCTTGAGAGCTGAAATAAAAATTTTTGTCTGTTCACTCGGCGACGTTCGGCTAGAGGTAGCAAATTGAGAAGACACAGCATCTATGTTACCGAATCAGTACGCGCATATCTGGACATTATGAATCGAGCTGCTCTTCTTTGCACAGTTTCAAGTGTCTTTATCAAGTCACTTTCTACAGGATCCCATATAATGCAGGCATATTCTAATGCCGGTCGTACATAAATTAAATAGACAGCTAGCTTGGCAGACTGTGAGGCCAGTTGAATATTGGGCGCAAAAACCAGAGTTTCTTTTCAGCTGCTGAACAGATTTTTAGTAAATGATTTTTCCAGCTTAGATCTCTCGAAATGAGGACTCCCATGTATTTAAGTGTTTCTACTGTGGTAAGTGCGGTAATCCTAGCATATAACAGTACTCATGGACATGTTTGGTCCTGTTCGTAATGCGCAAAACTACTGTTTTCTCTTCACTGATTTTCACTTTCTAGCATTGGCACCATTTTTCGACAGCTACGAGAGCATCATTAAGCGCTTTTTGATTATATGTATTATTTATACCACAGTAGAGCAGGCAGTCGTCAGCGAAAAGTCTCACTGTGACATCTTGATCAATATGGGAAGCAATGTCGTTAATATAGATTAAAAATAAAACGGGACCCAAGACGGACCCCTGAGGTACACCGGAGGTTACGCTTAATAATTCTGATTTACTACCATTGATTTCGACAAATTGAGTCCTTGCTTAGATAAGCTGATATCCAGTGCACAATTTTATGATTAATACCCATTAATAGTAATATTTTAATTAAATCACCATGTTGGACCCTGTCGAAAGCCTTCGAAAGGTTAAGGCATATTGCATCGATTTGTTGCTTGTCGTTTAGAGCCTTCGCGAAGTCATTAACTGTCTCTGCTAGTTGTGTTACAGTAGACAACTGTTGCCGAAAACCATGCTGATTTGGAAAAAAAAGCTATGGTTGATTCAAGATCCGTATACATTGGTTTTGATATTATGTGCTCCAGAAGTTTCCAACAAACGCAAGTTAAAGTGATTGGCCTGTAATTTTCAACTGTCTGCCGGTTCCCAGTTTTGTGTACTGGGATCACTTTAGCTATAAGCCAGTCATTTGGGATCTGTTTCTGTTCGAGTGAGGTTTTGATATAATAATCAGATAATGGGTTACCCATTCCGCATACCTGCGTAAAAAGGGGTTTGGTATGCTGTCTGGTCCAACAGACTTTTTTTCGTTTATATTTAGTACAAGAGATAATCACCTTCATAAGTGAGCTCAATATCGGACATTGTTGATTCTTGTATTTGTGACGACATTTTCGATGACACAGTGTTTGTTGCTGGGGCGGTAAACACAGACAGAAAAAACTTATTTGAGCGGTCGCAATCACAGAAGAATCGATAATCACCTGATCGCCGATAACAGTGCTATAAGAGTTCTTATCCCTCTACGACAAGTGACGCCAAAATTGATGGGGAGAAGATTTCATGTAATTAGTTAATGTCTCATCATAATACTTTGTTTTGGCTTCTCTCAGCATTTGTCGTGAAAGGCTTGATAAATAAGAGATTAAGCTATAATTTTTTGGCACTTTCTTTCGTTGTCGATTAATTCTTCGTTTTAAATGGATGATATCACGCGAAATCCACGGGTTACGTTTGTTTCTTTTCTTTCGTTTTGCTGGAATGTATGAGCTAACACAGTGGAAGACTATGTCCTTGAATCTTAACCACATGGTATTGACGTCACCTTCTTCTTTAAAACTGTCCAAGGAAAAAGATAGCTGGTCGATAATACTGGTATCATCCGCTTTTGCAAAATCAGGTACATGAATGACTCTCTCTTTTAGCCTTTCAAATCCAGGCTGTGTATTTATCTGTACAAAAAGAAGTTGGTGATGGGACACACCCTCATCGACATTTACTTCATAGTTGTCGATCTGCCCGTCCAGGAACACCAAGTCCAACGTTGATTTAATAGTGCCGGCTACACGTGTATTCTCAGTCACCACCTGTGTTAAGTCGTTGTTAACGGCAATATCCAGGAGCAATTATTTCCAGTCAATACCTGCTAGATTAAAATCTCCGGATATGATCAGCTTATGCTTTCTCGGCTTCACGTGTTCTAGGTAACACTGCAATTTGTCTATGTATGAAACTGGTGCATTTGGTGGCCTATGGAGCGCTGCTACAAGATAAGAAGTTTTATCTAAATTCATCTGGCACCAAACACTTTCGTGATCTGGGATACCGTGGACGGGTGTGAATTGAATGCCTTCTTGTATGATTATTGCGACGCCCCCGCCTCGAGTTTCCCGGTCGTTACGAACTATGCTGTAGCCTGGAGGTACCAGCTCGCTATCTGCTATTTCCGGGCGTAACCAAGTTTCACTGACGGTAACTAAGTTTTGATTATAACTAACTAATAAGCACCCTAAATCACTATCTCACCAGTTTTAATTGCGAAATATCCTCCAAGAGACTAATGCCAGAGACTGCGCGGGAAATACTTGCCTGCTTCCATACACGTTAAGTTTCCGGGAAATACAGGCGGGTAAACAGGGCCAAAAACATGGTAACCTTCCGGCGAACGCTTGTCACTTGACACCCTGCCATGTGGAGCGTCCACTCCGTCATATTTGATAGAGGACGCAGGGCCAAACGTCTAGCAAAATCGTATACTAAACCAATTCCACCCATCGACATGGAAGTGACAAAACAACGAACAGATGCGGAGCGTAAAGAAAAACAATGATTGCGGCGGAAAGAGAGTGGTCGGGGCATGTGCATCCTGGATCGTTCGGTGCGTCAACGAACTCACTGCCGGAAGTGCTTTGTGGTGTGGTGTTCTTGCCATGACCTGCACTGCGTGACCATAGTATTAAGTACTGCAAAAAATTTCATTCTTACATCTATTGCAAAAATGAAGAAAGTGTTCAGTAAGCAGGAAACTACCAAGAGTATTCCCGAACAATTCATCCTTTTTTTTCCTAGATGGCGCTTCCTTAGGGGACTTCTTTTTCAGGGACGTTTTTTCTGGGGTAGTTTTTTCTGAGGACATTTCTTCCGGGGGCATTTTTACTACACCTGATTTTGAGGTTGTCCACTTTAACCTCAACCTAATCTCTGTTGACATCTTCATGTCATAAGTCGCACCGCTGTCACCTTCCAGAAGCTTTATTTCTATCTTTGCAGTTACGGTATAGCACTGGTTAGTTTGAATTATGAATTTAGTGATCGCTATAATTGGAACATTGACAGCGGATGGTAATAATTCATTTCATTCGCCAAACAACTGCTGCGAAACTGCATGAACCGAGTATTACTGAGTTATCGCAACATTTTTGGCAATATCGCTAGCCAATTGTGGCAGAAGTAACGATAGAACTACGGATACTTATGGGTATTGTATCGATCTAGTTCTACAGATAGTTCAATGGAATAAATTGCTGGGGCTAGTTGGTTCATAATGCGGAAAGGTGCAACCAGCGAGACAGACGCAGGACAAGAACAAGGAGGCATACACACAACACCGCTGGACAGATAGTATTTTTGCCTTAACAATACTGCAAAAAGAGCTATCATACTACAGATCGCTCTTTTGCCAACATTTTTCCATCACTACAGTTGAGCCCATTAGAACGATTCACCGTCTGTCACAGCCAAATGTTGATTGCTTTGGAGAAAAGTTTACACTGTAAGGAAATATACTGAAAGGTAATTTACTGTAGACGCGTGGTTCAAGGGTCCGATGCTGTGTTGTAGAGCGTTAGTGCGACTTGTCCGCGACATCGCAGCAATGCTCTACTGGCTTTGTACTTTCAAAACCTGATAATGAGGTCGTCAGCGAGAAGGAACAAAAAGTGTGACATCCTCGAAAGATACATCCTGCACATTGCTGTGCGATACTACTGATATACGACCCAGACAAGCAAAAAGTGTGACATCCTATGGAAAGATACATCCTGTACTTTGCTGCACAAGGCTATTGATACAAGACACAGTCGAGACGAGAGCAAAGTTTCACACCCAATAAAGATACACCTTGCATTTTGCTGTACACTGACACACGACACAGACGAGACGTCGTGTCGTGTATGTCGCGTACTAAAAGTCTTTTTTCTGCGTTCAAATAGCATGCTTTTTTGGTACAAAATAAAAATAACTAGTCCATATCCTTGCATTGCTTACATCGCTTACAGTTACACGTAGCTTCCATCCGGTCTGCTTCACTTTGTACGGAAACGAACCCCGAGAAAGATAAGCGCGTTCTCCAAGTGCGAGAAGCAATGTGTGTTCAGTGAAAGTCCGCATTCGGGCCGGTCTGTCTGACAACGCCGCTCGGTCGGTAGCTAACGTGCCCATGCGCGCATGCCGCAGCTCGAAAGTCTGGAGGCAGACAAAAGCAATCGGCAAGATAGGACTAGGGAGAGGGTTGATTGCAGCGCACGCTTGGCGAACGTGATATCGTTCATTGCCGGCGAGCACGAAGCGCGCCGCAAACAACGGCTTTCGCATCTTCCGGTGCGACAGAGATTTGGTTTCACCACTCGCAGTCACCCGATCGGCGACGACCGCGCTGTCAGCCGGCTGCGGCCGGCCGGCCGGACGTCGTCGGCAGACCAGTGACGCACGTGACGAAAAACAAGGTTATCCTTATCGACTGCAAGCATGAAAGCACTGCGGGCCTCCTCCCCGCCTGCCTCGGCTCAATGGGCGCCGCCAAGCGAACCGCCGCTATCTATATCATCGTGGGCGCCCACTGACAGCCATACGAAGCCAGGAGCCCGGACAGTGCGGTTCGTTCCACATGCTGACGAGTGCTGTTCCGTGCAACCGTACTGAATACTCCGCAGTTGTTAGCTGAAGGAAGCTCCTCTTAGCGCTGCGAAGAAGTGTTTGTCTGCGGACTAGTTTATAGCGATTCTGTCGGCAGTAGATGTCTTGTATCCGTCAGCGGCCCCTTATACATTTCTTCCTGAGGCGAGCGAACCATAGCTTCGATGCTAATTGTCCGAATATATGCGTATTGCGCATAGTGAACAGCGCACCGTCTTGAGAAATCCCACTTGCAACTCTTCAAAACAGGTGAACTTTAAAGCTAACTCAGCTGGTGTTGAGTATTTGCGTGTCTGTACGCGTGTCTATTTTCGCTGTCTTCCTGCTACTGTCAACGCAAGAAGCTTTCGGAGCCAGGGTCTAGTGGGCTGTCAAGCTGGCGTGAGTTCTCCGCTCTTTAGGTCTCATTCTTGCTACAGATACTCTGTAGCATGTAACTGCAGTCGTGAAAACTTTTGAGTCAGACACATTGGTAGCAGCGCTTTCCCGAAGTTGACGCAAGCCCCGTAGAGCTGTCTCCGGCAGAGCGAGTGCTGTTTGTGGCACAAGATCTGCATCGTGAAGGGAAGCTGCTTCTGAGGAAGCAGAGTTTCGCAGCGCAAGACGGTTCGCTCGCTGTCCAGGCCGGCGCCATTGGTAGCCGCCACTACGGGGGACTCGAGTGAAGACGAGTGCAACGGCGCAGGCACAGGACAGGATCCTTGCAGGGCCCTTCGCGACACTGGCGAGAATCGTGAGAGGACTCGCAAGCGGGAAACTGCGGGGTAGTCGTAGCAAGAGGGACTCGCTGACTGAGTCTGTCTGAATCTCACTGCGAACAGCGCTTCACAGGCTAAGCTGCGTCGAAGACAGTTAGTTCCCTTTGGACGCGCACTAGGTCTCTGGAGGGCTTACTTCACCGACCAGCGAGAATCTCGCTTAGGACTCAGGCACCAGTGCCATCTGCAGGTACGGGAGACGCAATATCAACAATCAAGGTGCCTGCCTTGTTTTGCGAGCTCTCTGAACGTGCTCCGAGGCCGGGTTATCTTAATCGTCACCTCCGAACTTGACTCGGAAAGTATAGCTCTGGTCATTGTTAAACGCCATCAGGTTCCACAGTCTGCGTCCTGAGTATCAAGAACATTTGTTTTCTGCACTTGGGCAGTTGCCATATCATTGGCACAGAGAAGGTGGTTCTGATTCTGCTTTCTGCGGGCAGCACAAGAGCATTTTGTTCAGACATCTCTAACGGCCGCCATCAGGACAGCCAGTGTAAAAAGGCCGAAGTCACCCAGTCGCGTATATTGAACTGGGAGAACTGTTTTTGCGGCTTGTGTCTGTGTCATCCATTCACTCAACGGAGCCTAAAGGACAGGCCCGACTACAAAACTGTTTCGCCAGAATCCGAGTCAATTGATGAGTAGAGCTAGTGACTCGTCGTGCTGACGGACTTGTCTCCTGTCAGAGGTGGTCGTCGATCCTGGTCGGCATAAGAGACACTTGTGTGGGTGGAATTCTGTGCGAAGCAAAGCCATCGAGCACAGCCATTATGGAGAAGAGGCCCATCCTACCTCGAAGCGGCAACTCACTGAGTAAGTGCGGGCAACATTTCTAAATAATTAGAGTCGTTGAGTTCAGATAACCTACCTGCTACTTTTTTTCACCAAACATAAAACCCGCGCACCCTTAATTGTAAGACGCATGCTAGCGTCTCTCTCGGCTTATGTTAAAAAAGTGATTTAAACATGAGCAAGAGTAATAATGTAGGGCCAACGCTTTTAAACGGGCAAGGTGGTTATCCATTTGTACCATTTCAACTAGCGCAGTTACATGATTAGAAAAGAAGACAGGAAAGACTATCTTTTCATAATTAAATTCAAAGGCGCCAAACCATACGCACACACACACACAGGAGAAGAAAGACGAGACAGAGCGCCACTCACAACTAATTTAATGTGCAGAAAAACACGTACATATATGTCACTGTCGGCGCATGCGCAAGGAAGACATTCAGCTTCGTGAAGATAAGCAGCGATCAAAAAACGCTTTTTCAGCCTTATACAGGTATATCGACGTTTCGCTGACGCACAAGTTGCCCCTCTTTTCGATATGGAATGCTTCTATCAGTTCTCTGGCTTTTGTCACACTACTCTTTGCCAAAATCCGCACATCAGAAAAGCATGGTTCACAAGTACGCGACGGGCAGGTTCTGATGTGCATGGGTAAATGGGGGCCATCTTTATTCTGTTCTACATTTCTTTGGTGTTCTCTGATCCGCTCATTGACACATCGCCCGGTTTGTCCGATGTAGGAACTGCGGCAGTTCCTACATCGTGTCAATGAGCGGATCAGAGAACACCAAAGAAATGTAGAACAGAATAAAGATGGCCCCCATTTACCCATGCACATCAGAACCTGCCCGTCGCGTACTTGTGAACCATGCTTTTCTGATGTGCGGATTTTGGCAAAGAGTAGTGTGACAAAAGCCAGAGAACTGATAGAAGCATTCCATATCGAAAAGAGGGGCAACTTGTGCGTCAGCGAAACGTCGATAAACCTGTATAAGGCTGAAAAAGCGTTTTTTGATCGCTGCTTATCTTCACGAAGCTGAATGTCTTCCTTGCGCATGCGCCGACAGTGACATATATGTACGTGTTTTTCTGCACATTAAATTAGTTGTGAGTGGCGCTCTGTCTCGTCTTTCTTCTCCTGTGTGTGTGTGTGCGTATGGTTTGGCGCCTTTGAATTTAATTATGAATAACTACCAACTAGCCCAACAAAAAATTCTTCGAAGACTATCTTATTTTTCTTTTGTTCTCGTCTGACTTGCCAAGTCATTTTCTGGGATTTTGAGTTTATTTTACAAGTTTCTGGCAGTTTATTTTCAAGAATATTTGAACTGAACTCATCACGTCTCGCACTAAAGTACTCATATCGCAAAAATCACTGGCATGTTAAGTCAGCGTAAGGTTTATGATACCAATGTAGTTTGAACGCCAACTGCACTACGCGCTAATTTACACACGTCTATATTATCGCCTTTTAGAATGGGACACTGCAACAAGAACCACATAAAAGACTACACGCGGTACAAAAGAAGGCCGTGAGAAAAATTGCAAATTAAGCATGACATGAGCACACCCCAGTTATATTTCAAAGATACCTATAAGATATTTAGTTTTCAGCACGTTTGGTTAAGCCTCGCTATGCCGATGTACCATGGCGTCAAAACTTCTGGTTCAACATTTCTTACATCCTCTACCACGTCATAATTGTACTTATATTTAATTGATGACAAGGATGTTAAAAATAGAGCTCGAACTTCGTACACAATACCGATAGCTAGCACTAAAAGTCCCGAAGGGCTCAAACCTTACCCCTAGCTCGTCGACGCCTTGTCTGAATCTAATTCACCGTCTGGTTTCAGAAAACGGACGGGACACCTTCTTAGTGAAGAGTGCATATAGGAAATTTTGTTGTCTCGCTGTGTGCAGCGTGTTACTACGCCATGTATCATGTTTCAAATGTTTCATGTTCATGTTTCATGTTTCCCGCCGCGGTGGCTCAGTGGTTACGGCGCTCGGCTGCTGACCCGAAAGACGCGGGTTCGATCCCGGCCGCGGCGGCTGAATTTCTTGAAGGCGAAATTCTAGAGGCCCGTGTGCTGTGCGACGTCAGTTAAGAGTAACGGAGTGGACTATAAGAGAAGGCAAGCGTAGCAGGGGGCGGCAGAAAGTTAGGTGGGCGGATGAGATTAAGAAGTTTGCGAGGATGAGGTGGCCGCAACTGGCGAAGGACGGGGTTAATTGGAGAGACATGGAAGAAGCCTTTGCTCTGCAGCGGGCGTAGTCAGGCTGATGATGATGATGATGATTGAAGTTGTCGTCTCCCAAAATATCCGGCTTCTCTGTCTCGAAGTTCCCTGATTTGTTGAGATGGCCGTTACGTCGTCAACATCACGTGACCACCAGTTAACCAATCATAAGCCACCCCAGAATTGAAAATCTGAGGACCCCCGAGATTTGGAAGTTGGCCCGCCTCCAGAACTTTCAGAAGTCCTCAAAAATTTTAAAAGTTGGCCCACTGCACAAAATTTCTTAAAGTGGAGTTGTAGAAGTGTATCTTGGTGGGCCAGTTGGTGCCGGGCAGAGAAACCAGCAGGACAGGACGCGTACACAGCGCGTGTACGCGTGCATTCCTTCTCTTGTGTACGCGTCCTGTCCTGCTGGTTTCTCTGCCCGGTTCTTAAGGTGGATTAGTCGAAATTAGCGGATGGACTAGGGTGGATTAGTGGTGGAATTTGTATAACTTTTCACGATAATCCGATGTTAGGTACTCCAGCATTATATTAGGATGAATAGCTGGCCTAATGTGTAAAACGAATTTGAAAGTGATTTGTGCAAGTGCTCTAGGCTCTTCGGCTTCACATGATTCCGATGCGAGAAAGGTGTGTTTTTCTCTAAAAAATCATTTTCAGAGCAAATAATGGCGTCCGTGGGGTCTTCTACTTTGTCTTCCGTCTGTTTCGCGCTGCACCACCCACAATGAGCCCCATCACTCTAGGAGGTAATAACTCACGCATACCAATAAGGACAATAAAACCGGTTCGAACCAGAATTTTGGCGGGAAAACCGCGAGAACCTAAGACGCACATTTTGACACGATAGCAGGCGATCTAAATTCGATCGTATTTTTTTCTGAATGATTCAGCTAAGAGGGCCCCCGAGTTTTTCTTCCTTGTTTTGTTTTTCTTATGAATAAGAAGAAAGTGTATTTATTTAGCATAAAATATGAAGTACAAACACACAACTTCAGGGACCCAACAAAATTTGTTTAAGGGTCCCGACCACTATAAGCTAATACATATGATGTAGACGACAGCAAGAAATACGCAACTATATAGCAATAAGCATATTGCAGCAGTAGGCACTGGATACTAGTGAAAACATCAAATAAACATGTTATTTTTAGACAAAAAACACAAACCCAAGCACTAAAGAATGTAGACTAGGATGAATTTAGTAGAAAATGTTTTAATTGTTTTTGAAAGGCATGAAGAGCAGGTGAAATTTGAACATTTTAATCAAGACTATTTCACAAATAAGGACCCATAAATTGCAATGACGGCTACCGCTGGGACGGATGATTCGACTTGGAGGCGTTCCAATTTCGGCGCCAGTTCTGCCTCCGGCTTTGCCACGGTTTCTGTCCGCCTCAGTTTGCCGAGAACTGGAGCCTCGATTTAGCAGAACGGGAGCAGCCCTCGTTCTGACTTTCGTCGGCTGTGCGGCTAAACAGAAAATTTTCTCTTCCCACACTGTTTCTACTCATCAAAATACCCTCGGCAGTTAATTAACCATAAATTCAAATCCTGCATCAAGCCATAGTCATACTTGCTGAAAATATGTCGCCGAATGATTGATAAAATCACATGTCAGTGCACGTTAAAGAACCCCAGGTGGTCGAAATTTCCGGAGCCCTTCACTGCGGCGTCCCTCATAGCCCGAGTTGCTTTGGACGTTAAACCCCAATAAACCAAACCACACCAAACAATCAAGGTGACTTCTGGTATTATCAATAAACTAACAGTTAGTTGATCTAGTTTTTCCTCTAGCCGAATGCTTTAAAAACAGTTTTCTCTGTGTTACTCAGAAAAGTACAATGTAATGGAAGGAGAACATGCATTCAGTTGCTAGTGAGCGCTCGTGCCTGTTTTCTTTTCTACGCCCTGTTTTTTTTGTGTTGTTTTATTCCACAATACTGATTCATCAGCTCGCCCAGTAACGTGCACTCCAAGATAGAATAATATGGACCCCCTTCAAGCCCTTCGCTCGCGTTGTGGAAGTTCTAAATGTTTGCTTCCTTTGATGTATGTAAATCTTACTTGCACGTGAATATTTGTGTTATTTCTCGCTAGATAAGGCGTCAGAAAACTTTGATCACAGAACTGAATACTGACGGGATGCTGATGAGGTTCCTTAATCGGTCGCCGCGCAACGCCAAGTGTGACGAGGCTTGCCCAAAGCGCTGTCCATCCGGAAGAAGAGGAGCGGTTGATAGATTCTGAGTTTTAGTTACAACCTTGCGGCGCACGTGTCTGGCGAGGTAAAGAGAAGCAGCTCTATGAGGCAACATCTGGCACCGACTTTGATCTCCTGCTCTGGTTATCTCACCACGTGTTTTCACGCAACCATTTAAGAATACTGCTCCTCATCTCCCTTGGGGAGAAATGTACCAAATAGTTTTCACAAATGGCGTGACTTAGCTTGAGGCTTGCTTATGTTGCGCACTGCTTTTGAAAATATCTCCTATTGTGCTTTAACGTACACCCTTTGTCAAAAGTTTAGAGCCCAGGGGGTTTGCTTCAAAGCGCTATTGTGGCGCTCCTGTAGCACTCATGGAAGTTCTACGCATCGGAGGGAGCAGGGCCAAAAATCTTCCTACCTTCAGGAGATTTGGGACGCTGGGGACGCATTACGAGCAAAGCAGTGTCGCCCAGAAGCACACCCCCTGGGCTCTAAACTTCTGACAAAGGCTGTACGTTTAAACAGCAGCGCATGACAGACACTCACGTTAGAATGCTAAGCATGAGCTCCAAGAAAGCCGCATTTTTTTTGTCTGGATACTCTTGCGTGCAGACAACATCTGAAGGTAGCGTTGACGCAATATGTGTGGAATTGTTCGCGGTTAAGGCTTTGTCCGCGAATTCTATTAGAGCCCCCGAAGTCGGCCACAAGATGACACTGGCACCATATTGCAGCTGGTCATGCAAAGCTGGTCGCATTTAGTTTAAAATGCCGACAAGGTGGACCCCCTCCGGTTTCAATGACTACTATGTAGTGCTTTTGAATATCGGAATCTGAGCACCTGCTCCTTGCGAGCCTATGAAGAAAGCCTCGAGCTTTGTTTTCCTGCTTCCGCGACCGTGCGTCGCCTACATTGCTGACGAAGGTCAAGCTATCGCAGTAGTGGGTCACGGTTGCCGTTCGCAATCCGCACAGCACACATGCTTTCAAACCTAATGAAAAACTACTACTTGAAAGCGCAGAAAACAGATTCTGAAGCAAACGGAAATCGCTTGGAGTAGGTCGGATTCCATTTGGTTCGAGCTGTGTTCTCAAGGACGGTAACCGGTCTTTGGGACAGCTAGAGTTTACGGCCTCCATCGTGACAGAAATGGCCCATTCCTCGTGAAAATACTTAGTAAATTGGTAAATTGGTTTCTGAGGAAAGGAAATGGCGCAGTATCTGTCTCACATATCTCTTCGGACACCTGAACAGCGCCGTAAGGGAAGGGAGGAAGGTAGGAATGAAGGAAGAAAGAGAGGAAGAGGTGCCGTAGTGGAGGTCTTCGGAATAATTTCGACCACCTGGGGATCTTTAACGTGAACTGACATCGCGCAGCACACGGGCGCCTCTTGCGTTTCGCCTCCATCGAAACGCGGCCGCCGCGGTCGGGTTCGAGCACGGGTACTCCGGCTCGGTAGACGAGCGCCTTACCACTGAGCCACCACGGCGGGTCGAAAATACTCAGTGCGTCTCGGTATTCACTCCTCACGTTGCCTTGGCTAATTCGTGCGATCCAAGAGCATGGCGGTAGAGGAACCTGAGAACGCGTTACCACCGCGCCCTCTGAAACGCAGCACGCGTTGGAAGGTCGAGCGTGCGCGAATCACGAACACGGGGTGGAAAGTGTCCGCGCCTCCCAACTGCATCGCGTCCGAGGCCGGACCGTCGCAATTAGAAGAATGCCCTTCTTCTCGCGCGATTCCTCGTTCCTGGTGCAGCGTGCTTCGAGAGCAGCTGCACCTGGGCCGGGCGGGGAATGTGGGTCGTCGCGCCGCCTTTCCGGGAGGCCCTGACGCGCGTTCGGCGACGGTCCCCCGCTGACCCCAGCGCGGGCCGGCCATTATGAAGCACCCATTCAGCGCTTCGTCGTCTGCGGGGACCGGGGAGACAAAGCCTCCGAAACAGGAAGCGGCGCGGAGAGGCCGCTTTCTCCTTTATGGTGCCGTTCTCGGAGGCCCGCTATACTAGCTCGATCTCTCCTTTATGGTGTCATTCTCGGAGGCCCGCTAGACCATCTCGACGTGCAGCGTGTAATGCCATTTGCCTTTCAGCGAGTTCGGGAAGTCGGCCACTCGCTTGTTTAGAAAGGCTCGCTCGACGTTTGCCTGCGCGTCGAAAGCGGGCATCGAGCTGGCTTGCTGTTCGGCAAGTTTCTCGAAACGACCACGTTGTGTTGGCAGTGCTCTCAGAGGTCGGGTAGCCGGAACGTGAGGGTTCGAGTGCTGCCTCCCTGCGCCATTCCAGAAGTGGACGATGTCTCTTTACCTGTTGCCAACTGGACGATACATAAAGTGCTTGTCGTTACAAGTCGGACTTTCCTTGACGCGCCAAGTGTGCCTCCCGCCATACAAACAACACGTTGTTCGTCTGGTGTGCTGGAAAGCCTGTTCCGCCGCGCTTAGTCTATCCGACAAGGCTTTTTCAGTCAACGTCGTTACGTACAAACTGTCATCTTTCGCTACTTCCTGGAAGCGCTGTCTGCCAGTCAGTGTTGAAACACATCTCAGAAACGGGCAGGATGTGATAAAATATATGATGCCATAAATCATTCGTATGAGTGACATTAAAGCAAGCTTAGCACGCGCAAAAAAATACATTGGGGATATAGGTTACAGCAGTGAATTTCTTTCATGGCTCTTTTCAAGCATTGCGGGCGACCCATTAGAAAGGTGACTGAGGCCTTGCATATTGCCAAGTCAGGTAGCAAATGTATTAGTGTCCACTCGATGTTCTCACCAGGGTGAAATCGTTTTCTTAGAGGTCACCTGATTATTGTCTCGCGTTGCGTTCCTTTCTTTTTTTCTTCCTATTCTCTCTTTTTTTTTTCTTTGGGAGCAGGGTGTGGAGGTATGAAGTATCCGGTGCAGATGAACGATTTGTCCTCCTTGAGTATGTTATTATACCCTCATCATCGGCAAATTACGTATGTCCTCTCTTCTCGTGTCAAGTTTCGAACTCTGCCAAATGGAGCAAGATGAGTCCCTCAACCCAGGGCTTCAGCGATGAAATCCGCTATTTTCTAGAGCGAATCTTCTCGAAAGATTTCAGTGTACAATACTGCTACAGGAAAATATGAACTCACAACTTTTGTAGTTGTTTTATTGCTAGGATACTTTGTAACGATAGCAGCATTCTGGATTTTCTTCCGACTCAATTATTGATTTTGGTTTCGCATGCAAATACCATAAAACCAGTGGGTTCAGCTGCTGCTCAGTGTAAATACAGGATGAACCCCGGCGCAATGGCCACGTTGATGAAGGGGTTGGTGTTGGGAGTAGGCGGCTGCCGCACGGCTAGCGCTGTCTCTGCTTGGCTCGAGGGAAGAACGAAAAATGTCGCAGCCCTTTGTTCTCCTTCCTAGCTCACTGCACAACAACCGTCCAGTTCTGCCATATGAGAAGAAGAAAAACGGAACGCCAAATTTGGACCTCACAAGCAGGAGGAGGAGGAGGCAGAAGAGGGAAGGCAGGAAGGTTAACCGGAAGAATAATCGGTTTGCTACCCCACACGGGGGGAAAGGAGTGAGGGGATAAAAAAAAAAGAAAGAGAAAGGAGAGTAACAGAAAATTGAGGTCACTCTAAAATGTCAGCGTTCTTTGAAGTCACAGCCTATCATGCAGGCCAGTAGTTCTCAAGAAGCGGAGCAGTGCTTTGGAGGCCTTCACCACCGACGATCGGCACGGCCAGTGGCCGAGAATCTTCATTTACGTCAGTGGGCTCACAAGCAAGTGTTCTTTACAAGACAGGAACAGCAACAGAACGGATTTCATCTCAGGAAAGTTATCCGACCAGGCGACAAGCTCATGTACGCATGCGCGTTTAACAATTAATGAACGAACATGCAATGTGGCTTCCACGGAATTCATAGTTGAGTTGAGTTTAGTTTATTGGCGCATAAGCGACTGAGGCTATCATGCGCCAAGCTCCCCACGGAATTCATAATTTCCACCATGCACAAAATTCAATTAGAACATTATTAGCTAGTGCAGACCGATAAGTTTGCGTGATGTGCATATCCATTCCGTGCCTGTTTGGGCCATTTTTTTAATTCATAAACCATAATTCGCAGGGCATAAGTAAGAACATCTAACCGATCACCTTCAGTGCTAAATAATATTCGCTGCTTTGTTTACTAAATTCATTAAAATCCCACCCCTTATTTAATACCCCCGATACAAGGGGGCCTTTAAGGAAAATAAACTGAACTGAACTAGAGCATGAAATCACCCTTTCTACTGCAGGTCAGTTACCTACCCCAACCTTGCATTCGCTCGAGTAACCCTTTCTTGTTTGCGGTGTCGTGCCCCCCTGACCCTCTGTATTCCTGTCGCCGATTACTTTGTGAATCGCTTTGTTCATATTGCTTAAGCGCATATCTCACTTTTTTGCATCTAGCCTTGTCTGGTGACATTGAATTGAACCCCGGTCCCACCGGTGATCCAACCGCATCTCTTGAAACCATATCAGCAGCAATAGTACGTATAGAACTCACCCAAAACGCAATACTTGCCGAAGTTGCAACAATCCGATCTGCGCAAACCAAAATAGACAACCTGGTCAGTGGTCTTTCTGTCCGTGTTGACGCACTTGGAAAATTCGTAGAGACCTACAAATCCCAGGAACGCGAAACAAGTCTGGACACCAATCCTACTATTGGTAAGATATCGTCAGACATTAGGGCGCTCACGAAGAAATGCGACGACTCTGAGAATCGTCTCCGGCGCTCTAACTTGATCTTTTTTGGCATTCCCGACGTTAAGAGTGAAACTTGGGAAGAATCTGAGTCATCCAGTATCAATTTTTGTTCTGAGCAGCTGGCCATAACTCTCGAAAGTGCTGAAGTTGAACGCGCCCACAGAATGGGACAGTTCCGTGAATGTAGAAGCCTCCCATTATTGTAAAACTGGCCAACTTTAAAAAGAAGTCCGAAATCCTCTCTGCTGGCCCTAAGCTGAAAGATTCGGAGTATAAAGTTCGCGAAGATTATTCTGCACGTGTTAGATTAGCTCGAGGGAAACTCTTCGCGTACGGCCAGCAGAGCAACTCAACCTTCAAGATGCGCTTCGACAAACTTGTTATTGGCAGCAAACAGTACATTTACGATGATGAATCTGAAACGTGCAAGAAGTTAAAGCATAGCAGTCATCGCGAACGTACCGGCGCCCGTTCTTGCCGCCATGTCAGCCACTTGTAGCACCTGCGACAGTTTTTGAATGTCGAGCCATGCCTACCTTGCTTGCCAACGTACGTAGTTTCATGCCCAAGAAGGAATCTATAGAAGCTATTCTAGACGATAACAGCACCGATATCGCGGTATTCACAGAGACTTGGTTGACTGCTGACATTCGGAACGACGAACTACTTGATAACATTGCAGCATTCACCATTCACAGGCGCGATAGGCTCGGTCGAAGGGGTGGCGGCGTACTCGTCTTCATTAAGCACTGCACGCCTTCCTTCACTATTGATATTAGCTGCCGTCAAGAAATTCTGTGTGTTAACTTTTCATTTTCTGGAATCACATACGTACTGATTGCTTGTTATCGCGCGCCTGATTGTGACATTTCCTTTACTAACGAACTGCATTCAATCGTGCTCGACTTGAATTGTCGCTTTCCCCGCGCTAATTGTATACTTTGCGGCGATTTCAATTTCCCCGATATTAACTGGGCCAACTTAACTGGATCCTCCCCTCTGTCTAAAGCGTTTCTTGACCTAATACTTCTGTTTAACTTTATTCAAACAGTCAGTGCACCTACTCGTTATTTCAACACACTTGATCTAGTTCTTGTCACGGATGCAGAATTAATAGATTTTATGTCGTGTGTCGATGGTCTGAGTGATCATAAAATGCTGTTATTCAACCTATCCATTCAAGCACCTGCTCGTCAACCATCCATTAAACACATACGCGACTATAACAGTGCGGATTTCACCCGCATCAAGGAAGAGTTCGAACTGTTCTACCTTTCCTTTCGCGAATCTGCTAAAAGAAGATCAGTAAACGAAAACTGGATGGCTTTCAAACACACACTTTTATCTCTAATTCATACCTATGTACCACTCGTTTCCATTCGTGGTGACGCAGGCAAACCCTGGTTTTCCAATGCTTTGAGAAAACTATCGCAAAAGAAAAAAAGCCTTTTCCGCGCTGCCAAAATATCAAATTCTGCTCTTAAATGGGAAAAATATTTTACTGCTCTGAGGGATTACAATAAGCTTTTAAAAAGTTCTCAGAAAAAGTTTTATCATCTAGACCTACTGAGCATCCTCCGCATCAACCCTCCAAAGTTTTGGAACGTTCTTACTCCTCCGCGTAGTAAAAACCATAATATTTCCTTGCTTAACGAAGGCGGTTCTCTGGTGCCGGTAGAGCAGCGCTCCAATGTAATGAATTCATACTTCTCATCCATTTTCACTCACGAACCTGCTCAAAACACGCCGGTCTTACCTCGCTCACACCTCAACCAGATGCCTTCCATTCATGTTTCTGCAGAAGGAATCGAGAAACGTATTGACAGCCTTAAGTTCTCTACCAGCCCCGGCCCTGACAACCTCCCCCGAAGATTCTGAAGTCCACTAAAATAATTTCTAGCCTGATCTTGCAAATTATATTCACCCAGTCATTAACCGACAGCTCACTTCCGGAAGACTGGAAACTAAGCAAGGTAGTGCCAGTATTCAAATCAGGAAACCGCTCAAATCCGTCCAACTATCGCCCAATTTCATTAACGTGCATTGCATGTAAGCTCATAGAACACATTATATACTCTCAAGTCGCCAGCCACCTTCATAAAAACTCATTTTTCTTTTCTAAGCAGCATGGCTTCCGCCCCGGTCTCTCATGCGAGACACAACTTTTTGAATTACCTACTGACCTTCATTTGCATTTGGAATCATTATTTCAAACCGATGTCATATTTTTAGACTTTTCAAAAGCGTTCGATCGCGTCCCGAACCGACGTCTTATGTCTAAACTTTCTTGCCTCAATATTGATCCCCTCACATTATCCTGGATTAACTGTTTCCTCACTAACCGGTTTCAATATACCGTCATCGGCGGTTATCATTCAGCAACTCATGAAGTGATTTCAGGCGTGCCGCAGGGTTCTGTGCTTGGGCCCCTGATCTTTCTCATATTTATCAATTATCTCCCACCCGGCATATCTTCGTCCATTCGTCTTTTCGCGGACGACTGTGTGTTATATTGTCGCATTTCCTCTCACGACAACCAGGTTATCCTACAAAATTACTTACAAAAAATAGATAACTGGTGTGCCGAATGGTTGATGGAGCTGAACATCACTAAATGCAAATTTATGCAAATTTACCGCAAGCATTCCAATATTACGTATCCTTATTCTCTTCAATCAACTATCCTTTCGCAGGTTGAATCATACAAGTACTTAGGTGTCACAATCAGCAGCAAACTGACGTGGGAAAAACACATCACTCAACTCGTTGCTGATACATCAAAAACACTGGGTTTTTTTAGAAGGTCACTTTCACTGTTCCGCAGTCAATCCGTAAACTAGCATACGAGACTTTCATTCGCACTAAACTTGAGTACGCATCAGCAATTTGGTCTCCTCACCAGGCTTACTTAATTAACACCATTGAATCCATTCAGAATCGTGCGGCACGCTTTATTACTTCAGATTACGATTTTCACCACAGCATTACCGCTATCAAGTCGTCCATCGCTATCAGCCCACTAGCCCTTAGACGCAAAGTTTCTCGCTTATGTTTATTGCACAAATTATGTCACAATTTTCCTAACCTACGCGAGTCCCTTCGAGTCCCTCCTGTGCGCACGTCATCCCGTTTATTCAACTCCATAAGCATCCAACGTTTACACGGATCAACTAATGCCTTTAACAAATCTTTTTTGCCAGCCGCTATTCAAGACTGGAATCGGCTTCCAGAATCGGTTGTCATTGAACGCGATCCAGTAAGGTTGAAAGAACGTCTGATGTGTTATCTTGCTGTATAAATTGTTTCTTTTCCCTTTCGTGACTTTATTTCTCTTTATGCTTTTGTTGTGTGTTTTTTTTCGTCTTTTTAATTTTTTTTCCCCATCAATGTGAGTCATGTTGAATGTACTACTCCCCCCCCCCCTTATGTATTACCCCCCCAGGGGCCTTTAAGGGTCAAATAAATGATAATGATGGTGATGATGATGAACTTAACTGAACTGAATAAGTCAATAGGGCTTAATACCGAAAAATTCCAAGGGCCGACAAAAGGTCATTGAGTAGGAGGGACAAATTCAACATTATAGTTAAAGGGCTCAATAGAAAAATGCAGCGTGAAGTGCAATCATTTTAAACCCTTCCTTGCATTACAGGTTCCCTCTTCATGTGACGCATTCATAGGTACGCTGTTTCATGAATAACGTACTTCAAGTAAAGAAAAGAAACGTCTTTTTCAGTACCGCAGAATTTTTTAGTAATTTAGTGCTGGAACGTGGCGTTTTCGAAAATACACTTTAAAATGCAGGCGTTGATCTGTTTAGAGGATTGCGCCTATCTCGATCATGAAGGAAAGTGACCAGGCCGGAACGTTAACCCAGAGAGACTAACCTATTTCTACAGTGTCCATCTTGCCCCTCACGCCTCGCGCCCCGTTTTGTGCAACCTTCCGTCGATGCTCCCGTCGCAGTCATCGACTCTTCAGAAAGCACTGCTGAGAAGTCGCGGAGAGTTTGGAGATGCGACAAGAGGGATACATGTTGTCTGCATTTAATGCTCTCTCAGGAGGTACAGGCGGCATTCAGTGCAAATGGTTGAGAAACGAGGGTTCAGCTTAAGTTAAGGACAACGCAGCGAGCTATGGAAAGAAAAATGATTGGTGTAACGTTAAGAGATCGGAAGCGGGCAGAGTGGGTGAGAGAACAAACGCGCGTTAATGACATCCTAGTTGAAATCAAGAGGAAGAAGTGGGCTTGGGCAGGGCATGTAATGCGAAGGCAAGATAACCGCTGGTCCTTGAGGGTATTCCAAGAGAAGGCAAGCGTAGCAGGTGGCGGCAGAAAGTAAGGTGGGCGGCTGAGATTAAGAAATTTGCGGGGATACGGTGACCGTGGCTGGCAAAGGACAGTGTTAATTGGAGAGACATGGGAGAGGCAGTGGGCGTAGTCAGGCTGATGATGTAGTGTGTACCAGAAGACTCCTCTCTGTAGTGCATTACAAACCCAGCGATCAGAGCCGCTCCCCGATGGGGCCGGTGAATGCTCTCCCCGCCTTATAGAGCATGCGTTCTACCTCGTGGAAGCTGCAACAGCCCGGCGACGCAGCGGGAGGGGGTCAGTTGCGGAAAACGAAAACAGGGCCACCGCCAGGCATATTACGGCAGAGCCGCGCACCCGCTCTGCAGAGGCAGGTGGGCTTGGCCGATGCAGGAAAATCGCCGTCTAAAATCAGAGCTGTGCGCTTTTCTTGCCTCGTGCATATCTATTTATTCAGCTCACACCTTTGCGCGGCGCACCGTGGGCCGCACCTTTTAATCGCCACCGCATTCACCTGATTATTTATATCTGCTTCCAGTTTAAGCCTTCGTACGCGCCGTTTGTGGCAAGGTTCTCGGCTTGTTAGGCTTCAGTGCTTTGCGCCGATTACAGTCGGACGTCGTAAACGTGTTCCTACTCAACTCTTCTAGGTCTCCTTTTTAAAAGGGACCACTTTTTGGGCGCGCGAATCCTTACATACACCCATGGTGGGTCACCGAAGGTAATTTTGTACTGCTTTTCAGGCGTACGGTAAATCTCTTGCTAAGCAGCCACTGTTGACGTCAAGCGTCCCTTCGTTCGGCGTAATGTGTTGCTTGCGATGCCCACTCGCTCCGTCGTTGAACATTTCTCTTCTAATATTCGAGTTTCTTGTATTCATCTTCTCTATTTGCATGGTTGAAATACATGGGATTGAGTCTCGCTTTGGAAAATGCCCTAGCATCACCTTCACATTCTACCCTCTAAGTACGCTGCAGTGTCTCAGTGGTTATGGCCCTCGGCTGCTGACCCGAAGGACGCGGGTTCTATCTCGGCCGTGGCGGTCGAATTTCGATGCAGGCTAAATTCTAGAAGCCCGTGTACCATGCGTTGTCAGTGTGTGCTAAAGAACCCCAGCTGGCCGAAATTTTCGTAGCCCTTCACAGAAGCGCCCCTCATAGCCTGAGTAGCATTGGAACGTTAAACCCCCATAAACTAATAACTACCTTCTAAGTGCGTTCGTTCATCAAACGCTTCGCCAGCGCACGTACCCTCAGTGCTAGTTACGTAACCCTCCGGTGAAGGCGTGCAGTTTCGCACAACTTCCCCGGTGAAATTCAGCCGTCAAGTGCTTGTTTAAGGCAGATGCTACGTTAGTCGCTCGTTTAAACATCTCCCAGTCTGCCCGATATACTGCCTTCCACATCACAAGCAAATCCGATACACGACACCTTCACCATAAGTGAAAGCGGTTTTTGACGGTTTATTGCGTGTCCCCGCACTTTGCTGCTATCTGTTTTCCATACCTTGCACATGACGATAGCATTGTTCGCCCATTGCCCAATACTTTTCGGATTGTGGATTGTCTTCTGGATGTGTGGCAACACTACAAAGTGCTTGTGTTTACCAAGCAATCAAGAAGAATTACATTCCTTTTTTTATTTCATATTTCAAGACGGCTTTGTCACTGTCCGGCTGATAGTCCCAGCAAGTGCGAGACGCGTCAAAAATGATATTAAGGGATAAAAATGTGATGAAGTAATTTGTAGGCAGTTCACTTGTTAAAAAAGAGGATTAAAGCCAACTTGCATGATAATTAGAATGCTTACAGCCCTTGACACTAGTAAACCGGTGTCTCCTCTAAGAACGAATTGAAAATCGTCAACAATTCCAATGTTTTTGATTACATCCATGCACTACAAGCGACTGGCAACAGCCTTGTCAAGTTCAGCTAAAAACAAGTTACGTAGAATTGGCTCTATGCACGACCGAACGCATATCCGTTCTCTCTGAAGGTAGGGCTTCCCATTGTGAGCTGTTCGCCCTTGAGGACTTTCGTCGAGCTTGCTTTTTGGTCGAAACATTTCAGCATTACAGAGGATTACAGAGGCTACAATCAGTATGAAGAAACATTTGCCTCGACGTGCTTTTTATCCTTCTCCTTCCCGTTTGCGGTAAATTCCATTCGAAGAGTGAGCAGAACATAGCCAGTTCCGTCTGCCGCGATGGCCGAATGGTTACGGCGCTCGGCTGCTGACCCGAAAGACACTGGTTGGATCGCGGCCAAGGAGGTTCAATTTCGATCGCAGTGAAATTCAAGAGGCCCGTGTACTGTGCGATGTCAGTGCACGTTAAAGAACCCCAGGTGGTCCGAAATCTCCGGAGCCCTTCACTACGGCGTCCCTCAGCCTGAGCCGCTTTGGGACGTTAAACGCGCATAAATCAAACCTTGATCAGTTCCAGTTTTCCCGTGTATCGGAATGCGCTAAGGTTCGTATGCATACTCAGCGCGTATTCCCGGCACGCTGGCAGCGAACCACATATTGACATAAAGCGCCTTGGCTGTGTGGCGAAAAATACTTTCGAAAGAGTCATTTTAATCTGAAGAGCCAGGGACGCCCGCCACGCGCCATTTTCCCTGCGAACTGCGCCCATCTGATTTCTTCATTGGCATTTACTAGTCAGGCACTCGGCTGAGGTAGAAACTAGTGCTAATTCATCCGAGAGGAGGATATGCCTGAAGAAACTGCAAGTGCTGGTTGGTTGGTTTCTGGGGTTTAACGTCCCAAAGCGACTAAGGCTATGAGAGACGCCGTAGTGGAGGGCTCCGGAAATTTGGACCACCTGGGGTTCTTTAACGTGCACTGACATCGCACAGTACACGGGCCTCTAGAATTTCTCCTCCAAAGAAATTCTAGCCGCCGCGGCCGGGATCGAACCCGCGTCTTTCGGGACAGCAGCCGAGCACCGTAACCGCTGAGCCACCGCGGCAAACTGCAAGTGCGTCAGAACAGGTGGCCAGATGTGGACCTCGAAGAATTAAAGCCAGAACTACAAAGGGCACCCTTTTACAATGCTTCGCTGGTTTCTGAAAATTTGGTCGCGCTTCTCACAACAAAACGCGACCCTTAGGTTACGCCAGCAATCACTTCTGATGTGCAGCAGGAATTTCAAGCTCGAATTTCTCGCTCAAGTTCGTGGAAACAGAAGTCAACTCTACCTTACATTTCGGCACCTGTGATTAAAAGGACTGCACATTCACAAACAAACTTGGCACGCAGCCGCGGCGAGAACGGCTTTCCGTCACCAAGGGAAGCCGCACCGCTTCCGGAAGCAGCATTGAACCTCGCTCTGATCTGCTCCGTGTGCAATTGCCGCCAATGACAGCGCCGTATTTCAATGGTTGTACACGCATGGCGGTTAAATGCGCGTGCATTTCAGGAACTGTTGATGTTGCGCTCATTTCTTGGCACGCTTCCTCCTGCACGTCGCGCGGGATCCGCCCCCTCTCGTTCAGCGCGCTTGCTAACTGCACGCGCTGATTCCAGCAGGGTCGCCCGCGCGCAGCAGACAGCACCTCTGGGGGCGGTCACGGGCCCGCTCTAATTGAGGCGCTACGCGTGCGGGGTGCGGCAAATCGTTGGGCACTCGGGGTAAGTGCTTGAGCACCGTGTACCGGGATGTTCGCGTACGCGTTAATGAGGACGTAAAATTACTCATAATCCAGGGCGATCCTTCTTTCATGCCATATACACCTACGAAAGGGCGCTTGTATCGCTGTTCTGGCACTGCATTTAGCTCTCGGCGCTTTGCGCACAACGGTGCACATATCCAGCTCGGAGCTTTTCTTATTTTTTGCGCGCTAAGCTACCAGTGATTTCTTTGCTTCGCGAAATTTAGCATCCTTGATATCTCAGGCAGGGTGTTTTCACGGCGACGCGCGAACGCAGTAAAAAGTAGTTCTTCGAATAGTTTGCTGAGACCTACTCCAACATTGCCGGCCAGATCGATTTTGCAGCCTGCACTAATATCGATCTTTTGGGCCAGATCGATATTACTGCCTGTAGTAATATCGATCTTTTCCTCTGAATTTCCAGCGATCTGTGCACATTCTCCACAGAAAATGATTATATTGTTGCGGGAAAGAATATATTTACAAATATTTACAAATAGAAAAGAACAGCTGCGAGCGGCACCGAGAACACAGTCCGAACTTCGTTGTCGTCTTCTACTCTTCCCACGCTCTTGGTCGTCGTCGTCGTCTACCCGCTTCAGGACCCCCGGCTGCTGAAACGCCGTCTCGGCGTTAGGGCGGCGACGTATGAGCGTCGTGATAAGGTTTAAGGCGACAGACGTGGACAATGTCGGTGGTGGCGCCAGAGAACGATGGCGAGGTTTCAAGGGGAGCAGTTTCATAGTTCACGTCGGTAACACGGCGCACGACACGGTAAGGGCCACGGTAGTGCGAAAGGAGCTTCTCGGAGAGACCGAAGCTACGAGAGGGCGTCCAGAGAAGGACGAGTGATCCTGGGGTAAATTCGACGGCCTGGTGACGGCGGTCGTAGGCTGACTTCTGGGAAACTTGAGAGGCTTGGAGCCTACTACGTGCTATTTGGCGCGCCAGCGTGGCCTGGGAGATGGCGTCCCGAGCGTAAGCAGTGGTGGGGACTGAAGAAGGCGGCATGAGTGTGTCCAAAGGCAAGGTGGGATGCCTACCAAACAAAAGGTAGAAAGGAGAATAGCCTGTTCTATCATGAAGGGAAGAGTTATATGCAAAGGTCACATAAGGCAAGGCTGCGTCCCAATCTCGGTGGTCTGGCGATACGTACATGGCTAACATGTCGGTGAGCGTGCGGTTGAACCTTTCCGTAAGCCCATTGGTTTGTGGGTGGTAAGCTGTCGCAAGCTGGTGCTGCGTGTCACACGAACGAAGAATGTCGTGAACTACTCTGGATAGAAAATAACGACCGCGGTCGGTGAGCAGTTGACGAGGGGCGCCGTGGTGAAGGATGACGTCTTGCAGAAGAAAATCGGCGACATCGGTAGCGCAGCTGGACGGCAAAGCACGCGTGATGGCGTACCGAGTCGTATAATCAGTTGCGACAGCGATCCACTTGTTGCCGGAGAGGGACGTCGGAAAAGGGCCAAGAAGGTCGAGGCCAACACGGTGAAAAGGTTCCGGAGGTATGTCGATGGGTTGCAGAAGACCGGCAGGCAAAGTGGAGGGCCTTTTCCGACGTTGACACAGGTCGCAAGCGGCCACGTAACGCTTGACGGAACGATAGAGACCAGGCCAAAAGAAGCGATGCCGCACCCGAGCGTACGTGCGGGACACGCCAAGGTGACCGGCTGTCGGCAGATCGTGCAGTTCTTCAAGGACAGAAGAGCGTAGACGTCGGGGTATCACTAGCAGGAGCGGAGGTCCATCGGAGCGTAGGTTTCGGCGATACAAAATGCCGTTCTGGAGCACATAAAGGTTCAGAGACGGAGATCGGTTTGCAGAACGGATGCCATCAAAGATAGGTCGTAAAGATGAGTCGTGGCGCTGTTCGTTGGCAATATCGGCAAGATCAGAGATAGCTAAGAGGCAGGGCAGGGTCTCAGCGTCCTCTAGGTCAGGTGGTTCCACAGGGTATCGGGATAAACAGTCAGCGTCCTGGTGATGGCGCCCTGACTTGTACACGACAGAGTATGAGTATTCTTGGAGGCGCAATGCCCAGCGACCAAGGCGACCGGTGGGATCTTTTAGTGAAGACAGCCAACAGAGAGCGTGGTGATCAGTGACAACAGCGAATGAACGGCCGAACAGGTAGGGTCTGAATTTAGCTACTGCCCAGACAAGGGCAAGACACTCGCGCTCAGTAATGGTGTAATTTTGCTCTGCTGCTAAAAGTAGGCGGCTGGCATAAGCGATGACTCGATCTTGACCCTGTTGACGTTGTGCTAGGACGGCGCCGATGCCATATCCGGAAGCCTCGGTGCGAACCTCTGTGGGAGACGACGGGTCAAAATGTGCTAAGATGGGCGGAGTGGTCAGCAAGTGGACGAGGGATGAAAATGAGTTCTCTTGAGCAGGGCCCCAGGTAAAGGGGGTGTCGTTCTTCAGAAGATCGGTGAGGGGACGAGCGATGCCGGCGAAATCTTTGATAAAACGGCGAAAATACGAGCACAAGCCGACAAAGCTGCGCACATCTTTCGACGACCTTGGAAGAGGAAAGTCCTTCACAGCTTGAATTTTGATGGGATCGGGGCGTACACCAGAAGCGTCAACGAGGTGTCCGAGAATAGTGAGTTGGCGACGACCGAACTTGCATTTCGATGAGTTCAGCTGAAGTCCGGCGTTACGAAACACTGTCAGAATATTGGAGAGGCGCTCGAGGTGCGTGGCAAAAGTAGGCGAGAAAACCACAACATCGTCTAGGTAACCGAGGCAGGTGGACCATTTAAAGCCACGAAGAAGGGAGTCCATCATTCGTTCGAAGGTAGCCGGGGCGTTACAGAGGCCGAACGGCATGACTTTAAACTGGTATAAGCCATCAGGCGTCACGAAGGCGGTCTTCTCGCGGTCCTTTTCATCAACGGCAATTTGCCAGTACCCCGATCGAAGATCAATTGAAGAGAAATATTTGGCGCCGTGGAGGCAATCTAAGGCATCTTCGATCCTTGGGAGTGGATATACGTCTTTTTTTGTGATGCGGTTGAGGTGCCGATAATCAACGCAGAAGCGCCAGCTGCCGTCCTTCTTTTTCACCAGGACGACTGTTGAAGCCCAAGGACTTGACGAGGGCTCGATGATGTCTTTTGCGAGCATCTTGTCCACCTCTTGATTTATGACGGTGCGTTCGGCGCTGGACACTCGGTACGGACGTCTGCGGAGAGGAGCGGAATCGCCGGTGTTTATGTGATGCGTCACCACAGAGGTCCGAGCCAAAACACGGCTATCAAAGTCGAAGATGTCGCGGAAAGATGATAAGAGGCACCTAAGATAGCGAGCTTGCATCGGCGGTAGGTCAGAAGCGATCATGTCGGCGTAGTCGTCCGTTGGGTTCGCTGTTGATTGGGCCGCAGGCAACCGGCACTGCTGAGTGGAAGGTAAGCAGCTGTCCACCACTGATATCACACATTCGGCAGCAGGACACAGCGTGGCGAGTGAGATGCCTTGCGGGAGCGGTTGGATGGATGAACCAAAGTTCAGGACCGGAAGGTACGCTCGGTTGGCCGACATTGTAAATACAGTGTGTGGAAGCGCAATGCTGCGCGTCAGGGCGACGTCAAGTTCCGGAGTGACTACGTAGTGACCATCAGGTGCAGGAGGAACAGATGAGAAATAAATGTAAGTTGCGGCTTGAGGCGGTAGACGGACAAAGTCGACAGCACAAAGACGGTGTATAACTGGGGACGGCGACTCAGCAGAAAGAGGAAGGTCAAGCTGAACAACATTAGTGGCGCATTCAATGAGGGCTGAATGCTCAGACAGGAAGTCGAGGCCAAGAATGACTTCATGAGGACACTGGTCCAGAACAGAGAACAGAAAGGATGTATGGCGGCCGGATATGGTCACACGGGCTGTGCATAGACCAACAACATGAGGCGTTCCGCCGTCGGCAACGCGGAGAACGGCTTTGGGTGCAGGGGTCAGTACTTTTCGGAGGCGGCGTCGTAGGGCTGAACTCATGACGGATACGTGCGCGCCTGTATCGATCAGGGCTCTCACAGGCACTCCATCGACATGAATGGCGAGCAAATTATGGTGTGCGCGAAGGGCTAATCGAAGATTTTGGGACTGGGGCTGTACTGCAGCATCACCTCCAGACACTTCAGCGATTAGTTTTCCGCTTGCGAGCGTCCGTAGGGGCCAGGAGAGGAGCGACGGCGTTGGGACGAACGAGACTGCCGACGCAGGGGGGACGGGGAGCGGCTGGAGCGGGGTATCTGGCCGTCGACTGTAGCACTGTGCTGGGCTGGAGGGGGCGTGTAGTGGCTGGGCTGTTCGTCGTCGCGGTGGGAGCTGAGAGGACGGTATGTGCTGCGACGGGACCAATAATTTCGACAGTGGCGGGAGATGTGGCCAATGCGGTGGCAATGGAAACAAATGGGCCTGTCGTCGGTTGTCCGCCAGTCGTTAGGGTTTCGGCGACGTGGAGTGAAGTACGAAGGTCGTCCAGGAGCAATCGCAGTGATTTCGGGTGGTGGTGAAGACCGTACAGGGCTGACGGGCTGGAAACCAAGGTTGGCAAGCTCTTGGCGGACGACAGCTTGTACCAGAAAGATGGTAGGCAAGCGGTTGTCGCCATCATGTAGATGCAGGGGGGCAGGGGACATAGCTTCGAGCTCGCGTCGGATGATGCGGGTCACATTTTCTGGGGGCGCTGGAGTTTCCCGGTGTCGCAGGTCTTCACATGAAGAAGTCGCAGCCGTGTTGGGGAGGCGTGTGTACGGCTGGCTAATACGCCTGCTTTTGGCTTCCTCGAAGCGTCGACATTCCTTAATAATTCCGTCGACTGTAGTGCAGCTGTTGTATACGAGCAAGTTGAACGCATCGTCGGCGATTCCCTTCAACATGTGGCCGACTTTGTCAGACTCGGGCATGTTGGCGTCAACTTTGTGACAGAGGGCCAGCACATCTTGAATGTAGGACACATAGGACTCCGTAGATGTTTGAGCTCGGGAGGCGAGGTCCTTCTTAGCGGCTAGTGTTCGGCCGAGCGGCCGTCCAAACAATTCGCGGAGTTTCTCTTTGCACACGTCCCAGCTGGTTAGATGGTCTTCGTAAGTCTCATACCAGACCCGGGCGGTGTCTTTTAGATAGAATATTACATTTGCGAGCATAAGGGTCGGATCCCAGCGGTTGTAGGTACTCACTCGCTCGTACATGTTGATCCAGTCGTCGACGTCAGTGTTGTCGGTACCAGAAAATGTCCCAGGGTCACGAGGGGGAGAAAGAACTAGTGATGTCATGGCCGGGGCTGAGGTTTGCTGGCAGGCGTCTTGGGTCATGATGAGTGAAGGCAACTGGCGGCCGCTGCGGAGCTCCGTCGTCGGTAGACATAGGGGAAAGCCGCACCTCCACCAAATATGTTGCGGGAAAGAATATATTTATTTACAAATAGAACAGAACAGCTGCGAGCGGCACCGAGAACACAGTCCGAACTTCGTTGTCCTCTTCTACTCTTCCCACGCTCTTGGTCGTCGTCGTCGTCTACCCGCTTCAATATGATCCCTCGGGTGTATATTTCACCAACTTCGGCATTCTTCCTAAGAATTGCAACAGTTTGTGCGACGTATCGTGCGTCGCGTGAAAAATAATCGCTGGCGCTTGGTGTTGTAAAACTGAAAAATTGTCTGGTATTCATGACCAGCATGTGTGTACATTAATTAACGTCCTGTAGCGACACATAACTGGCATGAAGGACACTGTAGTGTCGGGCTGCGGATTGATTTAGAATGCTTGGGGTTCTTTAACGTGCCCTCTCATTGCAGAGCACATGGACTTTTTTCTTTTGTTTTCATTTCACCTACGTCGACATGCGGCCATGACCCCGCCACCTTAGGCCATCATCGTCTGAGGGGCTGAACATGCGAGACGGGTCGGCTTTCTTGAGGCCTGGATATATGGTCGACGCGAAAATATTCTTCTTTTCCCTTATAAAAATGGTCTATAGGCAGTCTATAGACTTCTTAAGTACTCTATTGACTTCCTATAGATATTGATTTCGGTCTATTCATAGTCTATAGACTGTCTATAGATAAAAGTCGCCGCCGCGCTGGCTCAGTTGTTATGGTGCTCGGCTGCTGACTCGAAAGACGCGGGTTCGATACTGGCCGCGGCGGTTGAATTTCTTTGGAGGAGAAATTCTAGAGGCCCGTGTACTGTGCGATGTCAGTGCACGTTAAAGAACCCCAGGTGGTCGAAATTTCCGGAGCCCTCCACTACGGCGTCTCTCATAGACTTAGCTGCTTTGGGACGTTAAACCCCATAAACTAAACTAAACTAAACTATAGATAAAAGTCTACTAAAAGTGTATGGCCATAAATCTATAGATTGTCGATAGACCGTCCATAGCATTTGTATTGCCTATAGACTGTTCTCTAGGATTTGTCTATAGACAGTAAAACGGAGAGTTGAGCTAGTTGGTACATGTTTCTTGAAAAAAACAGCGCTAAACGAAAGGACAACGAAAAAGAGTACAACAGGACCGGCGCTGACTATCAACTGAAGGCTTTATTAGGAACAACACGCAATATATACTCCAATGACAACCAAGAACGCATGGCATGGTGTTGTTCCTATTAAAGCCTTCAGTTGATAGTCAGCGCCGGTCCTGTTGTACTCTTTTTCGTTGTCCTTTCGTTTAGCGCTGTTTTTTCCAAGATCTATAGGCAGTCTATAGACTTTATAGACAGAAGTCTATAGACACTCTGTAGACTGTCTAAAACTGTTTTTGTAAGGGTTGAATCGAAATAACAAATGGCGTCTGAAAGAGTGAATGCACCCACATAGGGGGCCATTAAATATTGAATGGCGGCGGCGTATTCGGAAGTAAAGCGCAAGTTTCTGAGCCCTAAAAGCGAAACCTCTGGCTTAAATGTTCAAGCGCAGCCAGTGCCTCTCTGTCTCGTATCTGAGCTGCCTTCTATGACGAAGGGCGCCGTAAGAGAGCGAGCATGGCGCGGCGAAACGTTTTTGAGAGTGCTCGCGTCCTTGCGCCGAAATAATTGACGCTAACAAGCAGGGGATGTCACGGCGAGGTCGCACCCTATGCGCGGTGCGGCTCATGCGTGCGACGAGCACGTCCGGCCGCCAGGAACGCGAGCTCGTATGTGGGCACACCTTGCCACTGGTCCCGTCGCCCGTCTGCTAGCGGTTGAACGCTACAGCTCCGTGACCGTCCGTTTCAGCCCTCACAAAAAAGTTTTAGACAGACTATACAGTGGCTATAGACTTCTGTCTATAAAGTCTATAGACTGTCTATAAACAAAAGTCTATAGGCAGTACAAATGCCATAGACAGCCTAAAGACATTCTATAGATTTATGTCCATACACTGTTAGTAAACTTTTGTCAATAGATAGTCTATAACTATGCATAGACAAAAAGCAATATCCTCTAGGAAGTCAATCGAGTCTATAAGAAGTCTATAAACTGTCTATAGACCATTTTTATAAGTTGCTACGAGCTCGCTTGAAATGCCGGTTAGCGAAGGGGGAGGGGGGGGGGGGGGAAGAGCAGTTATAATGGCGTTTACTTTTGGCCAGAATGCAGAACTCACTCAAACAAGTCGTCCCTTTCCACGCAAGCTCGGCTTTCGATAGCGGCAGCCGAAGTCGCGAAACTGCGTCATAGAGGAAAACTTGCAGGAAGCATCAGTTGCGCCGACTTCATTAGGTTTTCGAGGAACAAAGGAGACGAAAGCCTGGTGAAAATTCACTCAGAGCTTGCTCTCACCAGCTATTGTGTTTATGTGTTGAAGCATCTCTGCTTTCGACTGCTTGTTCTGTGATGCAGAACGAAGCCGCTGTGTAGTACATGCCACTTACAGGTAGCAAAGGACCGAGAAAAAAAAAGCCTGATTGTCTATGCCCACTCCGGCCGTGCTTTCCGGGAATCGTCGGTGAAATATGCAGCAAAAATTTTATGAAAAGCTCAGCACCCTCGATTATCTGTGCAGCAGAAACCCGTGACGACGAACCGCGAACGTACTTCGCGTGATAGGAGCGCCAACACTGCACGTGTGCGATAGCAGGAAAAAAAAAATAAATGAATCAGCCGCACGTGATCGCACGCAAAATAGGCTGTGTGAGATGTCTGTGTTTTGTCTATGAGCGACATGATAAGATTGCTAGGTCTCTTTATGCTCGGTCCTTGGGCTCGCGGCAAATCCCTCGTCTTGCATATTCTCTTTGTTGGCCTAGGCCAAACAATTCTGGCCAAAAGCAATTTTGAGCGGCAAACCCTTTATGAACGCAATTTTTTTCATTCAATGTTAAATTTCACTACAACAATCAATATATCCGTAGATCACCCAACGGCAGCCTTGTATTTTTTTTCTCTTAGCGTTCTTGCTATCGTTAAAAGCGGCCCCCATTCTTTTATAAAAATGGTCTATAAACAGTCTATAGACTTCTTATTGACTCTATTCACTTCCTATAGATATTGCTTTTTGTCTATTCATAGTCTATAGACTGTCTATAGACAAAACTCTACTGAAAGTGTATGGCCATAAATCTATAGATTGTCTATAGACTATCTATGGCACTCGTATTGCCTATAGACTGTTGTCTTGGATTTGTCTATAGAGATCTATAGACTTTATAGACAGAAGTCTATAGAGACTCTATAGACTGTCTAAAACTTTTTTGTAAGGGATTACTTTTCTAGGGCAGTCTTAACTAGTAGATGCGATCGATGGAAACACTTTAAAATAAAGTTTTGGCTACATGTCTGAAGAATGGACCATTACCTTATTATTACCATTACAGTATCATGCAGTTTTCAAATATTCAAAATTCTCTACGATAATGTTGGACATCAATGATAATAAAACTGCACGAAGAAGACAGGATAACAAGAAGAGGCACAAACAGCAACACACAAAGCGCAGAGTGTTCCTGTTCGTTTCTCTTCTTGCTGTGCTGTGTTCTTAGCGCAGTTTTATTATGACTGATTCCAATAACCAAATAGCCCAACTTCATACCTCACAAGAATGTTGGACATGTCACTGTTCCTAGGCGAACGCATGCTTCTGAGTGTACTTAGGTTTGGTTTGGTTTATTGGAGTTTAACGTCCTAAAGCTACTAAGACTATGAGAGACGCCGTAGTGAGGGGCTCCGGAAATTTCGACCACCTGAGGTTCTCTAACGTGCACTGACATCGCACAGTACAAGGGCCTCTAGAATTTCGCCGCCATCAAAATTCAGCCGCCGCGGCTGGGATCGAACCCGCGTCTTTCGGGTCAGCAGCCGAGCGCCGTAACCACTGAGCCACCGCGGCGGGCTCTGAGTGTACTTATAAATGCTTCTTATAGCATAATTAAATCTGTCTAGAACTCCATGCGTGGAGTGTGTTCTCTTTGCATTCAGGAAAAGTAGGTAACGTGCTCTCCGCGTCACAGTACTGTTCCATACCAGGTGTTTCATGGAAGCCTGCCAATAATATTTTTAAAATAGGTTCTTTTATTTTAAGAGCAACTTTGTGCAGCATAGTAATGCCAGTTTTGGGGGACGTTAGAAAACAGGTGATGCATGTTAACTAGTAAAGTGATTACCAACATTCTAACTGTCGGCTTTTTAACTGTTACCGATACGCGCCTGATTGCAATTACAGACTTGTAGCCGGTCGTCAGCAAAAGCAAAAAGTCGTCAGCAAAAGCTGTTTCTAGATTTTATAAACCGCGATTACGCTCGCCATTGCGGCTCTGCAAATTTAGGCGATGCCTCGACCCACTGAATAACCGCGCGCCCGGGAAGAGGGCACAGCGAATCAGCGAATCAAATCGCGTCACTCCGTGGAGCACGTATCACGTGACATCTGCCCGCAGCGCTGCAGTGCGCTCCGCTCCTCGTCACTTTGTTGCTCCAGCGTGGGCGGGGCAGAGAATATCACGTGACACGGAGTGACGCGATTTGATGGACGTCGCTGTGCCCTTTTCGCGGGCGCGCGGTCAGTATTACACATGTCGTCACACCTACCACTGACGCAGACTCATCGACTGGGCAAGTGGATACATCAGCAGCTAGTGTGCTCCTGAGCCAAGGGCTACACTATCTGGGGTATATACAGGGTGTTTCATCCGAGACTTAGCAAAATTTTTAAACATAGCCTTTTTGAGCTGGACTAGCGTTTTTTTCGGCCTGGCATTGTCAGCGGTGTAGTACATCATAAACACTCCCAGCATTTAATCGAATACCGGGAATACAGTAACACCTATAAGTATTCATTTCCCCCCCAAGCATTCCGTGAATGAATGCCTTACCTGATGACGGGGTCAAGTGCCCGTCCCTGGAAAGTTTTCTTTCGCAGCTACCAACTGTACCCTGACTGCAGAATGTTCTCGATTTGTTACCTTTGCCCTCCTGCAAATTTTTTGTGACTTATGATCTCTGACTGTAGTTTTGTTTCATTTGTTCAACTGTGCCAATTAGAACTGTATAACAATTAGTTAAGTGTAGTTTGTCTTACTGTCGTTTTTGTCCCCTTGTACAATATGCCCCAATCCTGCAACAGCCTCGGCATGAGGCTTGCAGTATGTACTAAATAAAATAAATAAATACAGCTAAGACGTGCTAACAGGAGCCTAGTTAACTAATACTGACTAAACTTTCTCACTATTACTGTTAGGCTCCTTAATTACTGAAAGGCGTGCAGCCCACCGTAAGTAATATCCATATCAATTTTTAGAATTTCGAAAACGCGGTTACCCTCGGGACCGTGGCGCATTAAATTCTGGCTACATCACTTCAATATACCTGCGCTTTCGAGAAGCCTGCAGGCAAAGCAACTGCTCCAGTGCACGTAAATCGCCAAAATAGGCAAAAATTTTTGGGCCACAGCGCCGAGGGTAACCGCGTTTTCGAAATTTTAAAAACTTATATGGTTATTAGAAACGGCCCGCTACAAATCCCTAATTACAATCAGGTGCCTATCTGTTATAGTTAAAACTTAACTGTTACAATCCAGCCACAAAGCAGGAACCATGCAAACAGACAAACAACGGTTACACGCAGGGAATGGCCACTGCAAGTGCCATCGCCCTGAAACGCCCAAACTGAAAGCACTGGTATCCACTGCATGCATGGTCACGCGCAGTGTGCGCAGCATCCACGGCCACGTGCAAGGGGTGGTCACGTGGGGAGCCAGAAAAAATGTCCCCAGAAAAAACGTCCCCGGAAGATACGTCCCCGGAGCAGACATCCCCGGAAAAAACGTTCCGATTTGCGAAGTAGGAAAAAATTCCCCCAAACGGGTGACATCAAACGTATCGTAAGCCGCCGCAATTTGAGCATCCGGCCACCTCGCATGTGTACATGCACGCAACTCGCATGCATGTACGGCTCGCATGAGGCGGATACAAGTTGTTTGCCGGTGGCTGGCACGTAAACGCAACGGCATGGCCAGAGCAACGCAAGTGTGGCAGTGGTTTATAGCTCAACGCTTGGAAAGTTTGCAACAAAACACGTGATGATGAGGACTCGATACACAAACTAAATACAAGCTAAGTTGTATTGGTTTCCACCCAGCAACTAGTTTCCTTTTACTGTCGACGCATTTCACTGATTTTATGTTACATCATTTTCACCGTGATACCAAGGCTTAGACTGAGTTTCTTCTTAGCAAGCTGTAAGATTGAAAGTTACAACGATTACATATGTTGGCACGGAAGAGACTAAACAAAGAACAGATACGGGGCGTCCACGAAAAACAATGATGGCGGCGAAACGGAAGTGGTCCAGAGCGAGTGCGCCTCTTGATCGTTCGGCGCTTCTAAGAAGTCACCTGCAGAAGTGCTTTTCCTTTGCATGACCTGGACTGCATGACCATGGCGCGGTCTTGCCCTACAAAACACGTCATACTTAAATCTATTCTCAAATCCAAAGAAGAGTCTAATAAAGAGGGCAATTTTCTGTTAAGTGGGTTCCGGAAGAAATTTTTTTCTTCACTTGGGGACGTTTTTTCCTAGACTGTGCTTCCTCAGGGGACCTTTTCTCCAGGGACCTTTTTTCCGGGGATGTATGTTCCGGGGACGTTTTTTCCGGAGACGTTTCTTCCTACACCCGGTCACATGGCAGCGGACCATCTGAAGCGACCGGAAAGGGCTCTCGCTCTAAAACCCCACGGCTCTCGAGGACAGCGAAGCAGCGAGCATGCATGTGGGTTGCTCAGTGAAGGGTCAACTCTCGCGGAAGCACACAGTCGGCGGCTGCACACTGATGCCACCAATGACTGCACTCGCAAAGGCTTTGGGGGAAAATGCCAGGTGTTAGTCGCACACTCAGCAGTCGAAAGTAGCGTGCCTTCGCGCCGTAGACTGGTAGCATGGATGCAAATTTTTACTCGCACTTACACGATAACTAAAGAACAAAGGACGCATTTGTAGTGCAAACAGAATACACCAAGAATCATGTGTTATGACGCGTTCTTCTCGAACTTTTCCACTGTATTAGGAGAGTAGTGAGATGGTTTTTTGCTGTTTTACTGCAACATGCAACACTTTCTCAAAGAATAAAACGCGTCAGCTTTGGTGTAGTATGTCTCTGCCGAAAATTACCCGCTAATGCTGAGCGGTGACGGCACCTCTACGCGCAAGATGCCATGAGCCTTCTTTCAACAACACATCGTAGTCCTGAGCTCTGCTGTAAACACAAATCCACGTGGATAGGAGTAAATGTTTCGTCGCCTACGCACGCCGGAAAGGGTGGTTCACGTACTCCTCATAAATGCAGCACCTCTTCTGCTCCGACGAATGGTGAATTATCTAGAGTTTATGTTGGAGTAAACGTCGCGCTACCAAGAAGTCAGCACGGCCACTAATAGCAGTATAATATGCTATTTTTCATTTACATTACGGTACCTTTGAGGACTATGAATCTGTTCCTGTTCAGTAGCTTCTAGGGGAAATTTTTATTGTAGTTTTTAATTATATAAAGCACATTTATTATGTACATAGGAGTGCACTTCGCTTCATGAAGGAGCTCGTTAAAAACTCAATACTGCGATGGAAGCGTAATTTCAGAGCTTTGTGTTCCGGAATGAATGAGTCAATGGCACTGATTTCAATCAATATTTTTTTATTGAATACAAAATATTCAGTCCCAGTGTACAACAGCTGGCTTTGGACGTTTGCAAGAGAACGTTTACAGAACGTTTACGTTTATAAGGAACGGTGGCAGTGCCGTTTTTCACCCGCCGACGACTAAGATGTTTCTTAGCCTTTCTTTCTTAGCCTTTCTTTCTTTCTTTCTTTCTTTCTTTCTTTCTTTCTTTCTTTCTTTCTTTCTTTCTTTCTTTCTTTCTTTCTTTCTTTCTTTGTTTTAAGTCTTTCTTTTAGTGCTTCCTTTCTTTATTTCGTTCTTCCTTTCTTTCTTTCTTTCTTTCTTTCTTTCTTTCTTTCTTTACTTCTTTTTTCGTGCGTTCCCGGGGGATGCGAATGGTCTTTATTGGCTGTTCCTTTTTTTGAATCGCAGTGCCCTGCCGCTTCGTGCTGACAGCGTTCCTCTTCAGCGGCCTGCTGCTGGCGTACGCCCTGCGCTTCTCGCTAAGCGTCGCCCTGGTTGCCATGGTCAACCAGACGGCGTCCGCGTACGAACCGCTCCTCGTCACCACGCCAGGCCTGGGCCCCGGCAACGACACCGTGCGCGCCCCGGAAGCCGCCAACGGTACCTACTCGACGCCAGCGCCGCCACAACTAGGAGGCGCTGCCGGCGGCGGCCAGTGCCCCGTGCTCGCACAGCACCGAGACGCCCCCAAGGTGAGTGCATAGGCGACTACTGCGGCGGTTTTTTCCAGTGACTGCAGAGGATTTAAGCTCCATGGGGCACATTGCTGCGGCCATGACGTTGGCTTGTGCCCGGGGCGCTGCGAGCCATGGCGCTGAGAGAAAAGAACGAAACACTGGCGGGAAACCAAAAGTTTTCAGTTTTGGGTTGGGATCCGGGCGCGTGTGTTTGAAATTTGGCGGACTAGTTGGGTATGCACCCCATCACTCCTCGCGCACATTTATCCAGATCTTTACAACCCAAACTGTAAACACTGTGGCCAACGTGCCACCTACGATCACATCCTGTGGGACTGCAAAATAGAGCCACCTCCAGGTGATCTAGTTACAGATCCTTCTCTTGAGCGGTGGGAGACCGGGCTGGCTAGCTCTGACCCCAAGAAGAACGCAAGTTTTGGCGGTGGAGTGGGCTGACAGAGTCGTCGAGGGCTATGTACTCTCGACCACTTAACGCGACCTCTTATCAAGCTCTTTCCGGCGAATAAAATGTTTTACAATGAAATGAAGCATCAAGAAGCGGGCGGCGAAATCTGAGACATACACAGCACTTACTAACAACTGAAGCTTTATTTCCGCGACATCAGGCACTAGTACACTGATTAAGCGAATAAGATTCAGAACATACGCGCCGAGAACAATGAAACAATGCTCAGGACAAGAGCAAGATATGATTAATCTTCCCCCAGAAGCGACAGCTTCTTGTGCAGCACTGGAATTGAAGGTATGCTGACGCACGAATTTCCCAACCTTCTAATCTGCAGAGCCTCTATTATTTCTGTCATGCATTTGTCACGATTCCTTGCAATCACTGCGGTATCACCATAACGTGGCACGCAACCAAAAAAGCAGAAAAAAGCAATACGCACAAATCATCTCGAACGCCGGTGTTACATATTTAAAATTCTCTCCAAAGCGCGCGTCCACTGTCCCTTCCTTAGCATTCACACCTGCCGTTTTCACGCCCCAGAGAGCGATTTCTTCTTAGGGTCTTGTTCATTCCTTTTACGTCGTCGAGACACTCACACGAGGTTGCCGAGATCGACGAACAAGCGCGAGTTTATCGCGAAATATTAAAACAAGCAAAATTCTGCCCACGCTACGCACAGAAGCTGTCCTCCGTAATGCCGCCAATGCCACCAATTGAGGCGACCCCTGTAAGCCATGAAAACTGCCAATGGGCAAACTGCCATGCCCAGGCAGCGATGAAATTGCTCCACTGCGCGCCTATGAACTGATGCTGTTAGTCGCTTTGGGCGCTATAAACGGGAGACCACATTCTGAACGATTACAGGCCGGTTTTTGGCTGGTAACGCTCCTTTCCTAGCTTCTCCCGACGCAGCCCTGTCACCATGCTTATGCACACCACGTGTGACTTCCACAGAGCGCTGAAGGTCATGCAAACGCATGCAGATACCTTGTAAAAGCACTATGAATGCCGCAAAAATTGCATTGTTCTCCCGCTAAGCTACGTGTCACGGCTTCTTCCACATTGTGCTCATGCCTCGCGTACAATCCCAGAGCAGGCAATGCGGCTCCAAGCTGAAAAGCGTGAATTCGCCGCTAATAAAAAAGCTACGCCTCCGAGAAGAGTGAAACCCAAGAAGAAGGTGCATGTTACCGTGTGAAACGAATAAATGAATGCGTCACCAGATGACGACACAAGAAGGGCGAAGAAACAATGCTCGCACGAAACAATGTTATCTCTATTCCTTGTGGCTTCACCTGTTCTCGCATTTCGTTATTCGTCATGCAAAGCCGACTCGCGCAGTTAAGTATTCGAAAGATAACACGCAGAACCCGCGTCAGCGCCCGTCCGTGGTGTTGCTAATGCAGAGGACATCTCGCGTCTCTTCCTCCACTCACTAATGACGCCTGGACGTTAATGCATGCAAATTGTCAACGAGTGCAAGGCAGCAGGAAGGAAGTGGGCTGATTTTGCAACCTCCATTCTGAATGCCACCCCGTGCTATCTCTGCGGAAACCTTGAGCCAGTCTCATCATGGCGTCACTGTGCATCCTGCGGGTGCTGCGGTCGTAAGCTCTGTGCCGCTTTTCGGAAGAAGTGAGGTGCTTTGGACCAGTTGCTGCTGCTCCGTCGCTGTTCGTAGGTGGGATGACACCGCGAACTGCTCGCCTGCGTTTCTATCGATCAAGTGTTTTACTCGACCTCATGCAAGGCTGCAAACGGCTCTCTAGTGTAAACATCTGAGCCCAGTGTCCTTTAGCGAAGTTTAGTCTGAACCCCACCAGCACCAAAAAAACAAACCGAGGATTATTAGCGCTAGAAACGCAACTATGCGTTATAAAAAAGCGGTGATGTGTGCTTCGACTGCGGCCTTTAATGAAATATTTCAAGATAGGGTATACCCTTACAGTAGCGGATAGAGGAATATGAAATATAAAAACTTAACTTTGACATTACGGAATATTTTGAAGAAATTCTTGTCGGTGGCAATACTTGCATTCAGAGCTGTTGGAAAGCAATTTCCGCGCAGCAGGCCTTCACCTCTCGGAGTATTGTTTCACATGACTGGAGAGTTGAACCACTCGGGCTTATCCGTACCATAAGTTTGGGCACTGGAAGAAAACGCTGTGCCTGCGGCAACAGAGCAGTCTCGTGTACAACAGTTACATCCCTTTGGCGCTTCCCCGCCGCAGTGGCTTAGTGGTTATGGCGCTCGGCTGCTGACCCGAAAGACGCAGGTTCGATCCCGGCCGCGGCGGCTGAATTTCGATGGAGGCGAAATTCAAGAGGCTCGTGTACTGTGCGATGTCAGTGCACGTTAGAGAACCCCAGGTGGTCGAAATTTCCGGAACCCTTCACTACGGCGTCCCTCGTAGTCTGAGTTGTTTCGGGACGTTAAACCCTAATAAACCAAACCAAACCTTTTGCGTTTGGATCTTTCAAACACGCATGCGTGCTAAACTGACCCACTGCGCCATGCCGATGGCTGCCGGTGTTTCACCACTCAACAAATGGGCGTGATGGTAGCGCCGCTATCTAAACCATTTCTGAATCAGAGGTGATCTGGAGAGAGTGAACGACTAATTGCGGTGAAGTAATTGTCAAAAGAAAAACCGCGTTTAACTGCAGCTGCGCTTCCGACTCAGTTAAGTAGCCGTTTTTTTTTTTTTTAATCGATCAACGTCGCTTATCTCTCCTTCGGGGATTTTGGGCGTGAAATCAAAGTACAATTTTTAACCAGTTATAGGAAGTGCATTTCTGCGAATATAGGCACGTCGTCATAACTTCGCTTTCTTTTATTCTTACGGGCATACGTTTTAGTAACTGACCCAACTGTAAAATCAGTGGCTTCGTTTCACTGAATGAATTAACCGGCTGTCGTTTCTCTTATGCTGCTGTCTTCAGTTGATCACGTACCAACTAGCTCAGCATTCCAGCTTAGTAACATTCTTTTCACTCCCTCCGTAATCTAGAATCGTTTCGGCCAGTTGTCGGTTGCAATAGTGAACTGGTACGGATCTCACTGGTGCACACTCGGAATTGAACTGCATGCATTGTCCCCTCTCTGGAATTCGGCTGCCTGAAAGCAAGCTTGAGCAGGTACGCATAACGGTGAGTACCATCCTAGTGGAGCAATCACGTCCGAGCGCGCTTTCCAACAAAACGAGAGAGGCTCCAAAAACGGCGCTACGGTTTCCAGGATGCTTGCACCCGCGGCCATTTCCTTCTTCCCTCACGAACAGCAGGCTGTGCCCATAGAAGTGCTCGTGCATTCAGGGGTAGTGCAGTCGTTGTTGCTCTGATCGCCGTGCGAGTGGCTGAGCAGAAGAAAGGTCGCGCATCCAAGAGCGTTGCGTGAGAATGGGAATAAAATACGGGAACACGCACGGGGGCAGGCAGTGCCCGAGCAGCGGCGGGGCCTTTTGAACGCGTGAGGCGAAATCGCACCCAGCACATCGAAGGCTAGTTTCGTTTGTTCTTTTTATTTAACTTCATGGCGGAGTAGTTCTCAGCGGGACGCATTAGACGCCCACGAAGGGCTTTAGAGCGTGAAGAAAAAGGAAGAAGTGGTGCGCAGTGAGACCGTGAAAACTGGCGCTCGCCTCGGGAGAAATGTTTCAGATGTTTACAGCCTGTTCTTAAAAAAGGAAAGGAATGGTGGCGCATCAGCCCCGCCTATGCATATTCGAGTCACGAGAGGCAAAAGAACGAGCGCTGTTCAGAAACGGGCCGCTTTCGTCGAGCTTTGAATTTATTTCGAGTCGTCTCAGCAGCGAACCGAGATGGGGCAAGTCGGCTGTGTGCTGCTGGCTAATGGCAACTGGCGTGACGTACACGTCTTGCTGGCATTGAGCGATATGTAAGCCTCCCAGCGGCCTGATGCGTTACACCCATATCCCTAAACTGCTGTCTAGCCTAACTATCCCTTGATGCGCGAATATCGAGTTTGATAATAGCGGGACGTCAGTGCGCATCTCCCAACCAGTTGAGTCTCTCATTTTAAAATTCCCTACAGAGTGTAAGCATCCACACAAAGCGCTTTCTAGTACCTTCAGAAATATCCAGACAGCGGGATGGCCTGGCTGGTACAAGTTGCGTAACGACAGGACATGACCGGCACTAGGCTGATCCAGTCTGAATATTCAAGTAAATTTCGGACATGTTAGAACGCCGAAAACACTAACGGCAGCTGCAGAAAACATTACTTACCGCAGAAGCCGGTGGCACATTGGGAGAAAGATTAAGCGCTAATAACGTGTGATTTGTGGCTTTATCGAAGTTACGAGGCTTACGATGTCGCTGCCGTCGTAGTAGTATACTAGTACTGGCTCTGCGGCAAAAACGATAAGACGCCACTACTCCGGGATCGGTTTGTGACGATTGTGAACTAAGCATGGCTGTGCTTACACGCTCGACACTGGCGGTTACGTAGTCCAAGCGAGGGCATCCTCACACTTGAGCGATTGCTGCGACATCGTCAGCAAAGTCTGGTCATTTTCTTTCTATTCGCTCTGCATGGCAGAAAGTGCGAACAGAGGGGCTCACGCAGGCATCGCCGAAGGGCCGCCGGACGACGGACAATGTCGGCGCTTAAATGATAGAAGGAAGTGGCGAACGGGCAGCGCCTAAGCGTGATCTCCAATTTGGCTCGGCGGCGAACCCTTATAAAAATGGTCTATAGATAGTCTATAGGCTTCTTTTTCACTCTATTGACTTCCTATAGATATAGATTTTTGTCTATTCATAGTCTATGGACTGTCTATATAAAAAAGTCTATTAAAAGTGTATGGCCATAAATCTATAGATTGTCTATAGACTACAGACATTTGTATTGCCTATAGACTGTTCTCTCGCATTTGCCTATAGACAGTCCATAGACTTCATAGACAGAAGTCTATAGACACTCTATAGACTGTCTAAAACCTTTTTAGTAAGGGAAGAAAGGCGAAGTAACGCGACGTCCTGCAGCCGTACGTCGCCGAAAGCAGCAGGCAAAGAATCTGAGGCCGACCAGCTAACACCCCTTGCTCTGCCTCGCCTCCATTAGTTGTGCGATCGAAACGGCCATTACGCGCTCACTCGACAGGGAGAACGATCAGCGGCAAGCGGTGAGGGCTGTACTCTTCACATCGCCTTAGTCGCACGCCTTTCTCGACCGCGGTCAGCGACCCCCGGCTATGAGATCGAATCACGCGAAATGCCGCGGTTTTTGTTCTCCAGCTGGACAAATTTTAGCTCATATGTGCGCACAAACTGAGGCTGTGCAGACTCCGAGACGATCGACACTCTCGCGAAATACTGCGCTTGCTGCACAGGCACACCGCGCAGGTGGCGCCATCTGAGGCTGTGTGCGAGCCAGAGGCTCTGCCTTGTGTACTACAAGCGGCAGCATTTTGGACAAACGTGCACCATCGTCCTTTCGCCCCGGCAGGCTTACTGCGGAAGAAATGCTTCAATGCGAGAGCACTACTTCACGAGGGCTAAAACCGGCTCACTGAGTTTGTGTGAAGCTTGACCTTGAAAAGTGACCTTGGCAAAACTTCGCACAGCAACAGCCCATGCGGAAATAAAATAAATAATACCCTAAGTGGGTATGGAACCCGCGGCGGCGCGAACAGGTCAGCGTCGCTGGCCACTGCACGAGGGCAGTATTCTATCGCCGATCACGCCTCGTGTTAAACTCAACGTGCTATAGCGCTGTGCATTGCCCATCGCCGTCTTCATCAACAGATCAGATCAGCTTAACCTCGATCAGAGCTTAACCTGACTCTAATGTCTTCGCCGACCCCCCATAAAAGCAAAACCGTGAGCTAACCAGGCTAAACACATGCTTTCGCATGCCTACTCGATTTACGTACGTTAAAACTCGAGAACGTTTTTGCTGTATGTTTTCATATCTGGAAACAGCGCCAGCATAGTTACCCCCAAAATTCTCGAACGGTTATGCTATATCGGTGCAGCGTGGCTCGCCTTTTTCGGTTGGCTCGGCTGCTCGTTCGTCCTCGCGCTTTCTCGGGCTTTCCCATACTTTATTCCTGTCCCATTTTCATCGTTGGTTCCGCAGGTCCTCCAGTCTGTTTGCTAGGCATTCTCCGACCACTTGTTTGTTTACTCTCTCGTTGGGCTTTATCTTGTTCTCTGGCTGTCTCTTTAACAGGCATGTTGGTTCTTCTGCCTGTTTGCTTACGCGATGTGCGCTTTCTGTCGCTGTTGTTTTTGACCGGCGTATGAGTTCATTTCTTGCTCCATTCAATATCTTGTTTCTCGTGTCGCCAAGCCGTCGATTCTGCTTTGATTCTTTATGCACATTTTTTTTTTTTTCATTATTTATGCCCTGTAGATAACACTACAACAAGTGGACGCCGGCGTTTTGAGCCTTGCTTGGGGTTCTCCTAAGATACAAGGTATACAAAGTAAGCGGATCGAGCAGTGCGGATTTTTCGCGGGAGATTGAAAACGGGTCGGCTAGATACGCAAGGAACGTGCACAATGCCAACCACTCCTCCTTTCTTTCTGCAACAGTTCGCAAAAATACCTCGCCGAAGCACTTCCAGGCTTACGAAGGCACGCAGGCCCCATTGTGGGCTCCGTGCAAGTCTCGTCGGCCAGCCACGCTTATCGTCTCCATCGCGGTTGGCGTCTAAGGCCTCCGATATACCTACGTACAAAGTATAGAAAAGCGACGCGGTCTGGCGTATTCTATTCTTGTCGGACCGCTGCGCCTCGGAGGTCTTATCGGCCGCGCGCATCGCGTTATCGATATGCGATGGCCGTGCTTGGGCCGAAGGCGGAGAGAAACCCGAGAGTGAGAGATCGCAACGCAAGATACTCCCCGCCAGCGTATAGAGCCTTCTGAAGGAACCAGCGCACAAAACACAACGGACAAGAAAAAGGTGGTACACGACGGACGTCGTGTACCACCTTTTTCTTGTCCGTTGTGTTTTGTGCGCTGGTTCCTTCAGAAGTATGTATTACCAACTAGCCCAACAACAAGTGTTGCTCAAGTATAGAGCCGTATCGTTCGCCACGCTTCGGCGCTCCCGTCAGTTGGAGATGCGGAAGGAACGACCGGAGAAGCGGCGGGAAAGGTGGCCTGCGACGTAAGGGACCTCCTCCCCGCGATTGCGTTGCCTGCCGAGGAAGTGATCATTCCAGATTTCCTCGGAGCGCTCCGGAAGGCGGAGAATTTGGCCGTTACTTTACGGCCCCCAGAATGTTAAAGGTGCAGTGATGAGGAATCTGAACTCGTCTTTTTGCCACGGTAACTGGATCTACACGTTCCGAGCATTCTTAGAAACTTCGATTTATTGCCCTGTGTGGCCGATTTCCCTAATTAAATCGGATTAACGTCCGGCTCCCGCCTTTCTTTTTTTAATTCTCCCCGTCCGGTGGGCGGAGTCGACCAACGCGTGGAGTGCCTTGCAGCCAGCTCCGTGGAGGCTTTGCTTTCGCTTTATTTTGCTGTTAGGGTCCGTGAATACATAATTTCATTCACAGATAATACAGCCGCAAAATAAGCCCGCAGAAATAAAAATACGCTCGGTCTATTTGCTACTACGGATTCCTATGTATTACTCCGCCGATGGCAGAGCGGCAAGCCTCCACTGAGCTGGCTGAAAGGCACTCCACGCGTTGGTCGACTCTGCCTACCGTACGCGGAGAATTAAAGAAAAAAAAGGTGGGAGCCGGACTTTAATCCTATTTAATTAGGGAAATTGGCCCCACAGGGCAATAAATCGAAGTCTCTAAGAATGCTCGGAACGTGTAGATCGAGTTCCCGCGACAAAAAGACGAGTTCAGATTCCTCTTCACTGCACCTTTAACAGCCGAAGGCGATGGCGACAAGAATGTGAGAGAGGCAAATACACCAGCTTCAACTTGCAACTCAGTTCACTATGTAGTGAATGCAAGAGTGAATGAAAGCAAACCATGAAGTAAAAAATAAGCCGCTAGGTGGTCGCTTGCCGTTTTTTTTTCGCTGTTTTTTAACTTTTGTTGCTGCGAACCACGCTATAGGTTTCCCTCATACCCCACCGCACATTCGTGCGTTTATTACCCTTGTAGGCAACGAAATGGACGCCACTGCTGCGAAGTGCACCAAGACTGATGCTGTACATCAAACTGGCCAAACCTCACCCGCGCGCTGTTACGACTGGCCTTCGTAAGACACTGTACACAGCTTCACCGCGCTTTTCTTTCGCCTGAAACCCGATAATTGGACGTTCAAAAACTCTGCTCATTGTTGCTTGGCCGCAAAAAAAAAAAAACATATTTTCGTAACTGAGAAATGGGGAGCTAAAGTTGGAAGGATTTTTATTTTCGTCACTCTGATTCAACCTTGTGGAAAGAAGCTGTTGTTGACAACACCTGTTTAACCTTAGGCTGTGTTTCACGAACCAGCCAGTTTGGCCATACTGGTGGAAGGAGGGTCGTTACTCTTACCCCCGATGGTTACGTCCCTGAAGCCTGCTTTGCGGCAGGCTGCCTACCTGGCCACCTGGTTGTCGGCAACATATCAGGTGTGTCTACCTGGCAGGCCTTCACCCTGGCCTTTAGGTAAAATGCCTTTAGGGTAAACGCCTTATCTAAAGGGTTTTAGTGTGAATACCTTCATGGTTAATGCCTTCCTGCTACAGGTCGGCCTCTAGGCCAAAGGTCTTTAAAGCTCAAATGCTTTAGCACGCAATGACCTCAGGTTCCTTCTGTAACTGGTGCTATTGCAAGATATTCCGAGCTTAGCCATGGTAAACAGGATCCTTTTTTTTAATTTAGAACAGTCATAGGTGTAAAGCCGCACACGGATATGAGAAAGTTGTCCAAGCAGCCTGAAGGCCGAAGAGGAGCGGGCAAGCCGTGATGCAACTCAAACATCTATGGAAGTCGAGTGCGCTGCCTAGCACGAATACTCAGAGAAGCAGCTGAACGCCGAGAATAAATCACCAAAACTCCGAAAGATGGCCGGCGTGTGGAAGAGAAACGCTTGATGGCGGCGGCTTTTCGAGTCCCGAAAGCGGCCAAGGAAGACATGCACCCTGTCCGGGTCGAAGAACGGAAACAGGTGAAACAGGCGGGTGCGATCACCGCCATCTTGTCCGCGTTTTTGTTTGCGCTGCATGGAACTGCGATCAAAATTTAGTGCGTTATATATGTTGAGAGAAAAAATAGCTGTTTGCCGGCAGGCTTATTACATCGTAAATTTGTCATGAGCTTCATTAAGTGCCCTCTTGTTGCCGATGACACACTGTCACTTTTTCGTGCCTAGGACCACTCGGCCACAAGTCAAGCGCGAAGTGACAAGCCTTCATTTTTTTTTTTTCATGACGGCGGACTAGTTCCGTACCTTCCACAGCGTAGCACCTAATGTATGATACGAAATGTAGAATGTGCTAAAGCCTTTCCTGTAGACAAACTGCTAATTATATGTCATTACAGTTAACCTACTGCAATGTAAAAGACGTCGTGTACTCTACTATCCCTACGTCACACATCTCGCGTTGTCAAACGAAGAGGTTATCGAACAATAATTCCATGCCGTGTAGGCAACATACGTCACGTGCGCTACGCCTTATGCTAATTGCATTGCTTCAGCTGAGATTTTGCGCCGCTCTCTGGAGCGCATTCGGAGGCGACCCTTCACCTGTCAGTGGAGCAGCAGCGGTGACATGAGCACAACACTTGAGCTACGCTTGGAGTAGCACTCCCGCACATGGCCGCTGCCACCCGAGGTCCCGGGGGCCTTTGTTCGCGTAACAACAGCGTGTCGTTACGAAACCTAGGCCACGGATAATCATGGTCTGAGCCATGTTTACGAATACCGTTGATGACAAGAGACTAAGGCAGCGAGAGCCATGAATTAGTGCCAGAAAAAATAAATAAGTCGCAGGCCGCGCTTGTCCAGAGCCAAGCGCGCCCGGTCCGTCTCTGTGCGATACGACGAGAGACGGGACCATTATGAGCGGCGAACGGAAGAGGGGGGGGGGGATGGTATTGTTTTTCGACGCTGCCCTGTTTGCGCTACACGCAAGCGAGCTTGAGTGCGTGGTCGAGCAAACATTCTTTGCCCGGTAACAAGGCAGAGGAGAGGCGCTACAACTATCTGTACACACGCTCCGCGTCCGGCACGTGAGCTCTTGGCTGGCAGATTCTAGGTTGGACACGTGTGGACATGTTGTTCCTTTTTTTTTTTTTTTTTGTCCGGGCGAAGGCAGGCTTCTTTCGTCACGAGACCAGGCTTGTGTCGCGCGATCCTCTGTATACACGCGTTCTCGGCGCGGGCCGGTTCGAACCGCCCACGCCGTCGACTGTTCGGCGTTTGTTGCGGGGGCCGACATCAACGGTTCTGGTGCTCAGCGCCGGCATTGTTCCATGTAAACGAGACATAGCTCCTCAACGAGCTGCACACAGTGCACTCAGAGCGGAGATCGCGCTAACGAACATATGCAGTAAGGAGTCAGAAGTGAGGGTGTGCTACTGGTTCGAACCGTTGAGGCGTCTGTTTTCCGATATGGGGATGTTTGTCTGTTTGAACGTCTAGACTGGCTTTCCTAAATCATCTTAATTAATTAATTCGTGGTCATCGTATCAAAAAAACATCGGTCACTCATAGCGCCATAGGACGGCAGATTGGGCGAGTTGGTGTTCCATGGTGACAGGAAAATACAAACAGCGCTAGACAACAGGACCAGAAAGACGAGAAAGAGAGCCGTGTTTGTCTGCTCCTCTTTCTGGTCCTGTTGTTTAGCGCTGTTTGAATGTACTTGATATATAGCGCCATATATTGTTTCGTAGACACGCCGACAGAGGCGCTGTCGGACAAGACACACAACCCATCCCTGTAGCCAAGTGGAGCGAACGTGCCTCGTTGGCCTAGGAGGCATCGGACAGCCGCAATCAACGCTATCGTGTTAAGCCCGTAAGGCGGAGTTTAAGTGTCGTCCAAATTTCTTAACAATATATGGCGCTATGAGTGACTGACGTTCTTGTGATACGACGACCACGCATTAATTAATTAACATGATTTAGAAAAGCCAGTCTAGATGCTCAAACAGACACGCATTCACATCTCGGAAAAGGGACGCATAAACGGTTCCGACCAGTAGTACACCATCACCCACCCTCATCAGTAGTGCACCCTGCTTTTTGCTCTCTACCTGGAACCCCTGTGTGAGTGTTTTGCGTAACAGTAACATCCACGGATTCACTATCTTGGGTAATGCAGTCAAATTGCTAGCACATGCTGACGATCTTGCATTTTTCTGCATTGACAAGCCCAGCACTGATGATGTGTTGTTCGGTTTGGAATCGTTTCTGGTGCTCAAATGAATCGCTTCAAAAGTTCTGGACTATGGTTTGGTTCATGGGGTACAACTGCGCTGAAACAGAATGGTCTTGTGTGCCTCTTAATTACCTTGGTGTTCCTCTTCATGCCTTCAAATCAAGTGCGCATTACTAGAGGGAGCGAGATCGGGCCGTTGAGCGTTACGCTCAGACCTTTGTCCCGCATCGGCTTTCAATTTCTGGTCGAGCCCAGGCTTGCAATACCTCTCTGACAACCAGAATTTATCACGTTCTCCAGGTCCTTCACTGCGCCAGACATTACATAAAGCTTTTCCATCGTCACCATAATTTTCTTTTCAGTGCAACGAACTCAACATCCTTGCATGTCAGAATAACGTTTTAGTAACGTTGGGACTTTTTGTTCACTATTCATGTGATGTTTTAATCACCCTTCAAATCCGCCGCTCCACGTGCGGCGTCACTACCTTTTTGATCAGTCCGCATTCTCTCGCACGGACGACGTCAGCGCCGCCGGGTTCTCCGCTAAACGGCGGCCTTAGCGCTCTCGCTAAAATTCGCGTATATGCATTGCGAATTAGCTGAACCTCGCGATGTTAGGAGATCTCTCTCGGGCGCAGTTGGAGGCGACAAATGTTTGGCATTGCCAGGAAATTTATTTTTTATGCGTAGCAGATTGCAATCACTCAGTTCAGCCCTTGGGCGCGGCAGGGCAGCCACCAAACCACATGACGTGACGTCACGTGGTTTGGTGACGTCACGTCGCGTAGTGACGTCACGTCACCAAACCATAAAAACAAAACAAAAATCAAAAAAAGAAAAGAAAAATAAAAAAAAGACGGCTGAGCATGGTGGTGGTTGCCACCGCCCCGTTTCAAAGGGGGCGCTCCTATCCATCCATCCATATGTCACGGAGGAAAAGCTGCTGAGAATATCGAGTGCCACCAAGCAATCCCTCGCGCAAAAAGACCGCCCAATATGCAACGCATTCTTGGCTTAACCAAGCTAAGCCTGGGCCTATTTTTCTGCAAGGCACACTCCCACTTCTAGCACGTGGAAGCGTTCTGTAGTTCAAACGCAGTGATGAGTAGTTGAAAGCCGTTGGTGCATTTGCGTTGTGCAGACGTGAGGCGAAATGCAGCCCGCTCTGGCACACTACAGAAAGCCATTGGTCAAATGTTTTAGGGGAATCCCCCAAGGTGGAGTAGATTTTCAATAAGGGAGTTATTACTCATTGACATCCACCCGAGCGCAGCCATACGGCTACATTTGACCAGCACTGTTCCCACTTGGAGTTCCAGATCAATTCGCTCTCGCCCTACCATAAGCTTGCCGTCCCGGTCATACCTCGCCGGTCATAATTCGCTCTCGCCCTACCATAAGCATGCCGAGGCTCAATTGGTAGAGCGACTGCTCCGGTGAAGCGGTGGTTCCGGGTTCGAATCCCGGACCAGGACGAATTTTTCTTTAACTACGAAGTTTCTGAGAAAGCTCTACAGCTTTCTTTTGTAGCCGTATGGCTGCGATCGGGTGGATGCCAATGAGTAATTACTCCCTTATTAGAAAGCCATTGGGATGAAAGTTTGATTGCGAGTCTAAGTGCTGCTGCTTTATTTGTGCGCCTTTCGGACGGGCCCCTGCAACATACTACGGTTGTGGTGTCTGCGACTCTAACTGTCCTTCCCGTAAATAAGGCTACGAATTATTAGGCCATGCCGCAGATCTCAGCTTTCAACACTGTCCACTCGGCGCTATTTTGCGCTTTCATAAAAACTAGTGAGAGAGCGAAGACGTTTCTTTTTATGAACCAAGTTCCGCGCTGTGGGCATTTCAGTAAATGCAACTCATTCGTGTCTTTTACAGCATTCAAACGAAAACCCTTGAAGCAGTCGCACTTTTCGTCTGTCACGGGCACTAACGGGTCGTTAGAAAGGAGGAAGCATGCGTACAGCCGGCGTCAATTTGAAAGTGATCACTCTAGGTCGACCATACTTGCATGAAGTGCTCTACCCCACTTGAAAGCTGCAAAATAACCAAACTAAACGCATGACATTATTTGGCTCCTTCGTGTTTGTATACTTTACCGCACTATTTTTATCAGAACGAGGGATGATTCGGCCAGAAAGAGGTCATTCGTTTTCGTTGGCCAGCACAACCCTTATAAAAATGGTCTGTAGACAGTCTATAGACTTCTTATGGACTCTATTGACTTCTTATAGATATTACCTTTTGCCTATTCATAGTCTATAGATTGTCTATAGACAAAAGTCTACTAAAAGCGTATGGCCATAAAATTATAGATTGTCTACAGACTGCCTATGGCATTTGTATAGCATATATAGACTTTTCTCTAGAAATTGTCTATAGACATTCTATAGACGTTTATAGACAGAAGTCTATAGACAACCCATAGACTGTCTAAAACTTTCTTTGTGAGGGAAAAACAACCACCTTCAAATTTACGCTGACTGTGCACCTGGAATGGCAACTTCAAGCGCAGAAGTCGAGGCGAATAAAGCCACCAATCGCGGAAATATTGAGAGCTCATGCCTACAGGTGCAATTCAATGAGCAGGCGTTCCGGTGGCGTCTCGTAAAGGGCGGAGAAGTGCGAGAAAAGTTTTCCTGCATTTCTCGCAACGTTTTATGCCACGGCTTACGCAGCGCACTGGCCCCCAACTGTGCGCAGCTCTTCTGGGCGGCCTCCGCCATGAAACCGGTGTAACAGATGACCACGGCAGCAGAAACAGAACACGACCACGCGCTGCGTGTTACACGCAGGCCACCGACGCACGAGGAAAAAACAGCGCGCTCTCGATAGCTCGCCGGAAAGGAAGCTTTTCCTTCCTGGTGCACGGGGGCCGCTGTGATGTGCGAGCCGCTCGGACCGGAAGCTGCCCCCACGGCCACGCTCTCTTTTCTCTTCTGAGCTTCGCAACACCATGAAAAATGCAACAGCGCGATAGCAGTAAACACAAACCACCACAAGGCGGACAGCAGTGTGGGTGCCGATACCATAATGCAGCTAATAGGAAGAGAAATGCGTCCGCGACCCGCATCGGACAGCGTCGCTAGAATTGGCTGTATCCAGTCTCCCCCCCGCCCACGTATGTTGGCCCTATCCACTTCGCTCGCGCCGCTATCGACTCTCCAGAGAGAGGTTGGCCGCTTGAACTTAGCCACCGACGACGAGGAGGCGCAGGAGTGTCCGCAACCGTTGATTGGCGTTGCCGGAAAACCGCGTTAACCCGGCCTGGCTACAGACAGCGTTAGGCTTCAGGACGTCGGAGGTTTCGCGAGCTCTGTAGTTTGAAACAGACCGCGTTGCTGAGTGTGCGTGGGCGCTGGGCAGTTATTCCTTATGCCACACATGCATAAGGAATGCATGCATCATACATGCATCATGAGAGGCACAGCCTCTAAAGGTGTGCCTGCGTTGGAGAGGCCTTACTTATTATTTTTTTTCAGACTTTATTTCAGCATCGGACGAAACACAGAGCCTGATGCAGGGACAGAAGCTAAAGGCTAATGGTGCCTGACGAGGCCTCTGACCCTACACACAGCTCACAGCGGTACAGATACAATACGCATCTTAGAAACAAAAGAATAAATCGTGCCTTCCAGCTGTAATCACAAAAGATAAAAAAACGCAACATTTGATACCTGTACATAACCGTATTGCATATACAGGTGCACACACAAAAAACAACAATTCACATACAATAGGACGTTACACAAATAATATGAATAAATTAGCACAAATAGCTGTTGTACAAAACATTACAAAAGTACATAATGCACTTTTTAAATTATCAGTGAAAACTTCATAATACGGTTTGAAACGACACAAAAGCAAGATAAAAGAAATTTATAAAGTCATTTTGAGTTATACAGAGTTTTGTGACAGGAAAACATGAAAAACAGTGTTCAATTATGACTATACTTAATTTGATAACATACCAATAGCACCCTAAGTTGGCATTTAAATGCTTTTTATTTGCATTCAAAGTTTAGCTTGCCTTCAAATATGTTTAAGATGGTAGGTATTTGATACGCCATTGTCTGCCTTCCATGATTTGTTCGGTTTTTTGTTGTACGGTGTTTTCGGTGCCTCAAAAGGTATTCAGCGTTTTCGGAGGCAATAATTCCGTACAGTTTCTCCTGGTGTATTACTTGCAGTGCTTACTTGCAGTGCTTTGAAATAATACAACTGGTCTGCCTTTAGGATGCTGTGTTTTTTAAATAGAGGAGCGGTTCTTAAGTGCTGTGCAATGCCACGATAAGATTCGAAGCAGCGCAGGATTTTCTTCAGTAAAGTAATTATCTAGTATTTCCGGGCGAGCAGTTTTTTTCCTCGCCACAATGATCCTTGTTAGGCCTAAGGGAAGTGCCGATTTTCGGACCGCAATACGCGAAAGAATGCACGCAGGAGGGCTAAGAGAAGCGCGTGCGGCACGGAGGGAACCAGGCAAATGTTAGAGAACTAGGACTGCAGGGGTAGGGCAGGGAGCCTGAGAAGTAAAACGGAAAGAGGTTTCGAGCAAGCCTTGTGTGCTGGCAGCTTGGACGTAGACCAAACTTCTGGCCCGTGATTTCTCTGAAGTGCCTGTTTTCATTGAAATATGGATATGTATAAAGAAGCGTGAGGCCGTGACGTCACGGCAATGTGGCGGCGCTGGAGTCAGCAGTCACTTTAGATGTGTAGGCAAAATATGGGGCCGTCCGCTTTGGGTGTGCCGGGCTTGCGAGTTCTTTTTAGCTCAATTCGCGATATGCAAACACACTTTGGTGCATTCCTTGTGCCTGAAGGCGCAGGCAAGTAAAAAATGACGTCGAAACCCGTGCAAGTACCTAGTTCCCATTGAGGCTAAAAAGACACGCCGTCAAAATTTAAACGCGCACCATATGACGTAATGACTGCATGTCCCTCGGCATCGGCGTCTTCCCTTCCTTCCGGTCTTAAGTATCAGGCGTCGTTTAGATGAATTACGTCTCAAGCAAAAGCCATGTTGTCAAGTTCCTGTGTTCTGTCGCCAATATACAGCCGGCACTTTTTGAGCACAACCTGTGGCGTGTTTGGTTCGGCAATGAAGAAATTGGTTTTTAAGCGAAGCAAATTGCGCACTAAGTGTCTCATTTCTCTGTGGACAAAATCGCGCCGTGAGGGAAGAGGTGAAAGAGGGCTCCGAATAATTTCGAGGGCAGCCGGCTACTGATCCGGAGTCCCCGTGTGCGAACGCGGCCGCGGCGGCTCCGTTTCGATGGAGGCGAAACGCAAGAGGCGCCCGTGTGCTGTGCGATGTCAGTGCACGTTCAAGATCCGCAGGTGATTGAAAATATTCCGAAGCCCTACACTACGGCAGCTCTTTCTTCCTTCTTTCACTCCCACCTTGCTCCCTTCCCTTACGGCACGGTTAGTGCGTCCACTGAGGTGTGAGACATTTGCTGCGCCATTTCCCTCCCTTGAATGTACTAATTTAGAATCGTTAACGTGCAGTCTCATCGAACGCTACTGATAATGACCGATTTCACGCGCGAGGCGTTCATAGGCGCTGAAATTAGCCAACAGGGATTCGTACATTCGTTGACTTGGGGAACTAGAGATTCTGGTCTGTCATACCATGCGCGTTAGAATTTATCTGAAGGCTTTTAAAATTTTGATCTGCTGTGTCAGCTGCCAGTGCTGACTAGTTATAAGCTGCCTTTGAAACGAAGCTAGCAACCAGTATGCGTGCGTGAAGCCTCTTTCGGGGATTAAGCGATTGAGGCAACCTTCACGCATTTCGCTTCGAAATTTTACATCTGCCGCGTTTTACACCTGCAGTTCCTTCGGAGTAAAGCTTCATCGCCATTGGCACAGTATGCCGTGACCCGGAACTTTAGAGTTCACCTTCTGATCAATGGCGATCGCTGTAATATCGTGGTCGGCTGCTGATCTCAGGGTCCCGGATAATCCCGGCCGCGGCAGCCGTATACGTTGATGAAGGCGAAACAGAAAAGACGCCCGTGTGCAATGCGGCGTCAGCGCGCATTAAAGTACCCTGGGTGATCTGAATTGATCTAGAATCCTCCATTACGGCGTCCCTCATAGCTCGAGTTTCTTAGGGACGTTAAAATCCCGCAGTCCCCAATTCCGTCTCTTCGGAGGAGAATACTAAGCGTGGCACTATTTTGTCTTCTTTAAAATGCTCAGGCAGCCAACGCAGGCGTGCCGGTGTAGCTCTCGTTGTCATTTCTCTGCCTGTAATGAGGAAGTAAAATGTGGGCATTTTCACCGTGCAGGAATGCATTCAACGGGAGCATTTTCACCTCCTTTCTTTGTCCGCCTATCCGTCCGTCAATCCACAACACAATAAAACGCAAGATAATGAATATCTCCAACTGGATTACTATCACGGCCGCGTGCAGACGGAAAGGAGCTGTTAGAAACTGATGCGAAAGAAAAGACTCAAATAAGAGGCGTGTCACAGTAAACACGTCCGCCGAAGCGACTGCTGCAGCAACAGATACCCCCAATACCCCCTGTCTTTGAACTGGTACGCTCGTCGTAGAAGATGGTTATATTGCAGTTAGTGCGACATTAAACGCAACAACGTTACAGAAACCTGGCGCTAATTTCGTACGCGGCGAAGCGCAGCATGGAAAGCAAAGGTGTATATAAAAAACACCCTATACGATATAAACTTTAACACGATAACGCTAAAGGCCGTGTTCACTAGAAAATCCGGGGTCGGCCTTGTCGGCGTCGGCGCTGTGAGCAAAAGTCACGATCACACACTGGCAGGTGGAGCCAACAGAGCAACCTAGGAGGCAGATGGGCCACTCAGGTCACGTGACCAAGGTGGAGTCCTCCCAGCCTGCCCACCGGATTGTGAGCAAACTGCCCATCGTGGCAGATGTCAGTTAAAGTAAGGATTGGTAGCTCGGGAGGAGCAACCTGGGCCGCGCAACGCCCACCGCGGAGCACCCGCCATCGCAGGGCAGTGGTGCATCGCTTAACCGCTGTGCCACTGCGCCAGGAGTGGTATGCAGACTCCCGGGGAAGATATGAACGCGCAGTAGTGAATTCCCATACACCTAAGGCGGAGCTTAAATCTCCTCTCCAATTTTTATTCACTTATGAATAATGCACAGTATCCTCGCGAGACAACAGACGTTGCGTCTTCTTATGCTTTTAGAAGACGCAAAGCCTCTTTCTTTGCTGTGCGTTCCCTGCTGAGTTCGAACACGAGTTCGTAGCCTACATTGCATGTGCTCTTCTCCGCGCTTGCACAAGCTCCAGTTTGTAGTGCCGGCGTTTCTCTTTTCGAGTATCATAGCTTTTGCGTGTCTGCTTTCTCGTCGCATGCACAAAACGTCTGTGCCAACTCTACCGCTATCGACCCTTACAATAATGAGCATTAAGTTTCATGTGATCGCATATCGATTTATTGCAAAGTAAGTAACCGTTCAATAGAAAGTCGAGTTTTACCAAGCTGTTCATTAAGATGTCAAGAATTACCTGCTAATCGAGTCAAGAGGAAGCCAAGAGGCAACAAAACAGTTGAGCCTCATTTGATTGTGGACCAAAAGTATAAGCCTATCCCGTACAAGTCAACTGAACCTTAGTCACAATCGCTCGGCAATAATTTCCCTACAGCTTAATTGTCATGTAGCACTCAAGAAAAAGCTGATAATTAGTGTAGAGGCAGAACGTTTCAGCAATGTTTCTAAAATATTGATTTGGAGCATTAAATCATTCCTACAAGGAGGTCAATGTAAAGCATCGATGTCAAGAACTGAATTATGCTCTTTTTTTTTCGCTGTTCGTTCAGTAAAGAGTGACTTCAGCTAGCAGTACTATGCACTTGTATACCACTTGGTTTGTGCCAAACGCAGATTGCATCAATGACGGCGAAATTATTTTCGATATCTCTTCTTATTAACAACTCACCACTAGCCTGCAAAGTATACATAAATGAACACGGAGGTTTCAGAGAGGCTAATGCATGGGAATAGATTTTTACGTTGTGTTGAAATGTGGTTTTCACTATCTTGCTGTTGACTCCTATCAGAGTGCTGGCACTGGGTGTTCAACGCAAAATTTATTGATTTTGGCATTAAACTGTGTTTCAGCGAAAGTTCCGCACACGCTGTCGGTTTCGAGGGTGCTTGGAAGGTGCGCGTGACTTTTCAGGAAACTTAGAATGTGTACGTATGCTGCATTACTGTTAAGCCAAAACAAAAAATTTATATATTTTTGTTAATTTAGACACAATACCCATTTTCTGTACGGGTCAGTCCTTGCATCCGCCAGACCCACCTACTCTGGAACGGGTCACACAACTGGAGAGTTAAAAATTAAAATGAAACTAAAAACTAATGCTTGTATGATGAGCCGACTACATCGGATGATTGTAGGCAGACAAATTATAGACGCTATGTCATTGCTGGGCCCATTCAGGTGACTTCACGAAACAAGTGCATAAAGGTTTCGTTAATGACAACTTTCCTTGTACCGTTCCTTGTATATGCAAGCGACCAAAATTTGAACACCACAAAATGCATTTTTGCATTGCGTTAATCAGCGTAGCACGAATTAGACCCGGAATTTTTTTATTACGTTGGTGTTTTACGCTTTGTTAACCTTTTTGCTGCATTTATGTGTACCGTCGGCCTAGAGCATTTGCTTTGTAAGGGGTTAGGTTCACAAGAGCAGCAGTTCAGGAAGCGCATCTCGCGAACTGGGAGCTGTTTTAATTCTCTACCTCGGCGGAAGCGTAGAGTTGACACCCGCCGGTCTGCTGTGCTGCAATTTATTGCAATTCGCTCGTGTTTTATTCACTGATCCATTTACGGGAACAGTTGGCTTAAATGCACTGATAGTTTAATTAGTTCTCTGCATAATTCTCAGTCCACCCGCTCACACATTTCGCGTGTTCCCCAAAATCCTTAGGTGGTGAGATAAATTCGCAGGTATGGCAGCACTGATTCCCATCCGTGCTCTTTATTTTTCAGCCGTGCCTTTCAACCACGTATAGCGTGCAATTCCAGTCGAGTCGCCACAATCACGCGCGCTAACCATTCACGCGTCTCATCGTAGCGACCGCCGCAGAAAATGCCGGAACGTGAGCCTCCGCACGTTTTTGCTGATTAAACTAATCTATGCCAAGGCCTGTCGTTCCATTCACGCTGCGTGCGACTTCGCTGCTTCCGTCCTGGTTATTGTGTTACATGTAGGGCACAGGAGTAGGTCTGTTGGATAAACGGTTTTTTACACGCGCTCTGAGTCTGCTCCCAAACTCGAGGTTGTACGACCGGTGCGGCGTTGGAATTTAGCCGCTGCGCAGGTAACAGTGACCAGTTACCGACTGGCCGTACCTGCCAGTGGTCACTGGCCGTACCTGCCAGTGACCATCACTAGTGGACAAGTGATGGTCAAGGGAGTAGTTTAGAAACTCGAAGGAAATCGGCAATGAATTGGAAGAGACTGAGCACGCTATCAATTAATGGCTAGGTGATACTTGTCACCACCCCGATGCAAAAGGAGGATGTAAAATTATCTGCATATACAGAGTGATCAAATAACTCTTCGTTGCTCTCCTTGGGGCGAACCTTTCCTCTCTGTCATTAGAGATTCGCTTGTCGCGTGACTTGCAGCCCGCGGTGCCTCCACATTTTCCTTCAAGACCGCCCTTCAGAATTACGTTCCAGTCCATGAAAAGCGGCGCCTCTCAACAGAAGCACGAGACTTCAACACCCCTTGGGTGGCTGGATTCAGCGCTAATTTAAAGGATGTTTACATTTCCCCCATTTTGGGCATGGGCGCAGTCTCATTTAGCAAAATCAAAATATTTTAGTGGGTATTAGCATTCTCACGTCTTTGAAACACGAGAGAAACAGCTTCGAGATGTCGAAGTCTTATTCCAGAGAAGTAATTGTTCAAAGCTTATTTCTATAAAAAAAGGCAGGGCTGACAGCACACACACAGCGGACAGGCGATTAAAAAAGGATGGCATGTGGTAAGTTATATTATGCCTCCTAAACGTATAAGCAGGGCAGCGCACGACCTTCTTTCCGAACGATTTCAGTTCACTGCGGGAGAGTGAACAGGTCGGCTTCAATGTGCCGGTCACAGCGGAAACCATTTTGTATTTCTATCAGGAGCCGTTCAGGCTCACCCCTGCCGTCTGTTCAGTCCTTAATCACCTGCGTGGGTAGACAGTAAGTGATGCTTCATCATCATCATCAGCCTGGCTACGCCCACTGGCGGACGAAGGTCTCTCCCATATCTCTCCAATTAGCCCTGTCCTCTACCAGCTGCGACCACCCTATCTGCGCAAAGTTCTTAATCTCATCCGCCCACCTAATTTTCTGCCGACCCCATGCTACGCTTCCTATCCCTTGGAATCCAGTCTGTTACCCTTATGGACCATTAGCTATCTTTCCTTCACATAGTATGTCCTGCCCAAGTCCATTTCTTCCTCTTCATTTTCACTAGGATTTCATTAACCCGTGTTTGATACCTCACTCACTCTACCCTCTTCCGATCTGTTAACATAACACCTATCATTCTTCTCTCCATAGCTCGCTACGCTGTCCTTAACCTGAACCCTTTTCGTACGCCTCCACGTCTCCTCCCATAGGCAAGCACCAGAAGATATTGCTATTGCATAATTTCCTGCTGAGGAATTTTTGTAAACTTCCATTTATAATCTGAGAGAAGCTTCTAAATGCACTCCACCCCATTCTCATTCTTCTAATCATTTTACTCTCGTGATACGGATCAGCGGTAACTACCTGCCTTAAGTAGAATATTCCCTTTTCACTTGCAGCGCCTCAATACCAGTTGTAAACTGCTGTTCCCTTCCGAGATTGTTGAACATTACTTTGGATGCTTATCCGGGTGCAACTCAGGCACGAAGCGACAGATGCCCCTCAAAGGAATTCCTCCAGCCTATGGCGTCACCGACTTTCATGATGCCGCGGTTAATCAGATTAAACCGTGGCTAATACTTTTTCATCTGCCGCCCCTTGCGATTTCATGCTTGCAGGTGAAAGGAGAATAATCGCGACGTGATGAGATTCAGGCGACGCTACTGGCTGGACGGCCTCCTTTGAGGGGCATTGGTCGTTTCGTTCTTGAGTTGTGTCCGGCTGTAGTAACCGCGAGCGGACGGTAGTCCTGGAGTACTTCCACTCAGCCGCTACGTTTGTAAATCTTCGTCATCCTACCCTGTTGCCTATCCTCAGCGATGTCGCTTCCTCATTGGACTTGTGTCAATATGCCTACAAGTTCGTCTCTCGCTCGGAGCCGAATCTCTTCACCAAATACGCCGGAATGCTATCCAGTCCAGAGACCGTGTCCTTGCGGAGCAGGACAATAGTGTAATTAAGCGTGGTGGGAGTCAGTTCCCAATTCAGCTCCGTTGCCTTCGGTGAAGCAGGTTCGGGCGAACCACTCCACGTTGGAAGGTGATGTGAAGCTACGGTGTCCACTGATGTGGCATTACTTAGGAACCTCACATGCATTTCTGGTCTGTCACGGGCTATCCGGGCTCTGTGTCGGATGTCAGTGTCATAGTTTGATCCCTTCTATCGAGGGGTCTCACAAAGTGCTAGAACTTCATTGAGGCTGATTTTCCATCTTTTGGACATGTATGAGCCGCATGCTGGCTACTGCAGTTTTCTCCTGTCGAAACACCTAAATTTTTCGCTTCAGGCGGAGGTATTGTCGCCATGCCTTTCCCATGCCTCTGCGTCTAGGCCGTTCGTGGTTCTCCTATGCTATAGCGGTTAGCCTCTCGACGCGCTCGCCACGCCTCGCATTACTCTTTAACCGGCCATGGGTTCGCCCAAACAAGTCTCACCTTGTTTCTACCACATACTAGCGCATGATAGAGCGCAAAACTGTCATGTATTCTTTGCATATGCAGGCTTCATATCGAGCTCTGCTTGCATTAAACTGTGTAGCGACGACCTCCATTGATAGTGTTGGAACTTACAGGTCACTCTTCTTCCTGCGTTTCTTCCTCAAATGACGATGTTTGCGGCGAATGAACTTTAATATAAAGTGATCGCGGTCGCTTCCCAGGCTACACAGGCCCTACTCGTCGACATGGAGGCCCTCAGAAGGCCTCGAGCGCGGAAAGATATCAGAGCGTTACCCATGCACGTTGCGTTACCTCTGACACACCATATGCATTGCCCGCCACAAGGTGGTTCCAAGTTCACAATTTTGATGTGCAGTTGATCCACGAGCAACAGGAGGATTTCGCCGTTTGTGTCCGTGACTCCGTATAGCCTTTAAGTTCTAATAAGTGGCCGCTAAAGACTCGGAGCATAGCCATCATCACCATCAGCAGCCTGACTACGCCCACTGCAGGGAAAAGGCATCTCTCATGTCTCTTCAAGTCATCCTGTCATTTGCCAGATGGACCCACCATATCACCGCAAACTTCTTAATTTCATCCGCCCACATAACTTTTGACCCCCCCCCCCCCCTGCTACGCTTGCCTTCTCTTGGAATCCTCTCCGTTACCCTTAAGTACCAGCGGTTATCTTGCCTTCGCATTACGTACCCTGCCCCAGCTCATTTCTTCCTCTTGATTTCGACTGGGGCGTCATACCGCGTTTGTTCCCGCACCTATTCTGGCCACTTCCGATCTCTTAACGTTACACCTATCATTTTTCTTTCCATAGCTCTCTGCGTTGTCCTTAATTTAAGCTGAACCCTTTTTGGAGGGTTCCACGTTTCTGCCCCATAGGTGAGTTCCGGTAAGATCAAGCTGCTGTATACTTTTCTCCGTAGGGATATTGGCAAACTGTCATTCATGACCTGAGAGAACCTGGGATATGCGCCCCACCCCATTCTTATTTTTCTAGTTATTTCCCTCCCATGATCCGGATCAGCGGTCACTAACAGCGCTAGGTAGACATGTTCCCTTGGCACTTACAGCTCCTCGCTACCAGTGGCAAACCGTTGTTCCCTTGTGAAACTGTTGCACATTACTGTGGTTTTCGGCATGTTAATTTCAAGACCCACTCTTCTGCTCTGCCTGTCTAACTCATTGATCATGCTTTGCTTTTCACGTCCTGAGTGACTTAGCAAGGCGATGTCATCAGCGAATCACAGATTACTTAGGTATATTCTGTAAACAGGCGGTGAATAGCGTTGGCGAGATCTTGTCCCCCTGCCCGACAACCCGTTGTTATTTGAATTTTTTTGCTGACTTTATGGGGGAAAGGGTTGAGAATTGGGCGAGTTGGTACGAATTCATACTGCTGTGGCACCACGAGGACAGGGACGGAGTCAGAGTGACGACAACACAAGTGCTCACTAACAACTGACAAAATTTATTAAAAGCACAAAATTTATAGGCAAAACCAACGGTTACATGCACAGTCAGAACAAGGTTACAAAGGCGCCAGGCAATAACACACGTTACATCACGACGAACCTACCTGTTATCAAAACGCGCGTTCTCTGGAAAAACAAAGATAAGACTTCCCGGGAGATTATGGAGGCCTTCCGTGGAAGGAAGTCGGCCGATGAATGCGTGAGTTCGCCATCGTTGCTGCTACTTGACGCCGAGGTGGATTATCTGCAAGAGCATTAAACTATGATAACAGGTAGATTCGTCGTGATGTAACGTGTGTTATTGCGTGGGGCCTTTGTAACCTTGTTCTGACTTTGCATGTAACCGTTGGTTTTTATTTCTTGTACACCTCAAATGCCCCTGAATAGGGGTATCACATGAGGGGAAACAATACACAAAATGAATCTGAAATGAATGACACACCATGTCTATATATGTTGTGCTTTTGTGATAAATTTTCTCAGTTGTTAGTGAGCACTTGTGTTGTCGTCACTCTGTCTCCGTCCCTGTCCTCGTGGTGCCACAGCAGTATGAATTTATGGGGTACTATGGTAGCTGTGCAGTCAGTGTAGATATCTTCTAATATCCTCCTCCTTCTAATATGCAGGGCTATGCAGTACTATCAACGGACGTCTTAGCTTAGGCATTCCATGTAACTCAAATTCCATTCGAATCGGGCGATCCGGGCGGATAAATACTCTACGCTTATTGTTGTGGGTGCACCAAGCACGTGCACTGCCGCCCGCAGGTGATCTCTGCTTACTCCATCGGCTTTTCGCCTGTTGTGTCCTCGGCACTCCGACACCCTCTATCTTTGCTGTCCTGTGCCGACCTATTATTGCCGGCACAACACCACTCCGGATGGATAGGAGGCTCTTCTATGTCTGAAAAGGTGACCTCGCCCATTGCGTAACAGGCATTCTTTCTTTTTACAATGTCCGGTACAGTTCCTCCTATCCTCGCGCTATGCACACTCCGTTTATATTTGGCAGCTCCATACTGAGGCTGCAGCACCGGATTCTATGGTGATATGTGCCAGCCCTTCGCATGAGCTTTATTTTGGGCACACCTGTCGCTTTGGCATCATCAGCCACTGCTCTGGTATGTGTTGGTCAAATGTTTAGGGGAATCCCCCAAGGTGGAGTAGATTTGTAATAAGGGAGTAATTACTCATTGGCATCCACCCAAGCGTAGCCATACGGCTACAAAGGAAAGCTATACAGCTTTCTCAGAAACTTCGTAGTTAAAGGGGTTGTGAAAAGAAAATGAAGCTGCCCGATTTTAATTTTTACTGCTTCCATAAACATTAGACATGCTAATTCCGAAATATTTCGACTCAATATTGAGTCTTCATTTAATAAAGCCCGTTCGAAATCGCTGCCTTTTTGAGCTCATGAAACGACCATGCACCGCCGTCGGCTGGCACACGCACTACTCGACTACGTCATTTTAAGAACTTCAGAAACGTAGAGATATCTTCAACTTTCGTTTGCCCTAAAATAATAGCTTTATGGGAAATTCAGAAAGTGAAACAAGGTTTTACTATTATTTGCACGCGTAATTGCACTCTGTTAAACTGCAGCGCGTGGTCATACATCAATCACTGACCTGGGACCAGTTTCGGTTTCGGTTCTGCTTCTCCATCCTCCTTGGCTTCAGTATCAGCGGCTCGACATAGCCTTGCGTACGTGAACCTATCTAGGTGGTGTTCCTTGACAGCGGTGGTTTGAGTCAGAGAATCGAGCTGAGCAAGGCCAGTCCATCTCGACGACTCTCTGTTTACATGAACTCGATACGAACGAGTCAGCTATCGCGGCGCGCGTCGGCTCCGCGCTTCTGTTCTTTGCTGCGGAAAAATATATTCCAGAAGCGTGAAGAGGGTTAGGCATAAATTGCAGGTGGGGCTGCGAGTCAACCCACCCCTTGCGATAGAGATGAAGACTCGAGTCCACGACCGGGTTCGGAGGTTCACGGGCGGGGCTCCCGCAGGCAGAGGTGTCGCGGTCTCTCGGCATGACTGCTACTTGCCGGGCGCGCGACGTGCCGTTTTGAGCAGCGTAACGACTGACAGCAGCTCGCCGCCTGCGCCCAACCGATGTCAATGACAGGCCGCACGCGGCGCGTCGCACTGACAAGGGGTAGAATGCGAGGGCGCAGAGCGCCAGCGTCATAATGACGTGGGGGCGCGTTTCTCAGAGCCGGCCTGTCAGCCTGGATGCCGGCCGCCGGCGTCAGAAAAACACGCTAGTATTATTTGTTCACGCTCATAACAAGCACTGGAATAGATGAATGCCAAAAATGAATCATTTTTGAGGATCGCTGGCTGATGCCGAGTTGCTGGCAGTATTTAATTCGGCGATACAAGCAAATTTCATCCAATGACCGCTTTATTTACTGCCTGGTCGCCGCTCGCATAGCTGGCATTTGCTAGCTCCGCTGGCGTCGCGGAAATCGAGCATATCTTTATTTTGTTATGGGACAGGCTCACAGTTAAAGGGGTGACGAGAGTAGTACCTTTTACAGCGCTGACCAGTTCCGAAGTTCCCTCAGCTGCGGTATCGATAGTATCGATGCAAAAACAGGTAGGCTTAGCGACGACCAGGGCCGCCGGCAAGCCTCGATCGCAGCTTCATCGCCCGGCGCGTCCGCAGGCGGCATCGTTGCCGAAAGCTCGGCATGCTGCCACTGCTCGAATATAACAGGCAGCCTTTCTGATAGCATGGCGCTGTTTTGTCTTTTCTGGTGCGAATGTGAAATACAGCGAGTCTGCAGGCCGGCCGGCAAACCTGGATCCCGTCCGCTGGCGTCATAAAAATGAGCTAAATATTTTTCTTCACGTAAATAATAAACTTTGGGAGCAAGAAGTGTGAAAAATAGATAATTTTTGAGGATCGTTGTACAATGCCGAGTTGCTGGTAGAAGCAGCAACTGTAATACGAGCAAATTTCTTGCCACAACCGCCGCTCAGCTGCCGCTGCCCGCGGCCGTTGCGGTCCGGCTTGCGCGCCTGGCGTCCGCTATATAGCTCCGCTGCCGAGCGCACCGCAACAATGACCATATGTTTTGTTGTGAGACGATGCTGTTGACAGTAAAGCGATGCCAAAAGTAGGCATTTTATTATAACCCAGGCTACTTCCGAAGCGCTGTCCACCGCGGCTTCAATGCGAAACAGGCCTAGCGACGACCAGGGCAGCCAGAGAGCAGCGCAGTTCGTCGCCCGGCGCGCCCGCGTCCAGCGCCGTTGCCGAAAGCGCGCTACGTGGGCAGGCATACTTTGTGGCCGCCCGAGTACAGCCGGCAGTCTTTCTGATAACATCGCTATTTTGTCTTTTCTGGTGCGAACTTCAGTAGCAGCGCGCAGGCGCTGGTGTGCGGTGGCAAAGTGTTACACCGGATGTGGACCGGGCATGAGTCTAATGGCGCAAAGATGCTTGCCGCTCCGTGTCCCTGCTTGCTGTAGGCGGCAGTTCGCAAGCGGCGACTGGTGCGGCGCGCCGTCCAAGTTTTCGCACATGTGTCACCATGGCTTGACAGCTAGCAGACTCCATTCTGAGCAGACGACGCTGCCACATTCGAATCAATATGCGTGCTGTAACCTCGGTCAACTATGGCTAAACAGGCCTCGCTAAGCCGCCATGTTGTGTTGACGACAGAAGCCTCTGATTGGCTTCTTCAAATGACGTTTGCTGTGAGTTGAGGGGGACGCGCGCTGGGAAACCGAAATTTAGTTTTTTTCGCTATTCAATCAACCCAGATGATGAAACGAACCAAAGTATACTATAGAATGAAGGGTCAGAATTCCTAATACACACGTCGTTCAAAATTTTCGGAAAACGTTTCACGACCCCTTTAAAGAAAAATTCGTCCTGGTCCAAGGTTCGAACCCGGAACCACCGCCACACCGGAGCAGTCGCTCTACTAATTGAGCTAACCGGGACGGCAAGCTTATGGTAGGGCGAGAGCGAATTGATCAGTAACTCGAAGTGGGAAGAGTGTTGGTCAAATGTTTAGGGGAATCCCCCAAGGTGGAGTAGATTTGTAATAAGGGAGTAATTACTCATTGGCATCCACCCAAGCGCAGCCATACGGCTACAAAGGAAAGCTATACAGCTTTCTCAGAAACTTCGTAGTTAAAGAAAAATTCGTCCTGGTCCAAGGTTCGAACCCGGAACCACCGCCACACCGGAGCAGTCGCTCTACCAATTGAGCTAACCAGGACGGCGGTGGTGGCATACCTGGCTGCCGACCTGATTACTGAGGGAATCGATGGAGCTGTTGCTCTCTCAGACCCTGTCCTATTTAATGCGGAGACTTTGATTTCTCATGTTCCGATGGACCACGCGCCCCATTGTCTTGATTTTGGTACACCAGCCATGTAGCTGATCCGCTTCATTCGTTCAAGCGCCGCCTTTGGCTTGAGTGCTCTACAAATCTGATCCCATTAGCACCAGCAGCTTCGGCGGTGTCTGCAGCAGGTGTTGGGTAGTTTGCTCTGACCTTGGTACCTGTTCCTTCTGGTTGGACTTCTGGTGACGTGTGCTATGGGAAGCTGCGCTGTGGGCTTGTTACCGGGCATTCACTATGCTTGGGCTGTGCGCGAGCGTTCCTAAAATGCCTTCCTTCATGTTCTTCTTTATTGTCACCCTGTCTTTGGTATACGTGCTGAGGCGACTGTCATTGTGGGCAGTGGTCAGGGCCCTGGACATCAGCTTCTGTGCGTTCCCATCACCAGCCAGCAGTACCGACAGCCGAGAGGGTTCTCGGCCTCAAATACCCTTGTGTTCATCAGTTGGCTGTGCAGTGGCTGGAATACTGTACCCTCGTGTTTCTGTTCTTAGATGGTGTCATTGATTCGTATCCTCTCTTTTCCGGGGTTTTGCACCGCTCCCTGCTGTGAAGCTAGCGTGGTCCAGGTGTAACTCTGCAGCTGGGAACCGTTTGCTACCCCCTTGAGATTCATATATCTAGGCTGTGCCCGAGGTGGATCCAGCCCTCTTCTCATGCAAGTGCAGCAAGCTGGGATGTTCTTCCCCATGAAACAGCAAGTTGTGGCTCTCAGGACACTTGAATCAATGAGGATTGTTCGTGGGCTTTGTCATGTACCTCCTCCTCGGTCTCATCCGTCTCATCTACGATTTCTCTGCTCCATTGTCTCTATCACACCCGGCGCCATCTGTCGAAGGCGACGGCATCTGTTTTCTCCACGAGTAGAAGCTAGCTTCGCTCGTGCACAGCTAGGCGGCAGCAACAAACCCACGCTTTGCCAAGGGCTTTGCCGAGTCGACAGCGGCCGCCCAGTGAAGCACATCGCCCGCACTTACACCCACGGTGCTTACACTACATGCACAGGCGCGAACACTCCCTTTCTTCTGACGCCGCTATGCTCTTTTGAGGAAATGTTCATGGCAGGCCTTCACACCCAACACCGCAACAATCTTCGCTGCCCGAAAGCATGGAGAGTACTCTTGGGAAAGGCACTTTCAAATTCGGAAGGACACTTTTACTAGCACAGCTATCGAGAATAGTTGTGCTCATCAAGAGGACTCGTCACTTGTAGTCAAGAAGCGTTTCGTAGGTATTGAAGCCATTATTCAAGGCCATGCTGGCCGTGTGCAACGTACCTTGGGCACAAAACCTAAAGAATATTAAAAAACTCGTGGGAAATTCCTGTCCCTAGCTTAATATGTGCCGCTGTACTTTTCAACACAAGACCTATCTATATTTATAGACTACGGTGCTACGCCAGCTTTGTAAATCCTTAAAACGACAAAACGGAATGTTCAGAGCTTCAAGGAACTATCCAGCCTTCCGACAGAAATTACATCGCACAGCAATCGCAACAATGCACATTAGAAGGTAAAAGCGGCCGGGTAACATGCAAACTCCAGGCATTATTAAACATCCTTCAGCAATTTTGAAATACGCTCGTAAATATTCACCAAAAATTTTGGCAGCGTCAGAAAGTTCTTTTAGCTAACGCACAATTTTTTAACGGCGACAGATGTTCTGACAAATAAAGTTTTTGTTTCCGTTCTTACTGGTAAGCAAGGTCCAATATTATTCATTTACTCTCAGTCTGATTTCCTGCATTAAATGCGAGACTTATTAAACTATGAATTCTTCCTTCTGTGATCAAAATTAACCGCCTAAAAAACGGTTGTCACCTATATATGCACAATGCGTAGCAGGTTCATTCGCTGCAGCAGTAAATAAAACGAAATGCTGTGACATGCCTGCCAACGCTAGCTATCAAGCGAGCGTTTCCGGATCCCGAACCAGCAGTCGCGAGCAGTCGCGAGTAAGATTCCCTACCAGCGCGTCGCTCTGGATTCCTTATGCACAACGCTGCGAAAAACAGAACGAACGCAACGAATCGCTGTGCAAGCGGAGCATTAAATGCTGTATGTGATTGCAGCACCATCTGTCGCACGGTGCCAGAGACACTCATCGCCGAACATCACAATTTCTTGGCGCCAGCCAGCGCTGCCGCCTGTCGTGATGTAAAGCCCCTAAAAAAACTGTAGCGACAAGACGCCCTCCCTCTTCGCTCCTCCTCCCCCGCGCGCCGGGCGAACGACTTTTGTTTTCTTTGTGATTTCATGTGACTGCGGTGGCGACCTCTAGCCCGCTCCGCAGGAACTAAAGCCCCTTTTGAATTGGTTGCGCTGGATTCCTGTACTTGCCGAGTTCTTCTCTATGCCTCCGCATTAGCCGTGCGTTCCGCTGCATAAATACATCGGTGACTTAGGAGAAAGATTTGCATGCTTCACTGAATCGTCTAAAGGCAAAAATGAGCACGCATAGATGGATTGTTTTGGTAGAGCCGCACGCGCACCGTGTCCGGGTGCGCCGGGCTTTATGCGGCGTGCCAAGTTTGATATCGAGACTGGGGCGTGCATTGAACGTGACCGTGAATCACGAGGCCGTAGAATGAATTGGCGGTGATCTGTTTTGGAGAAGAGGAGTATGCAAACCGAACGACCGTCCCCACCGGAACGCTGCACGTGCTACAACGGATGCACAGGTTTGATATTCGAAAAGACACCTGCAAGTGAATGTATTATAAATGCCTGTAGTTCATCCGCTCTTCTAGTGGCTTTCGGTTTTGGTCTGCTGCAGTGTATCGCGGACCAGGTTAGACGCTTGAGGGAGTACTCGAAATACGGTATGAAGGCCACACGACGTCTGTACTTATCTGTGCCTCCTTTAATGTTCTCTCGCGTGCATGAACTGTAACGATATAGACTGCGGCATTAAAATTTTCTTTGGAATAGTGACTAAGTAAAGAGAAAACCTACCTCGCAAATATCCTTCGCCTGCCAGCAATGGGATAATGAAGTTCTTCGTAAATGTTTCATCGGCATCAGTCATTTAGTGAGAAGTAAAATCTACCTCGTTTTTAACACATCTGTCCGATAATCTTCCATATTCGTATAGTCGCTATTAGAGCACTGCACGGGCCTTAATTATTCACGCGTCCCGAGCCCGTCAACTTTTTTCGTTACCTGCCCCAGCCCGGCCCGATTTTTTCGATATAGGCCCGAACCCGGCCCGGCCCGCGAGGTAGACATGGCCGGCTCAGGCTCGGAAACAGCCCGAGTACTAAAGGCACATCGGTAAAGCCAAAGCCTTTTGTTATACGGATCTCATTAAAAAAAAGCGGCTACAAAACTTTTAAAAATGGAGATAATGGGGGCCTCACTGTGGGCAACGTTAACAAAAAAAAAAACGTTTTAGCATTAATAAAAGAGGTTATCACAGACTTTCTCGCATTCGTAGCCTCCTTCTAACTAGTTAGGCGTCAAGGGTAAGCGAGAATGCGGAAGTGATGTTACAAAGTATGTGACAGGAAAAGCGCGACGCACTTACGATGGGCACTATCGCGCATACCCCCAGCTACTGGTCATATTTCGAGAGTAAACGCAAGCCAGCGCGTGCTAGCTGGTGTTTCCACCAGCGGTGCCTACGGTGCCTTGGTGCATATCGGCGCGATAATTCTCTTTTTGCCTTTTTCTGTAATATATATATATATATATATATATATATATATATATATGAAAGAAGCCAACAGCCACAGAAACCAAGGGGCACAGGGGATTTTTAATTAATTTATTTATTTTGTGGTGTTGTTCAATTTAGAATATTACTTAACATTTATCGCTTAAAGCTAATTGATTAGAAAAGCAGAAGAAAAAACAACCACTGCCGCCGGTGGGATCCGAACCCACGACCTCCGAATTACGCGTCCGGTGCTCTACCTCTGAGCTACGGCGACGGCTGTCAAATCTTCTGCTTTCGGGGGTATTTATGTTTACAAGCAACCTAACCTTGAGAGTGTTCATCAGCGCCACCCGCGTTCATAAGCGGCGGACGTAGAACGTCCTGAGTTACCGCAGGTAGTGACGTAGAACGTCATCGAACGGAGAGGGTGGAAGCTGCGTGAGAACCCTCTTATGCTTCCTATGGAGTCAAGGCTGCCAGAACCGAGGCCCTCGCTAAGCAATTAAGCAAACAAGGGAAGGGGAATGAGGGGCTCGTTATAAATATGAAAGAAGCCAACAGCCACAGAAACCAAGGGGCACAGTCACCGATATATATATATATATATATATATATATATATATATATATATATATATATATATATATATATATATATATATATATATAACATACCCGTACGCATGCCCGTGACTGCAGAATGTAACGCGTGCGCTTCACCATGTCAGAGCGCAGTTTGATCTGCGCTTATAGTACGCATGTATGTCTAACTGCGGCATGCGTTCAAATTTAAGGAACGTCACTCTACAGTTAGACGTGTGCCTCGCGTCTTAAGTGCCGCGAAAGTGCCCCTTTTCTCCCTGCCGGTTTGGCGGTCTTTGGCGCGGCCCTACCGCGCCGGTAGACGCGGTCGCTGTTCGGACTTAGCCGATCGGGAGCCTTCGTCCCGGTAGACGCTTACACGTTTGCCTGCGTGCAGTCACGATGCGCTCAACGCAAGCGCCCTCATGTCGAGCTTACTGCGGCCATACGCTCGATCGCGAACAAACCACTGCACAGCGTAGCTTGAAAAAAAAAAAGAAAACTCAGCAGCTATAGAAAGCACGTCACTTACACCGCAAAGTCTGGTCGATGGCGTTGCGTTAAAATTCGCCCGGCCAATTCTGTGTAACCAAACCTTCCTCCGGCCCGCGTCGGTTTTCGATGATGGGATCGCGAAGAACCGCTTTCCACCGTCGTGACGGTTCTTGCACCCGAAGGCGCAGCTGCTCGTCATGCCGCACAGATAGACGGCTTAAAGTTAGGTGACTGACACACGTTCCGAGCAAAACAAAAGCCGCTGTTCTTCACAGCAAGCAAAAGCGCAGTGTCCGCAACGACGCCTGCCGAACCTACGGTGCGCGGTTGGAGCGGACAATATGGCGTCCGCGGCGGCGAAAAGCGCAGGTTTAAAGGGCTTTTGCGCGCGAAACCATCGACCAATGGGAAGAGGCGACGGGCGCTGGAGAGGGAGAGGCGGCGCTCTGCAAAGGTTGTCGCTACTTTAAAAATTTCCAGGAGCTTTATCGTGATGTAAAGCCCCTCGTGATGAGCAGATGACACTGCAGTGTGTGGTAAATCTGTAGAAACAATAAAACGTATTACACTTCACTGTGATGGTATCCATCCGGATGTCGATGCAGACACAGCCCTGGAGTATAGAGATAACAATGGTCATGTGAATGAATTTGCGCTGGAAGTTCGCAAAAAGCGTCTTTGAGGGTATTGGTGAGCTCTAGCAAAATACGGAGAGGGACGAACACACAGGACGAAGCACTTCTAACAACTTTTTATTGTTTGAAGACACATGAGTATATACACATATCAACGTCATATCTTGCGCAGAAGAGAGAAAAGCACAGCGCAATAACAAGAGTGATAAGAAGTAACACAAAGAAAAAAAAACGAAAAATCGAAAACGATCAACACGTGCGCTTACGACACTATTACATGCCGTGCAAATGCCTTCGCGAAGCTAAAACAGCGCAAACAGACGAAGGTCGACACAGGACTGCGCTCGTCCTGGCAACTCGCCTAACTCAACGTTTTACTAAGCCGCCTATTTCTTCTTGATTTTAACTAGGATGTCATTAACTCTCGTTTCTTCTATGACCTGGTCTGCTGTCTTCCTGTATCTTACCTTTACATCCCCGAATTATTACAGTGTTGAATCCCCGAATAATAGTTAATTTATTTCCATGTTTCTCTTGAATATTGTTGCTGAAGGCCACGTTTAACGAATAAGGGAGATAATACAAAGAATTTACTCGTAAAAGAGAATGTAAACCTCGGATTTACTTTTAAGATTAGGGGGGGGGGGGGAGGGATTAATTATCCCTCACGCTACTGAACATCGGGCAATATAACATACACTACATTTTTAGCTGTATCCCAGTCATAGTCTACCAAATTGCTCTCAAGTACAGATAGCATTTTAGCTTTCTTATCCCCGCCACCTAAAGGCTGCGGTGTGTGCACAAGTGTTTGAATCCACAAGTCAATGTTTACACCTATACCCGCAGATTTTTCTGTGGTGGGCATTGACGTACACCTAATGTACCACCTGAATTTTATGTTTACCGATTTTTATTTAGAAAAAAAACGAGAGAGCTACGGCGGTGCGGTCTGTTCAGGTGGATTGTACAGCAAGGCAGACATTATATACGGGGTTGAGTTCAATAATGAGACGCTTAATTAAATAAACTAATAAATGAACTTTTTATTACTTTAGGAATAAAGATGACATTGCGACACTGAAGGTAGTGAAGATGGAAGGTGAGCCCAGTTTTTAAATTTTCTTAATCGGCAATGTGGTTCCAAATGTCGAACGTTGAAAATGCGCATTTCAAAGTTCGTTTAGTGGGCTTTCTCGCGTTGCACATTTCTAAAAAGGTGTCGTTGCGCGTAATATCAGCGCCTAAATCCCATTAACTGCTTCGACATCATAAAATACGCAAATTTTGTCTGTATTTGCTGCATTAACATTTTATATATGTGCAACGCAGCAAAGCATATTCAAGAAGCTTTCAAATGCGTTGCTTTGACGTTCGATATTTCAAACCACTTTGCCGATTAGGATAATTTAAAACTGGGTTCGCCTTCGATTTGATGGCCTTAAACTAAATGTATGATCTTGTCCCCAAAATAAAAAAATAAAAGTTGGTTCGTCAGTTTTAGTCAAGAAATCGTCTAATTATTGAGCTCTCTCACGTACACAATGACCGACCGCTGTACAATCCACCTGCATTGAGAGCACCGACATGCCTCTCATTGTTTTGAACATGAAATTTTGCAAACGTTAAAAAAATCACATGGCATACATTCGTCAAAAGCAAACTAACCGCTAAGTCCCTTACCTCCCCCTTAATTCCTTAAAAGGCTGCGAGGCAATTGTGTGTCAGCTCTAAATCATACTGATGCAGACTGCATCCAAAGAAAGTCAGCACCGACTGAAGTTCACGGCGCGAATTTTCGGTCGAATAATTCTTTGTGGCCTCTTTTCCTGCAGCGCTACAAAGCAGATGTGCATGCTCTTGCTGCGAGACCGTACTATGCGCCCTAATAAAGTGTCAAATGTTTAATAAACGGAACTACAGAGAAGCGTACAAGCGCTGTGCTGAAGCGGGTAGCAGAACGTTTAGTGAAGCTGCCGTTTCAAAGTCATCGGGCGCAATCTCAACTGAAGGGCTGTGTACTTTAGGCACTCCACCTGCGGCATCGGCGGACAACCGCTTTCCCTTTAGCGCAAACTATACTCGAACTTTCCTCCACTTCGCGTCAGTCGTTTACGCTGTCCTTTGCCATCATCTCGTCATTCATATAAATCAATGGGCGTACAGCATATCTGTGAGTCAACCAACGCCTTCCAAAGATCTTTCTTGTCCCGCTGCCTTGGAAGTCTATAGAAATAGCGAGCCCCTCAGTCGTCTCAACAGCTTAACAAGGGTCTCGGTTGTGGCAGCATTGATGCCATAGGTAACATAACAGGGTTTTCGTTCAGCTTCCGCCCTCACCATTAGATCACGTGTTAGTGACACTACGCCCGCCGCTATGAATGAGGGTGGTGACGGTGAACACAATGCACAATAACTTACACGCGTAGTAGTCTGGAAAGCCGCCAACGTAGCTCAGTTGGTAGAATATCGGACGCGAAATTCGGAGGTCGTGGGTTCGGTTCTAACTGACGGCATATGGTTGTTTTTAAGGCGAAAGCCTTTAGCCTCATCGTTGTCGACAGAAGGTTGTCAGCAGAGGTGTCGCCCTTTTTCTAGTCAGATCAGAAAAAAAATATTTGTGCACGATGTGATTCGAACCATCATCTTTCCGTTCGCAGACGAGCATACTAATGGCTACGCTACCTCCTTCCAACGCATATGTAGTTCTCCTTGCCTGGAAGGAGAACTACATATGCGTTGGAAGGAGGTAGCGTAGCCATTAGTATGCTCGTCTGCGAACGGAAAGATGATGGTTCGAATCACATCGTGCACAAATATTTTTTTTCTGGTCTGACTAGAAAAAGGGCGACACCTCTGCTGACAACCTTCTGTCGACAACGATGAGGCTAAAGGCTTTCGCCTTAAAAACAACCATATGCCATCAGTTAGAACCGAACCCACGACCTCCGAATTTCGCGTCCGATATTCTACCAACTGAGCTTGCAGAAAGGCGTCGAATGAGACGAATGCCCCCCAAACGCCCTCCAGTGCTCCAGCATTTAAGATTCACAAACATTTGTGCACTTAATTAACATCTTAACCACACATCAGTGACACAAGCATACAGCAACGCCGCGCTAAAGGCTTTTGCCTCATCGCACTTTAGGTCAACAAAGTGCCCCCCTGAATTTTTTCTGCTCCCTTCTTACCAGTTATCTTTCAGCAATAAAATGATTACACTGTTCATTTCCCATTAGTCGACAACACAGATAAAAAGGAAGCATTCCTCTATGCTTTCCTTGGTTTCGGTTACTGCTGGCTTCCTTCATATGTTACAGTCAGCCCCTCATTTCCCTTTCCTTATCTGCGCCCATAAACACCGTTATTTAAAATAATAATTACAGCTTGAGGCAGCCGAACACTGGCCCCTTCTATCATTAAAAGTAGCTGTTACTTTCGTTGCTTCCTTGCTGTCATCTTTTGCAGTGTTTCATTAGCCTGTATTGCATTGATTTCTTGCATGTTGTTGCCACCTTTGTTCCTGCTTCAATATCCGGATTTTCTACTCCTTTTAATGTAATTTCCAACACGACAGCAGTGCCAGTGTCACTTATAGAAAATGCCTTACGTTGTCTGCGTGAAGCCACCGAGAGTAGAGGCACCAGCCACCTCTCTACCGCACCCCTAATGCTAGGGAGCGGCCCTTTACCTTCCAAAGGCGCCCATTAACCCACCTGAATCTACGTACCCTTCAGAAGAGCCACCCACCAGCAGTCCACCCTCTACCCCCTAGAAGCCCACGCAACAGCGCAAAAAGCGACGGCGAAATCCAATACAGAGACACAGAGAGAAAGCCAGCTGACCTCCAGAAGCACTTCCCACCAGCACATGGCTCTGCCCGCCTACCCACCCGCCTCCACCAACCAGGAGCGCCTCCCATCACCCACCCAACTCCGAAAGCTTCACCCCCCAGAAAAGTTCTGTCGCGTGTGTGCAGCACCGGGTTAACGCTCTTTCACATGCCGCCGCGGCGCAAAAACTGTCTTCTAGCGGTCGCGGCGGCTCGAGCAGCCAGAACGACGAGGTTCTAACAAGTTGGAAAATGTTCGCTATGTCGATTGTCGCAGAATTTGCTCAGGCGCTTGCATGTGAGACATCCTTTAGGCTATAACCATTAATCACGGTAAAAGCATCGAAAAAATTAATCGAGGGTAAAACCAGCAGCTTTCGCAGTTTTCTCTGGTCAGGTTTCATGACTGTCATGTCAGTTTTCAATCTCACATTTGATTTGTGTTTACCTGCATGAGCGCTAACCAGCTATATGCCTCCCAGTTTTATGGAAAGTAATTCAGGCAATCTTTAACGGTGAACCGATTGCGCCGACGGCGAGTGCTGCACGACAGAAAAGGAAGAAAAACGGCAACCAGGAGTCGAATTTTATCCTTTTTATTTATATTTATTTTTCTTATTTTGAAATTTTTATTTTCTTATTTTATTTTTCTCTCTTTCAGTCAGTGCAAAATTGAACTATTACATGCATTGCATTCGAACTTGCACATAAAGCCTTCGTCCCGTCTTCGATCTCCCAGCTAACATGTCCCCTGTCGTTGCGTCGTCCAATCTGTCAGCCTATACCCTGTTACTACTCTCTTTCCTCTATAAATTCTCCTCTTTACAGCAGTTAACCGCCTGTGTCTTGGCCACTCCCCGTAGTGGGTATGTGCCATTTTATTTGTGGTCAACCAACCAGGGGAACGACAGTATATGCAGGTTCCACCAATATGAAAGAGAGCGGAGAATTTGCACAAAACGTCGAATTCTGTCGTTGTTTCGTTACTCAAGAACAAAAAGTGCTGTAGGTATTAGATGCCAAGAGGAAAACGGCAGAGTGCATGAAAAAGTGTGCGCTTCGTTTATAAGTATAGAGTAGGGGGGTGCGAATATTCGAAATTTTCGAATATAATTCGAATAGTATATTTTTAGTATTCGTATTCGATTCGAAACCTAAGTAGTCGTGTTGTTTCGAATATTCGATCCGACGCGAATATTCGTACCCAGCCGAATATTATATTGCGAGCACCGGCTTTCATTTCGGTCCGCAAGTCCTATCAAAAGAGACATAACAATATAGCGGAGCTCAGAGCAATGCGTAACGTTGGGCCATGCAGTAGCTGACTACGCTGGTGAGCTTCTTTGTGGCTATGCCTGCGAAGCTGGTATATTCAGAGCTCTGCACGAAATACCTCGCAATACGTGCCAGTTCAGTGCCAAGTGAGAGGGCATTTTTGTGGCTGGAGATGTTGCTTCAGCTAGAAGGGAACTAGCTACTTCTGCCTGACCGTGTGGAGCAGCCGGTTTTCCTGCACGACAACCTTTTATGTTCATCCCAGCAACGCGCTTTTGTACTTATGCTGTATACTAGCCATCTTCTCTGATATTTCCACTCTTCTATGAGCAATGTTCGAGACTTTGATACTTTTTGTGCAGCCACACACATCTTTTGTGTTCATTTCATCACTGATAGTTTAACTGTGATGTTCTTGGGTGCTCGAATAACGTTTTGTAGTGGTTAAATGCATCTGTCCTTGATTATTCGATATTCGATTCGATATTCGGAACCAAGTATTCGTATTCGATTCGTATTCGAAAAATTTGATATTCGCACACCCCTAGTATAGAGTAATTAAATGCTCAAACTTAGATCCCCTTCACATTGAAGGCATCTGTGCAGTGCACAGCAGCCGCAACAAGGCGGCACACCGCTCCGGAAACAGCGCTAAGAGCCAACTAGTAACTGGCCAAATGCACGAAGCCGTTTACACGCGATAGCTGTTTGTGACTGAGCTGCACATCGCCAGTCACTTTCTCGGCCGTCACGATAGGTCAGCACAATTCTCTTGTAAAACAAATAGTGCCGAACTCGTACCCAGAATTCTTAAACCCGGCTCCGTAGACTTTTGTGACCCTGTACCAAACATGCAAAGTTGCTGGAAAGATGTCGGTGGGAGGGCAGCTAAACATTTTTGTGTTGTAGCTTTGTTGTTTCACGTTTTTCTCAGAGTTGGGCGCTGGAGAGGTAGGCTGCAGCGGTCCAGAGCGGTCGGCCAGCTCGGAACACATTTGGAAAAGAGCTTAGCACAGACACAGTGCTATGATTGTCGAGGCTTGAACAAATGTTCAGCTGATAATTAGCGCTCGTGGCGTCTCCTGTGTGTCTGCGTTAGAATGTTTTCCAAATGTGTGACACTTCGGGGTCATGGCGTAGTCGTTCCTTGACGCAATTCCACCGTTAAAAACTGTCACGTTAAACGAGTCATGTTTCCTGGCGGCAGGAAATTGGCCACTCTTTATAGTGTGCCCTGTGTGCAACCTCAGCGTGGAGTGGGCGCTCTCATGTGAGGAGGGGAGGCTGACGACGTCACTTGACGCAGCTCGAGGGATATAAAAGAGGTCTTGGATTTCTTTTCCGCTATCCGCTATTGCCATTTTTTGTACATCCTGCGGGGCACGTGGGCAGCTTTACGCTAGCGCACGGGCACTCTATTCTCTTACATTGCAGCATCCCTTTACCTTCGAGCTACCTCCTCCCCCAATTCTTCTAACGCTTATCCTTTGGGCGTCTCTGCGCAGCACGCTGGCGAAGGCGAGTTCTCGTGGAGCCCGTGGACGCAGGGCGTGGTGCTGGGCGCCTTCTTCTACGGCTACGCGGCCACGCAGCTGCCCGGAGGCTGGCTCGCCGCCCGAGCCGGGGGCAAGTGGCCCTTTGGACTGGGCCTCCTGGGCACCGCGCTCGGATCCCTAGTCACGCCGGCGGCCGCCCGGGCTTCCTCGGACTCCTCCGGCGCCGGCGCCCTTGTTGCTGTCAGGGTGCTCGAGGGACTCGGAGAGGTGAGTCACTGCGCCGTGCGCCACAGGCCCGTTCGCCGGCCACCATTCATTCGTTGAGGATGTATTCATTGGCCTGCGGCTTTATGCACTCCTTTTCCTCAGTTTGATAGACCAAGGAAAGAACAGCGAAGGGAGGACACAGAACGGAAACGACGAAAAGCACTGCGCTGGCACTACGCCCTTTTTTCCCGCGATATACACGTCCTGAACATTTGAACCCAATTTTCCAGTACTTCGAAGGAACATGGAGACAACTCCAGTTAAGTTTTGATCCTAGCAACGATCGATTCTGAGGCTAGCTCTGGCTATGTCGATGTTTTTTACGGCAAAAAGAGGCGCATTCATTCACCCTTTGGAAGTGCATGGCAGCGCTGTCTAGCCTCAGGCATCCGCAGTTTAAAAACCAATATCCAGAGTACGTTTAGACCACCGACAGAGCATGCTGCCGAGCTAGTTGGTGCTGCATCATAAACTTCTTCAAATCATTAGGCCACCTAGTAACACGAGTTTTAGCGCTAGCTGTTCGCGGGGGGGGGGGGGGGGGGGGGGGATACCGCTTAGTCATTATTATTTGTCATCTGTTCCGGCACTGAGCCCATGACGGCACTATGCTGTAGCTCGTGACGCCACTGCACTCAGGACACTCGGAGTGGTGCGTTGCCATGACGCGCTGTAGTGACGATACTCCTGTCTTCATTGTATGCGTACTAACCGGCATGGCCCGTTGCAGTGACGTGGCATCATGAGTGACGCCACGCTGCATGCTGACTAATCAGCGTGACGCGGTGTACAGGCGACGACGCGGGCGACGCAGAAACGGGAATCGTGCCCTTAAAAGCAGCCGCTGTAAGAACTTAATGGGTGTCGCACGAATGGTAATGCGCAAGAGTTTTAGCATACTGCGATCCACGCCCCGGCATTGAGCACGCGCTTATTATCCCCACATGGTAGGCGTGCACGCAGCTTGCCGGGCACATGGCGCCATCTGGTTCCTTCAAGGAGACTGGCGTATGCGCTGTGGCACTCCGCGGAAGTGGACCATGGTAGCGTATCGCACTATGCTATAACTCTCTAATGACTGTTAACAGAAAGGCGCAGCCCGCGTAGAGTGCAGCCCCCTCCCCCCCCCCCCCCTGCACCTCTTTTATCGGTCAAGCAGAGCCGCATGGGCGTTTACTTATTACTGCCGCTGCTACGACGACGACGTCAAACACGCTTTGCCCAGAACCTCCGCATTAACAGCTATGGTGCAAAACTACCGCTTCCCACCGCAGTTTTCTAGCGGAAACGAACGGTCGTGGCGACACCTGTATTTCTTTTTCCAACCCCTCTTACCTTATAAAATCTCCGTTTTCAGTGCAATTAGAGTCTTTGTGATTAAAACTATGTAATCAGTCGATTTAGGCTAACTTCAATTTGCCGTCACGCCTCATATGCGGATGGCGCGGGGTTCGATCCCCAGTGCCGCCGGGTACCGACCGGCATACAATGGGCACAGGCTTCCCCTGGCTTGGTGCTCTGCTTAATCAAGCTGAAATACTTGGGGAATGGGTATTTGACCGCACCTTAAGCAACCGAAAATACCTTGTTGCTTTTTGGCCGCAGGTGCCTTTGCGCCATAAAAATTCGCTATCACCATCATCAATTTGCCCCTACTGTATATTTGCACATTCGTTGGTTCCCTCAATAGTGGTTTGGAAATCTGCTTTCTCGCACTGGTAATCGCTTGTGGCCCCTAAAAGAAGAGAATAAGAGCGGGCCTCCAGCTGGAAGCAGCGAGGGTACTGGCGTAGACACCTCCAAAACCCCCACACGGCGCGCGTTGCGTGCAGGGCGTCACGTACCCGGCCATGTTCGGCATGGTGGCCCAGTGGGCCCCGCCGCACGAGCGGGGTTCGCTGCTCGCCGTGGCATACGTGGGCGCCAACGTTGGCGCCATCCTGGCCATGCCGCTGACGGCCACCCTGTGCGACTCCATCGGCTGGGAGGCCGCCTTCTACGTGTTCGGTGAGTGGCTCCAGATGGCGTTGCCGACATTAACCATTGACGGGAGCCTCCGAGAGCGGCATCCACGAGAGTAAGATGGCCGGACAAGCATTTTTGCACCTGTTTCGCTCCGAGGCTGCGTATTTGTACGCAAGACAGCAACAGCGCCTGCACACATTGCCTTTCACCTCGACTTAAAGAGTCAGTGCCAGGGCTACGGGAAGCGTTTAATACAATCTAGCCTACAGTTGCTCCTGCTGTCTTTAAGCTCTTCTGCAACTGGCACGAGCAAATAGCGGGGCTTCAGATGCACCTCTAACGAAGGATGGCGTCCGCCATTCTTTTTACCTGTTTTAGAGCACGTAAATGTGGGTTTACCTGTCGGCATTGAAAATGTTCTGTTTTCTGTTCGTTTAACGCAAAAAAATAATAACTTCCCTAAAGGAGAGGAGGAGGAGGTAGAAGAGGAAAGGCAGGGTGGTTAACCAACTTCCCTAAAATGTTTCACTTCGACATTAGAACAGCGAAGAAACTGCACATAAGAGGATGTTGTGGGGCAGCATCGGCACGCTGTGAAGAGTGAAGCATAGGGCGAAGTTTGTTGGCGGAGCTGTGAAAGACCATACATATACTCCAGCAATGAACACAGCCATCCTTCAGTGTAGCATTGTTTTCGCAGGGGCACCGATTGTCAACCACGGTGCGCTCAGCAACGGCAGAACAGCGTGAAATGCGCAAGGGATACAAATACGCCTTCAGTTATGCTTTGATGAGAGGGGAGGACGCTCAGAGCCGTTCGATCGCAAGATACCGAGCAGCAGGGCACTGATTGGCGACTAAGGCGCAGCTTGCCAAAAGGCCCAACAATACTGAGTCCAGCGCGGCCGTAACATTAGGCTCAGAACAAAGCCACACTGCTCTTCAGCCATCTCCAATCGACCTCCAGCGCGCCGCCGCGCACGCTCCTGGCAGTAAAAAGAACATGCCAATACTTTCGAACATAATCTGCACGTATAGCCCACGGGATCCAAAATCGACGTAATGCACGAATTATGCACAGGAAAAGTAAATGGACCATGGAAACAACAAAACACTTATAGCAGTGCAGCTTAATATACAAGGTGTGTCAGGGAAGCCCGCCACTAATTTTTAGAAATGTGCTTTTTGAGGCAAAAAGATGGCCTTTGAAAGAAAGAAACTGGTAATGGCGCAAGAAACGAAAACACGGCAGGCACACAAAAGACAGGACTGACGCCATCTTTTTAATGGCAGGTTCGGTGCGGAAGCTTCGAAAGAGGAAAGGGCCCATTGTATGAGAAATATGGTCAATTAAAACTCTAGTTTGGCCGAGTTGATTCATGTTGAAAGAAAAAAAACTGATAATGGCGCAAGAAACGAGGACACAGGAAGGCACGCAGGCGCCAGTCCTGTCTTTTGTGTGCCTTCCTGTGTCCTCGTTTCTTGCGCCATTATAAGTTTTTTCTTTCAACATGAACCAACTCGCCCAAAACTAGAGTTTTACATGGCCTTTGCGTCGGGGTAATGGTAATGTTGGCGGACGTCAGAAAAAGGTGAATCATGTTAACAATAACCTGGTTGACTAACTTCTCAAAGTTAATTTTTAACTATTATATATAGGCCCTTGTTAGCAATCTGAGATTTACAGCAGGCAATTCGCAGTAGTCATATCAGGCTTCAGAATTTCGAAAAAACAATTGCCCTCGCTGCTGTGTGGCTCAACAAATTTGGCAATTTCCCACTCGACTCACAACTTGCAGGAAAAGGTCACGTAGCACGTGACCTTTCCTGCAGCGCCCACGCTGCGGTTCTCGCTGCTCCAGCCGTGGCGGGAGCAAAGAACCTCGTGACGTCAAGACCGAGAAGGACTCAGTGATGACCGTCTTCTGAATGGATGGTTAAGACTCTGGGATGCGTGCTCGAAAGTGTATTTTTTTATCTGTATTATTGGCATTGGCCTGTATACCTTCTTTTCTTTAACTTCTCTGACTTATCCCGGGTGTTTCACCTAAGATGTTCTGCAATTTTTGAAAATAGGCTTTTTTTCAATATAGCATTGTCAGCGATACAGCGCACCAGAATCCAGCTCAGTCGTGCTAACTCGTATGCTCATTAAATAACACTGAGTAGTTGCCTTCTAACTAACACTGTTAGTCCTCTTAATTACTTAAAGGCGTGCAGCCAATTGTAGGAATATCCATATCAGTTTTTTATAATTTCAGAAATGCAGTTACTCTAGGCTCTTGACTGACAATTTAAATAAAAGGGCATCTCTCATGCTTCTTGGTTTCGGTGGCTGTTGTCTCCCATAATGTATGCCATAACGAGCACTTCTTTTCCCATCACTTGTATGCCTATTTGTTTATCTCAGCCCTCAACGACTGTCTAAGTGACGAAAGTAAGGCGCCGACTAAAAGAATATAGATGGGAAGATTTTCGGGCTCCCACAAGGGAGCGTTGTTCACCCAAAACCCAAAACCTGACCAGAGGGACGCCGCTCTGTCTAGCTCAAGCCTAGAGCACCAAAGACAGCTCATTCACCGGGCTCGGCAGAGAGCCAAGGCCGTAGGTGCCGTGGACTAAGGGACCCACCCAGTTCGGGGGGCGCTAAGCTCTTTATTAAATCAAATGTTTATCATCATTATCATCACGCCTTTCCGTCTGCTTTCTTTTCGTCGGCGCCATCTATTTTCGATGTGCAACCCGAGCCGACGGGGTTCCGTAAGACGCTTGACTTCAAATACAGTGTAACAGGGTGGATGTGGAAGATTCATTTTTTTTGCATGGTTTGGTTTGGTTCTTCGTATGATGAATCTATTTCCTTGCTCCTTTCAATTCCGCTATATTATTGCGTTGATAATGTTCCCCCTCTTCATTGTTTAAAGGGCAACTCCGGCGATTTTTCGGCCATTTTAAGTTAATGGCTGTTTTGTGTTCCTGAGAATCTTCTGTAATGTTTACGATACAAGGTTTTCAAAAGCAACCTTAGAATAATTTTTAAACAGCAAAAAACGCAAAACTCGAAACCGAAACCACGAAACTGAAAACGGGGAGGTGCATACGTGCGGTATTGACTGTGACGTCACTAGCGGGTTCGCCGCGTAGCGAAGTTCGGAGCCGCGCTGTCGACGCGACTGAAGCGCGGAGAACAGCTTTTCCGAGACCAGCGAGTCTTTAGAAGACGACTCGTTCATTCGACGATTTCGGACTGGACGAGTCGCCTTTCAGGTACGATCCACCGCCGCGCTAGCTAGCCGAGTCACATCACAGGCCGCGTCACCTGCAGCATGGAGACGGTCTGAACTCGGAGAAGTATTTGAGTCATTTCTCGTACATGCATTTGTGACACAGCCGTCAGAACAAAAGTTGTTGTGATGCTCCCGCTGATAGCTGTTCGTCTGGCGAGTGCCGGCCGACCCAGCCTGACGAAAGAATCTGCTGCCGGAACGTTGCCGGCCGCGGTGCACAGCGTACAGTGGAATGCATCACCAGCAGTCCTCTCTTTGCGAAGCTTTGTCTCGACGGCGAGCTTCTGGAAATGAATACACGCCAGCTACAGTTCTACAATCCAACATACTTTGAGCACGCTCACTGTGGTCCGCTTCCTCTTGACGGCCGCGCTTCGTTCAGTTGGCCGCTGCGATGGGCGGTTGTACTCGAAAAACGTTGGCACAGAATCAGCCTTCAATCGCCGGTTGAACGAAGCCTTGGCGAGTCCAAAGCGCTCTCTAGGTAAACGCTGTCTTCATAGCAATCTGGCGCGAAATGTCCCGAGCACAAGCGGGAATGATTCCTCGGAGACCAGTTGACACGGCGGACAGCTCTCACCCACTTGTCGCAAAGGTTGTTATCGCTAGGAAACCTATCGTAGATCACGCACGTTATCAAAGATGAAGAATTTGTGCAACCCACAGCACATCAGAAGTTGCCGTGACCCATCATTCTGCCGTGCACATCACATCAGGCACGCTGAGATGGCGCGAAATTCCACAGGTGGTCGAAATAATTCTGGAGACCTGCACTACAGCACCTCTTCCTTTCTTCTTTCACTCCTCCCTTACGTCGCGGTTCGGGTGTCCGTTACTGCGTCATTTACTTTCCTGAAAATCAATTTTCAGTTTTCCCCTGCACTGCCAACGCCAGCGCGCGCCCGACCAGCTTGACACGCCGCCACGCCAGTGACGTCACAGTACAGGGTGGCCTGTAGAAGTTGCTCGATCAATGGGTGCCGCTCGCGTCGAGGAGCGCTTGTCTTCAAAATTCGCTTGCGGAAAAACTACGCCGCTTTCAGGTGCGAAATTTTACATGAGATATCAGACTGCCCTAAAGAATACAGACTTAAAATTTCATTTCGATCGATGAACATCGAAAAATCGCCGGAATTGCCTTAAACCTTTGTTTTTGATGCATTCCTAGCGCGCTCATTTCAGTGTCATTCGGTTACTGTCGTGTTTGTTCATATTTTCCTTCCGTGATGACCCCCCCCCCCCCCCCCCCCGTCTGATTCGCACATGGGCCTTCAGGGTAAATAAATGAACAGAACAAACTTGTTTGTCCTCAGTGTTCCATTAGTGCCGCACGAAGAATTGCCGCGAAATCTCGCCAAGGGTGTTCTCGTCTAAATGTCAATAATGCTCGCAGGCATGGTGGGCTGCGTCTACTTCGTGCTCTACTCGTGGCGCGTGCGGAGCACCCCCGAGCAGGACCCGTGGATCAGCGACGCCGAGTGGGAATACATCTCCCGCGGACGGGTCGCCAAGCCCCTGCCTCCGCTGCAGGTGCGTGGCGGCGGCAGCACAAGCGTTGCTATCTGCCCTAGCTTGATGACGGGCGACTTGGTGCTTCCAATGGTAGGCGTACAACTCAAGACAACTGCGAGAACCAAGCTCTACTCGGACGGTTGTATTTGAATGGCCAATTCCCGCAATGAACGATCAGCTCCCAGTCAGCGCTGTGATCGCCTTTTCTTCCTGGTCGATCCCTTACAAAAAATGTTTTAGACAGTCTATAGACAGTCTATAGAGTGTCTATAGACTTCTGTCTCTAAAGTCTAAAGACTGCCTGTAGAGAAAAGTCTATAGGCAATGCAAATGCTATAGACAGTTTATAGACAATCTATAGATTTATGGCCATACACTTTTAGTAGACTTTTGTCTATAGACAGTCTGTAGATAATGAATAGACAAAAAGCAATATCTATAGGAAGTCAGTATAGTCAATAAGAAGTCTATAGGATGTCTGTAGACCATTTTTATAAGGGATGTAATGAGCAGCACGTTACGCTAGCCTAGCCAAAGCTTCGCATGCCGCCAACAGTCAACCCGGCGCTGTCGTATGGTACGTGGACCAACGGCCACGATGCATTTGCAGACTGAGGACATGCCACAAGTGACTGTCGTATTGAGGGAAGCAAGGCTTGAGACATTGAGACAGATCTTCATATCCATAGTATACTGTAAAGAGGGCTAGTTGTTGTAACTGTAAAAGCATTAAAAAACGGAAACTTATTGTGAATAACACAGGACAGTGTGAGAATTTTTTACGCTTCAATAATTTCTTTAAGTCTGTAGGATGCTGCTAGCTTAAAATAGGTCCCGGATCCCCTTGAAATGTGCTGAACGCGCTGATGGTTTAAGATTTGGAAACTACGGCTTTCCAGACTTTTAACGTACGCCGTTCATATCATTTTGGCTGCAAGCCTTTGCGAAAATTAACGCCATCGCACATCCGTCGACACTGCAGGCCAAGGCCGCCGAGGCAGCCGGCGTGGACATGTCGGAGAGCACTGGTGGCCCCACCCCGTGGCTGCCACTGCTAACGTCGGGGCCGCTGTGGGCGCTGACGGCGTCCCGATTCGCCTGCCTCTGGGGGCAGTTCACCGTGCTCACGGGCCTGCCCACCTACCTGGCCGCCGTGCTCCGTATGCCACTGGCCAAGGTGCAACTCACAATGTTGCTTGACGATGCCCAACAGCGGAAAGAAAACTAATCGCGATGCGCGCACGATGTCTTTGGGCCGGACCGCGATGGTCCCCGGAATTCGGGAAGCCCGCTGTGCCCATGTGTTAATTTCGATGCCTCCGACTTGTTCAGTAGAGTGAAGCATTGAAACGGTTGTTTCGGTCAAATGTTTAGGGGAATCCCCCAAGGTGGAGTAGATTTGTAATAAGGGAGTAATTACTCATTGATTACACATTGAGTAATTACTCCCTTATTACAAATCTACTCCAGCTTGGGGGATTCCCCTAAACATTTGTCCAACGCTGTTCGCACTTCGAGTTATTGATAAATTCGCTCTTGCCCTACCATAAGCTTGCCGTCGCGGTCAGCTCATTTGGTAGAGCGACTGCTCCGGTGAAGCAGTGTTCCCGGTTCGAAACCGGACCAGGACGAATTTTTCTTTGACTGCGAAGTTTCTGAGAAAGCTGTATAGCTTTCCTTTGTAGCCGTTTCACTGCTCTTTTGTGGACATCAGGGAGTAATTACTCCCTTATTACAAACGGTTGTTTCGTCATCTGCTGCTCTTGGTTATGTAATTGAGGTCCAACCGCTGTTATCTCATGTTATTTATTTATATTACTTATTTACACATGCTGTAATCTCATGGAGGGATTTTAGCAGGGTGGGAATACATCGAAAAAGACAAAGAATACAAGAACAAAAAGGGGGTCCGAAATGAAAAGAGCCACACGTTTGAAGAACGCAACCAGCAACCCAGCAACCAGACAGCAGAAGTAACAATCACACTAAAACATGTTATGGCACACTTACAGACAGATAGCTACAAACGGCATTCAAATAATTTCAAGGATGTCTGAAGGACTTCATCGTTTGTGAGTGCATTCCAAACACTAGCAGTTTTAGGAAAAAATGACTATGTAATAGTGTTATTATTTGTGCGAAAAGGGGTTATTGTTATATTATGACGCTGCCTTGTTGCATACCCAGATGAAAAAGATATGATGTTAGCAAAATCAACCTTGTACTGACCATTCACTATCTGATACAAAAATTTAAGACGAGACACTAGATTTCTTTCAAAATGAAAATAAATCTGCCTTGGTTAATAATACGCTCACAGATGTTCTCCGGAAGGTGTTGTATATGAATCGAACGACCCTTTTTTGCACACTTTCAATTTTACTGTCTGTGTGTACGGGTCCCAAATGACAGCAGCATAATCTAGTATTGGCGGTACGATGGACTTACATGCAAGTGAACGAACGCTAGGAGTGGAAACTTTGAGAGCCCTTCGAAGAAAGAATAATTTGGTGTTAGCATTAGCTATCACGTAATCTGCATGTTTACTGCAGTTAAGATTATTCCTAATCCAAAGTTCTGACTACTTATATTGGGTCACCTCATTTAACACAATGTTTTGTCCTAAGAGAGCTTTCTGGTCACCACGCCGATGGTTCGACCCCCTCTGGGAAGTCCCAGATAAAACTGCGCCTGTAACACTAAAAATGAAAACTTTTTCACATCGTGGGCATCGCCAGGGGGTGCTTCAACATTTGTGCTGACTTCTGTAAGACACAGGAAACCAGCCAGCCAAACTTCACTGCGGGGGTGAAGAATCACTTGCGCTGCTCAGAAATTAACAGGACAAGATAAAGCGCTCTCCTTTCTGTTGTCCTGCGACTTTCTAAGCAGCGCACGAACTTCTCCGCCAATGTTAATGCTCCACCAGCTTAGACCACGTACAACCTTCGCTTTATTACATCTAGGACCCTCCGTTTTCGGATGAAATCCGATTTCAGCCGATTCTTGAACCCCGAACATAAATCTAACCATTCCTACGCATACGTGCGCCTCGTAGTGAACGCATACGTTTTTATTGCGTAGAGGTGAATGCACCGAACAAAGTTCAGCCGATATTCTGGGTTTCATTGTGGAGGGCTGGTTTCTCCCAAGTAGTGACCTTAAACCTCTTTTAACATTTGTTACCTAATGCCTTAGCTTAATAAGGCAAATTAAGAAGGAGGCTTTAGAAGCGACAAACTCAAAAGTGAGCATTGACCTGATGTTTTATCGTCATCATCGCATTAGGCGCTATCGCTGCTAACGACTTGCTACTCAAAGGCTCTTCCATGTTTCAAACGGCCGTTCTGATATTGAATTAATGTCTTTTCACTATATACAAGGCAGGCAGGGACGTCTTCCTCTGGTGCGGATGAATTGAGTCGGACATGGGTAATATACGAGATAAAATATGTGCAGCAAATGAGGGAAAAAAAGTGGCAAGGTAGACAGTTTCTCTTGTTCAACATGCCTTTTTCATGCTGTTTATGAAGTAATGGAGAAAAAATATGGCTATTTATGTCGGGAACAAAAATATTCGCTCAAAGTTAATTGTCTTTGGCTGCAAAAAAGGACCCGAGGAACCCCGAATTGAAGAAATTTTAGAGGAAGAACCCGATTTGTACCCGAATTTGACCGAAAAACTTCACCCGAGTTTTAACAGACACGTACAAGCGCAAAAAAAACACGGACAGAGAAGAGACTTGGACAACACGAGCGCTTACTTTCAACTGAATGTTTATTGATACACAAGCACAATAAACCTTCAGTTGAAAGTAAGCGCTCGTGTTGTCCAAGTCTCTTCTCTGTCCGTGTTCTTTTTTGCGCTTGTACTTGTCTGCTATGAACCAACTAGCCCAAAGGTCTGTGCTCCTGAATTTTAACCCCCGAATTCCGTGAAACACAAAATTCGAAAACGAAGGACCTTAGTTATTTCCTAACTTCACGCTCTGACAACCTCAACTAACTTCGGCGCCCTCTCCTCCAAGTTGTAGATAATGCAACTTGAGCGCGAATTATGCCTTGCTCTCTGACAAGACCAGTTGAAGCACGATGCTGCACGTGACACGCTCATGCGCGTGTCGCACTTCTGTCATGCCGCATTGTTTTCGAACACATCTCAGGAAATCTCGAGACTGGCTGGGCCTTTTCTTCCACAATCTCGCAAGATGTTGAGGATAACACACACCAGGACGGTGACGAGGGCGACCTTTGCCCTCCAGACACTCCTACAGATAAATGTCAAGAACAATGCGCGTCGCAGAAAGGGTCGTATAGTGGCAATAAGGCTTGAGCGTACCTTCTCTTCCTGCGTCTTGCGTTCTGTAAGCTCGATATACAAAGGAGGCTCTTGTATGAGTACCCTAGAGGCAAGCGCAGTATACGTCATACTTTGAGGGAACACGGCAACGTGTGACAGCGTACGAGAATCGGTGGTTCAGTAAAATACTCTCCGGGGCATGTTGGTTCATAGCTGGCAAGAATTAAAGCGCAACAAGACGGCACAAAGTAGGAGAAAAAACGACCGGACAGGCGCTAACTTGCAACACAGTGTTGCAAGTTAGCGCTTGTCCTGTCGTTTTTCCTCCTACTCTGTGTCATCTTGTTGCGCTTTAATTCTTGCCAGAGAATCAGTGGCGAAGGCGCATGCGCGATAAGCACGGCCGGTTGCTCTTTCCGCGCATGCGCCCAATCTCGCGAAGTGCACAGGCCGCGCTCTCGCATGTTGTATATCTGTATATCTGCGCTCTGGAACTTCGCGCGTCACATCCCTCGCGCCCTGCAAGCTGCTTCCCTCCTTTTCCCGACAGAGTGGCCTCGTCAACGCGGTCATGTTCGGTGCCCAGAGCGCGGGCATGCTGGCCGGCGGACTGCTCAGCGACCGGCTCCGGCGCCAGGGACGCCTCTCCACCACAGCCATCAGGAAGCTCTTCCAGACCGCCGGTAAGTGCCACCCGCGAGCGTTTCTGCCATCTTGGCGACAACTTCGCGCAACGAGAGACAAGCACGTGAAATGAGACGCACGCAGACAGTAAGCAGCGCAGTGAGAGACATGTAGTTGTCTCTCACTGCGCTTATTAAGGCGAAAGCCTTTAATGCCTCACACTGTCGGGACCAAGGAATGTTAGCAACTGTGTCCGCGTTTCGGCGTCACTACTTAAAAAGATAACCTGCGCCGAGGCTGGGAATCGAACCAGGGCCTTTGGCATTTGAAGTGGAGACGCTAGCACTCCGCCAAGAAGGCTCAGGGTTTGAGCATGAATAAAGATGCATGTAGTGAAATGCATGGCCTTCATAAATAAAGTAAAAGAAATAAAAAATAAAATTAAGAAAAGGAACAAAAATAAAACGAAATAAAAAGAAAGGAAACAAATTAAAAAACAATTCAAATATGAAAAATAAAAAAACAGTGCGCCAGGAAACGCTTTCGCCTTGCAGCACTTTAGAGAGCCAAAGTGCCCCCTGAATTTTTTTCCGAAGCTTGCAACCAGAAAGCAACTTGATGAAAAAGAGGTTTTGCTGAAACGCCCAGCTTAACCAGTACCGTAGACCTACAGTGTATTACCTCTGTATAAAGAACCTGTTGTGGTTCATTAATTACAAGCCATTGTATATGTGTTCAATGAAAAAAGCTTTATTTATAGTATTTTCACAATCAAGCGCGGTCTGCGCATCATTAGAAGGCGAAAAAAGTGAATATTTGAACACATTATACCGCACTGCTAGTATTAGTATTTTGTTAGCATTGCCTCACCTAGACGAAACGCGATGCGGCTCCTCAGCTGCAGATCTCAATGTTGCAGGTTAGACCCAAGCCGTGGCGGCCGTGTTTCGATGAAGGCGAAACGCAAGACTCCCCGTGTTTTGCTTGATGTCTGCGTAGGTTAGAAAACCCCAGGCGGTCTAATTAGTCCCGAGCCCTCTACAACGGCGTCCGTCATAACCTGATTCATGTGAGGATGTAAAACCTCAGAATCCGAAATCCACTTCTATTCCGTGCTTGACCGCAAACCTTGTAAGAGAGAACAATGGGGGGTCGGCAGTCGTCGTTGTGGCTGTCTTGCTTCGGTCTCAAGCATTTTTTCTGCGACAGCCCCGATTAAGTGGTCTGGGAAGCGACTACTTTTCAAGCAATGCAGCTGCAGGTTTAAGCCGAAGTATTTGCTGATGGGCTAGTTGGTTCATAATAAATTTGAGTGGCGCAAGGGAACGAACACAGGAAGACAGGCGCTCTTCCTATCTTTCTTTCTTCCTGTGTTCGTTCCCTTGCGCCACTCAAATTTATTAGGTTTAAGCTCCCGTCTATACTATGGTAATATCTGCTGTTCACCTGTCTGAATCGAAAAGCAACAATGCCCCCTATCACTAGATCCTTTTTGTATGGGCCGATTCAATTGGAACATTTGTTTTTCACCTGTCGTTCTGTAAAGCAAACATATGTGCTCAGCGTTGAACGAAATTCCGAGCTCCAAATGAACCATTGTGCAAGTCCTCAGCTGTGAATTAACTGCCCACGAGCGCTGCATAAAATGTGCTAACATTTCCTCCCTCTTCGAGATGCTTAGCTCCCAATATCAATGGAAAATAGAGAAACAAAAATCGCTTACAAAGCGCAAACTCTTTGAAACACCCAATTCATTTGACATAGAATATTCCCACCGGTTTCCCTCGACATCGTGCAAAACTGGCGTAATGGTGCACCAGGAAGCCTATGCTTCAAGTCTTTGTAGTGATTCGCCAACGCGCCATATTCTCACCATGCTGCAGCCATTCGCCTGACTAAGCACCGCACTGTAGAAAGTACCCGCAGCTGCATCGAGGCACAAGCACACAAAAGCAGCGACGCAAATTGCACCGTCGCGTGTTGACCTAAGTCGATGGTTAGTGAAGCGAAGCTCTCGGCTATGAGGGATGCCGTACTTCAGTAGTGGAAGGCTCCGGATTGACTTCGACTGCCCGTGCTATTTAGAGCGCACTGAAACATCAGTGACTTTTTGCATTTCTCCCCAATCAAATTACGGCTGCCGCGGCTTGGACCGAACCCACGCACTTGTGTTTACTTAGACTAACGCCACCGCCACTCATTCGCAGTGGTGACTTTGAAAACTTTGCGGGCATTTGTTTGGGCAAAGATGCAGGCTCCTGCGACCGCACTTCATTGTCATGCACTGCCTAACAAAGCGCTTTTGAATTACATTGCGACGTTCCTGTATCTCGGTGGTTCATGGACCGTCAGAGGTCAGGAGGGAGCCCAGAGATTGGCTAACCTTCGAATGTCATTTATTAACTATTTTGGCTGAAGTGGATAAATTGTTGCCGAGCTGCGGTGTTAACAAAGCGGCTTGTGGGACAACGTATGCATTATCCAAAACGAGCAAACGGATAATGAATACCTTCTTCCGCAAACGAGGAGAGAACAAGTGGACATGGAAAAGCCCCAATGGTGAGACTAAAAATGAAATAGACTTCATACTGTGCGCTCACCCTGGCATCGTAGAGGGTGTGGAGGTCCTCGGTAAGGTCCGTTGTAGCGACCACAGAATGGTAAGGTCTCGTATCAGCATAGATTTCAAGAGGGAATGGAGGAAACTGGTGAAGCGGAAGGCTATTGACGAGTTAGCGTTAAGAGGGAAAGTAGAGGAGTTCAGGATTTCGCTGCTGAACATATTTTCCGCTTTAAATGAAGAATACAACCGCTCACAGCCCACAGCTATCGTTACGGAGTGCGCCGCAGATGTAGGTGGTAGGATGGTTAGACAGCATAGTGGCAAGCTACTTCAGGAGATTAAAGATCTGATTAAGAAACGTCAAAGCATGAATACGCCTGACTCCACAGTCAGAATAGAACTAGCAGAGCTACCGAAGTTAATGAATAAGCGCAAGGAAGCCGACATAAGGAAGTTTAACATGGAGAAAATCGAGCATGCTCTAAGGAACGGAGGTAGCCTAAAATCAGTGAGGAGAAAACTGGGCATAGGTAAAAACCAGATGTATGCGCTAAAAGACAAACAGGGCAATGTCATTAGCGATATGGATAAGATAGTTAAAGTAGCCGAAGAGTTTACACAAATCTAGACAATAGCGAATGCAATCACAACCTTACTGAGAGAGGCGGTCGAGCACAGCAATGCGACATCCCCCAGTAACGAAAGAGGAAGTAAAGAAAGCCTTAGGAGCAAAGCAAAGGGGGAAAACAGGTGGTGAGGGTCAGGTAACAGCAGATTTGTAGATGGACGGAGGGGAGATTGCGCTAGAAAAACTAGCCACCCTGTATACGCAATGCCTTGTGACCTCGAGAGTACCAGAAGCTTGGAATAACGCTAACTTTATCTTAATTCTTAAGAAAGGAGACGTCAAGGACTTGGAATCACAGACCGATTAGCTTACTGTCAGTTGCCGAGAAAGTATTTACTAAGGTAATCCCTATTAGAGTGAGGATATTCTTAGAATTTATTTATTTATTTATTTATTTATTTATTTATTTATTTATTTATTTATTTATTTATTTATTTAGTCAACCAAATTATCAGGCAGGCTTTCTTAAAGGATACTTGACAATAGACCATATTCACACTATCAGTCAGGTGATAGAGAAATGCGCAGAATATAACCAACCCCTGTACATAGCCTTCATTGATTACGGGAAAGCGTTTGACTCAGTGGAAACCTCAGCTATCATGCAGGCATTGCGAAATCAGGGTGAAGAAGAGTGTTACGCGAAAATATTGCAACACAATCATAACGATTGCACAGCTACCATCGTCCTCTATAAAGTCAGCGATAAAATTCTAATAAGGAAAGGTGTCAGGCAGGGAGACACGATCTCGGCAATGCTCTTCACTGCCTGCTTACAGGAGGTATTCCGGGGACTGGAATGGGAAGAGTTGGGGATAAGAGTAAATGGAGGATACCTGAGTAATTTGCGATTCGCTGATGACATTGCCTTGCTAAGCCACTCAGGACAAGAACTGCAAAGCATGATCAATCAGTTAGGCAGGCAGAGCAGAACGGTGGGGCTAAAAATTAACATGTAAAAAACCAAGGGAATATTCAACAGTCTTGCAAGGGACCAGCAGTTCGCAATTGGTGACGAGGTGCTGGAAGTGGCAACAGAATATGTCTATTTAGGGCAGGTAGTGACCGCTGATCCGGATCATGAGAGGGAAATAACAAGAAGAATAAGAATGGGGTGAAGCGCATATGGCAGGTACTCGCAGATCATGTATGGCAGTTTACCAATATCCCCCAAGAGAAGATTATACAACAACTGTGTCTTACCGGTACTCTGAGTACCTATGGGGCAGAAACGTGGAGGCTAACAAAGGGGGTTCAGCTTAAGGTAAGGACAACGCAGTGAGCTATGGAAAGAAAAACGAAAAATGAAAAAAGATTGGAAGAGGGCGTAGTGGGTGAGGGAACAAATGCGGGTTAAGGATATCCTAGTTGAAATCAAGAGGAAGAAGCGGGCTTGGGCAGGGCATGTAATGCGAAGGCAAGATAACCGCGTAGTCAGTCTGATGATGATGATGATCCAAAACAGATGATGCATGACATGCAGCGCAGCGTGTGTGTGTGTGTGTTGTGTGCCTCTTCTTTCTGTCCGTATCTTGCAGCGCTGTTTTGGATATTGCGGCATTAATTTGGGTCCCTTATCGCGGATTATTCGCGGTGTGTCTGCCGGTGGAAGACTCTGTCTTCGCCGGCGCAACGGTCTACCTCGGCGTCATTAGCATGAGCTCCCCGCCCCTGACCGCCGTGCGTCGCCACGGTGGATCGGTGGTTATGGGGCTCTGCTGCTGACGTGGGTTCGATCCCGGCCGCGGTGGTCGCGTTTTCATGGATGCGAAATGTTAGAGACCCGTGTTGTGTGCGATGTCAGTGCACGTTGAAGAATTTTCCGGATTCCTCTACTACGCGATCATAGCCTGTGTCGGGTTGGGACGTTAAACACTTTTACCCTTTTATTGGTCCTCTCAGAAAAGGCAAAAATTATAAAAGAGAGAGGATGCCCGGACCAGCAAAGCTTTGCCAGGCTTAACGCCGATTCAAGATAAATGAAAAACTAAATGTTCCAAGAAGAAAAAAAAATTAAGCGAAAAACAGAGCAGTAAAAAAAACTCAAAAGAAGAAAAAACAAAAGGCTCATCACAGTAAAAGTTAGTCGCAGGCAGACAGCCAAAGCATAACGTGCAATCTGCGGAATAAATAATAACAAAAAAAGAGAAAACCGAAGTCACTGCAAAGTCATGGTCACAGTAACAGTCTAACAAATCACTGAGTGCCGGCGACAAAAGAAAAATCAGAAAAATAAAAACATAATCAAGACAAAACGAGACAAAACCGAAGTCACAGTCACATAGTCAAGGACACAGTCACAGTCACACAGTCACGGAAGCAGTCACAGTCACGCCACGACGAAACCGCCTATGCTCAATAAAGGAGCACGGTGCCCTCCTCTGTGCAGAGCTCGGGGAAGAGAAATTAAACGAAACTGAAACCAAACCTGACCACCGTGCTTTTTCCTGCAGCCCTGACCGGAGCAGGGCTGCTGCTGGCGCTGGTGCCTTCAGCCAGTTGTAACCAGGCGCTGGTCTCATGGCTTCTGGTGCTCGCCATGGGCGTCTATGGTCTCGCCGCGGGGGGAGCCACGCCCGCACTCGTCGACATGGCGCCCGCACACGCTGGTACGAAGCTCTTTATTTCTTATGTTCTCTTTAAATGACTTAAACAAAGGAAGTCTTCTACTGTTAGGGTGAACGTGCGAGCGGACGGCCACGCTTTTCGGAGCGCCAGTGCTTCCGACACGCACGCACGTTGAAGCAAAGTGGAGCAGTGGCGAAAGATCTGGAGATGGTGCTGCCGTCGCTTGCCACTTGCCTTCAATGCGCGGCCGTGACGAACGCAACGGCGCTATGAGGGTGGTCACGCGCTCGCGTGTTGACCCTAACAATGGACGAGCCTGGTCCGTCTTGGTCAAAAGTAACCACGCAACAAGGTTCGCTCGTTAGCCGCGTAGCTAACGCCCCTTAAGATTTCAACTTGTATATGATAAGGAGAGCACTAGTCATGACCTTTCAAAACCTTTTCGTCTTTAGGGGTGGCGTAGGGGTTCCACTATATCGGTGTGGAACAAATGCCGTTGCCCGGTTACTTTGGCCAAACACGGTACATATAAATTTACCCATTGGCCTGTCTGGCTTCTTGGATTTCTGCACATGTTTGTGTCTGTACCTCTAGGTCAAGGTATATAATATATTGCTTCACCTCTCATGGGGCACTCACACATGGTCACGCATGCTATTGCGTTTCGTCGACTATGCTGATAAATATTTTTTGTCGTGTTATTTGGATAAATTTTAAAACGGTCATGGTTATCTGCTGTCTGCCTCGGCCCTATAGCTTCAAGCTCGCGTTTGCGCGCCGTATTCGAGGGAACATTCCTGAAGGCGACGATCCTGTTTATATCAAAACCGTGCCTCTTACTCAGTGCTCACTCCTACAAGACGTGCCATGAGCAGGATATCCAGACGTACTACATTCGCACTTAACAGAACCATCCGATTGTCTCATCCCGTGTCAGGGTCTATAGGTGTGGGTGCAATACGAAGCACAGGGCGTGCATGCCGGTGTGAGTGTGTGCTGCAACTTCGTCAGTCCGCAGTGACCGCCTTGTGGGCTTCTTTGCGTCGTTTCGCAGGCATCTTGTACGGTATCGCGGGCACTGTATCCAACACTTCCGGATTCCTGGCTCCCCTGATCGTCGGCATGGTCACCTCACCGGCGGTGAGCACAGCGCTACTTTTATTGCGAAAGCATTGATAGCTCATCGACACGAAAACCTGGCGTCACCCCAAAAGTAGCGGAGTTACAAAACTCGCGGTTGGTCGAAACACTCCGACGTCATCAAAGGCGAAAAAATGCGAAAGGTTAACCGGTAATAGTTAGTACTATAGTCGGGTACAACTTAAGAAAGAAGCGGTGAATTCCTCTCAAGGGAATTCTCTCTCCAGCCAATGGCGTTGACAAATTTTCAGGACGCCGCGGTTAATCCAATGCAGCCGTGGTTATTCCCCACTAATCTGCCAGCCCCTACGATTATTTCGTGCTAGCTGGTCAAAGGGGATAGGTCAAGGTGGAGAGTGAGATATTATATAGGTCAAGCGAGAAAGTCGGTCGACGCACTTGGCTGGAGGGGCTCCTTTGAGCGTCATTTGCCTCTTCGTTCTTGAGTTGTACTATAGTACTTATAGCTGCATCAACTGCAAAAGAATAGAACAGAATTAGAATATAATTGGAGTGGAATTGGATGGATTTGTAGTTGAATTGCGAGGCTTTCGCATTCCTCGCACGTTAGCTCCCTAAGCACCCCGGTAATTTTTATTCTTCGTATAATTTAGCAGCAGAAAGTGAACAAGGACGTTGAAGAAGCGTACAGACGAGAACGATGCTGCATCGTCCTCGTCAGTATGCTTATTCAACGTCCTTGTTCACTTTCTGCTGCTAAATTATACGATCATGAACCAACTAATCAACCAATCCATCTTATTAATTTTATTCTTCCTTCATCGCTTCAACTTGTGCGCCACAGGCATCAGCCACATTAACAGCTTCGGCGAACATTTGTGGGAAGTCTGTGGAAAGCATTACCTGCTTAAGGTCTGGTAACAACGCTGGCAGAATTTGTAAAAATAAAAATAAAATGAAAGAAGGCCATGGCCGCCCCAGCTATGGTGCATTATGTAGCTTATGATGATGATGATGTGCTCGGGCTTAATGGCACATACCCACGGCGGGGGATTGGCCAGGGTGCATAGCTTATGGTGTGCCGTGCTTCTTGCTCTTTGTTTTTTTCTTCTTCTTCCGGAGTGCGCCCCAAATGTGATCATGATGTGCACATCATGATCCGGATGGCTATTTCTGTGCGCACAACCTTATGCGCACAACCTAGTGCGCTTTACGATTTCTTATAGGTTAGCGTTAAAAGGACCGTCGATTGAACTTGAAGGATCCAAAGTTTTTAGGCGCCACGGAATGTTTGGTGGGAAAGGGGCCCTAATTCCACAATGATTTCGTTAGAAAAGCCGTGATAGGTTTTTATCGGTAATATTTCGATAAGTCGACTGCCTCATTTTTTTCGTGTACCGATGCTGGAAACTAAGAACCCACAAGAATATCGTGAATAGTAAAACAATGGAGAGAACATTTCTTAAATTCTAAGGAATGGAACGTACTTCTAAGGAATGGAACGATCTTCCTGGTGAAATTGTATCTATTACTGACGTAAAGAACTTTCGCAAAGCTTTGGCTGGTGTTGTGTAAACTCTGACGATTTTGTTCTGCACTAATGTATTTTTGTCTTAGCTAACATTGTATACAAAGGACTAATCTTTCATGTACCCGTTTCCTTTTTCTCCATTGTTTTGTTCTATATTTTCTGCCCACTCCCCTCTGCAATGCCTGCAAGGCCCTGAGGGTAAAATGAAATAAATAAATAAATAAATAAAAATGTCCAGTGAACTAACAGCACATCGTATATTAACGAAGTATATCGGGGTCGGATATACATCGATAATACCGCAGTTTCTCCGCATAACGCCAGTGAGGCCAGGTTTGTGCGGTTTGCAATGCCAAACTAAACTTCTAAACGGTTATTGTACTAGCATTAGAAGTCCTAATTTCATAAGTATCAGATAGTATCTCACCTCGAGGAGGTCTTGCAGCAGAAGAAGGTGGCGGTTCACGGGGCGGGTCATCTTCAATGTCGAACGTTTCCAGCAATATTTTGACACATCACAGCGGCTAATCACCGCCGAGAGCCGTTACTTTTTCCGACCGCCACATCACAGCTTGCGCATCGTCTTTGCGCAGCCGAGCCTGGATAACTGGGCTACCGTGTTCTACCTGACGTGCGGCATCTACCTGCTGGGGGCTCTGGCCTTCTTAGCCTTCGGGTCGGCAGAGGTGCAGCCATGGGCACAGCCTCCGCAGCACGAAACCGTGGCCTCCCACATCGAGCACCACCAGGCAGACAACGCCCACCGCTTCGACCTCACCACCAGCTTCGCCGAGAGCTTCCACATGTTCTGACCGGGTCAAGCCACGGCAGCCGTCCTGTACTGCCAGCGAACTCTCGGTTAACCTTGGAGTTTAGCTTCGGACAGACTCACCCCACCACTAGCCCAGGACCGTGGCCTTGATCAGCCCGTTAGGACTGACGCTTGGGCGAGTTGGTATGCCATGTTCAAGAAGAACAGCGTGAAATAGGCAGGGACTAAAGGAAGAACACGCAGCCAGGCGCTGACTTTCAACTAAATGTTTATTGCTCGGAACGTGGAAGTAAATAGATGAGGCTCCAAACAAGAAAATGAAAACATTGGGGTGATGCAAACTTGTCTGTGCACACGAACCAAAATGATACGGCAGCATTACTTCCCTGCAGATAGAAATTCTATCTGCAGGAAAGTAATGCTGCCGTATCATTTTGGTTCGTGTGCATGGACAAGTATCACCCCAATGTTTTCATTTTCTTGTTTGGAGCCTCATCTATTTACTTCCACGTTCCGAGCAATAAACATTTAGTTGAAAGTCAGCGCCTGGCTGCGTGTTCTTCCTTTAGTCCTTGTCTATTTCGCACTGTTATTCTTGAACTTGATCAGCCACGGCAGGGACACTGGCCATCGCCATCTGTGCGGGCGCATTCTGATGACCGTTACGCGCACGCAGGCATCAGCTGGCACGCCTCTGAGAGCGGGAGAAAATCACGTATCTTTCTCAGAGCAGCGATCAATGCGTCACTTGTTGAACTTATTTATATGGATGTTCGAATCTCGCCCTTGAACCGATCGAGACATCGTCGCTTAGGGGTTGGGGCTTATTGAGCGCGACACGGTAATCACAGACGAGGGACGTTTGAGGTTTCATGTCGTTCGCGCGGTGCAATGCGTAAGTGGTTTGTAAGTTTCATATATTTCCCTTTCAGCCCTTTTTCTTCAGCCATTGCCGTAATGAAGTGTTTAATTGACCTGATTATCTTATAATTACGCACATTTACTGGGTGCGTGCCTCTCTGCACTCAATTATAGCCACATCGCATTTTCCGTGTAATTCAGTACTTTTTCCAGCTCCCTCCAAAAAAAAAAAAATAAAGCAATTCAATGCACAGCCCTTGGACCAGCTATGGACCGCATAAAGAAATTTTTTGAGCAGAGCTGGTGCCATCAATGTTTCGTTGCTGTTCACTGTATGTGCTTCACAGGCAAATAAACCGCAGCCCATCGTTGATGGCGATGCCTGCATGTTCCTTCTGTAACACCGAAAACCCGAACACTGAAAACCGCTATGGCGCTTCTGCCACCGTTAACAGTGCTGCGTACGCTGCCGGACGAAACTACTCCGCACTGCGCCAGCCGCGTCCATCCTATCCCAGAAGATTTCTCCCTTCCCTCTGACGTACAGTCGTCCACACACCTGTCTAGAGTACTTGCACGGTGCACCTCGGAGTGCACTTGCGTCATTTACGAGTACCTTAGGGCTCGAAACAAGGTCTCATGCTCGTTTCACATGCATGCGATATTCGACTGTGGCGCGGCGAATTCTGTCGGTCTGCGACTGTGGAGGGCCGTCAGCCTAGTCGCAGGCGGCTTGCGATCGATTTTCTCCGGTTGGAATTCACTCGCAGCGTCGCTGTGTTCGCTCTGCGACTGACCAATGGGGAGCACCGAGACTGCGTGCGACGTGGAATCACGTGGGAGCTGTTCCTGCGGTGGAAGCAATTTTTTTTTTCTAATCAAAGCATAAAAAATGCTGCCTTGCATCTAAAAACACGCTGGTCATAACGTCATCAACACATTCCGTGCAGCGTTTGTGTCGCGTTTAATCGTGGGTTGCCTATGCGAACATCGAGCAACCTTGCGTGTTCCTCCGACCGAATTCGCTGGGTACGCGGAGCATGTGAAAGCACTGACCGGCGTCACCGACTAAGCCGACTATTTTTGTTCTAATCGCAGCATGTGAAACTGCCCTTATACTGTGGGTGGCGTTGCCGGATTTTCCGCCTCACGAGCCTCTTATTAACCTTTTCAGGCCCTTAATTCCAATTGGAATTATCAAATTTAGAGGCCGCCAGTGTTCAATCTAGCCAGAAAGTGCGACTGTTTGTGCTGCAGTTTCGACATTTAGCACTTCATCGACCAATTCTAGGAGCCTTTCACCTGTCCGACATACGGAAGTAGGTAGGAAATGGTTATAGAAAATGTGTACATTTTGACGTTGCCTTCTGCTGGCACCGCTTCCTCTCTTGCATCGTGTAGAAGAAAACTCTTTCTCTTTTTCTCAAATGACGTGGAAGGCTACCAGTAATCTTACTCCTTACAAGTAGTACACGCAGCAGTAGTACAAGTAGTAAGTACGTTACACCTTTGAAATAAATTCTTTCTGTAAAACACATTTACACATACTGAAATATTTCGCACAAAAAATGATCTCAAATGTAATCACTAGGACCTGGAAGCCCTAGTGAAGAATAAGCAGCGCGGTCGTATTTGAGTTATCTGTGACTGCTTGTGTGGTGTAAATACCGCTACTTACGTAGCCTACAATAAACGTTCTTTCCCCCGAAGAAGACGTATACGTTCTGCGCAAGCACTTTTCATAGGAAAAGGAATAAGTTTCAAGAGCGGCCCACAACACGTGTTTAGCTGTTCATTCATCCTATGCAGAAGTAATAACATTCATTGTACAAGCACTAATACAAAGTACAACATGAAAGCACTGAACCTCTGGGAATCAAGCCCAGAGCAGAAAACTGAGAACAGGACTATGTGTGGTAATGCAATTACGCCGACGTTTGAAAGACATCCAGCTTTCAACCTTCAAAAAGGCAACCAACTTGCCCAGCAGTTCACGCTATGCATCCAAAAACAGTCATTACAATAAAATCCGCTTTGTGGACGCTGTATGATGCTGCTGAACAATCTAGAAATCAAAAATACGACCGCCACCTCGCAAGGAGCACCTTGACAGTATGAATACATCAAAATGTGCACCGACCAAATTTTTTAGAATTTCGGATTACAAAGTTTCAGTGAATGCAGAAAGCTAGACATACCCAGCAACTGCGGACAAAGGCATTTTTTAGTGGGAAACCATTTATGAGCGCATCTTTTCATATAATTCAAGATTTCACTATAACATAAAGAATACCGCAGATCACCCTCGGCAGTCTTGCATTTTTTCTATTAACGTTTTTGCTGTCGTTAAAAGCATTCCCCATTGGTTTTCTATTTGAAAACACTTTAAAAGAAAGATTTTTCTATATCAAAAGAAAGGACCATTATCTGCAATATTTCCATTAGAATATCTTACATTTTTCCAATTTTAAAAAGGTTTGTCCATAGTGTTGGACATGTGATAGTACGAGGTTGGAAATCTTGATACTGGGAGCGTGGTCGCCCTGCCTCTTCTATGCCGCCTCTGAACAGAACCAGTGCTTGTCTTCAACCAACTCAAGAATTCCTCTTACAAAGGACCGCACACCATAATGAAAAAATAACAGAGGTACAAGCTATGTGTCATATTATTCTCGCATTTTCTTTGCACGAGCTGTAACACATGCTTATACTTCTGCAAAGATAAGCAATGTTTCAAAGCAGTTGATATAAATTACATTTTTAAAGAACTCTGCCTACCCGGTCGTGACGGTTGAATTTTGATGTAGGCGAAATTCTAGAGGCCCGTGTACTACGCGACTTCAGTGCACGTTAAAGAACCCCAGGTGGTTCTTTCACTGCGGCGTCCATTATAGCGTAAGTTTCTTTGGGACGTTAAACGCCCTTAAAACCATGAAGTCAAACGAAGCATTTTGCGAACACTAAGTCCAGTGATTGCATTTGGAATCATGCAAAAAAATGAAAAAGACGCGATGGAACTTTGATTTTCCGGTGTTGCATTATCCTCCTCCTGCATTTGCTAGTCTCTGGATGTGTTTTTTATATTCAACAGTTTTAACTTGGCCGGAAAGGGTAACCCCTTCGCGTTAAAAGACCCGCTCATCTGGCCGCAATATGACGATAGACGTACTACTAGAGGCGGAGGTGTGCGCACCGACTCGGATACAGGCTGGCAATGCATGCGGTGAAATTAAAATTCCAGTCATAAATAGAAAGTTTAAAAAAATTAAGAACAATTAAGTCACGTTTACGTGGAGGAAAGCGAAAGCATGTGTGTTTTGAAGAAAGGGGCGGTTTTGAAACGAAAGCTTCACTACGCTATTGAAAAAGCCAGTTTCACCATGGCCGCAAGTTTGACCTTCAAATGACCTTCATCATTATGCACAGCGCGAAAAACTAAGACAGGGGAAGAAACACGCAAACCAACAAGCGCTGACTATCAACTGAAACTTTTATTAGGAAACTCGTGGTTATAAAGGCTTCAACCCAGCACGCGCAGGCGCACAAAGCATGAAACAACAAAACAACAAAAACAGCAAAACAGAAACAGCAAACCAAACCACACGTGCGCATTAGCCTCATTGCACTGCCGCAGTACTATCAAGGTATTCCAGTTCTACCTGGTGTAACGCCACCGAAGGTTTTGCAACACATGGAATGCGCGATGTGGCGATCAGATACGCCTCTACTATTTCCCGGCACTTCTGATCCCTGTGCAGGAAGACAACGTCAGCACGCCCCAAGTCAGGAGTACACACGCTGTCATTTTCCTTACTGCAGTCACGGCAGTGCAGAGCGAGATTAGAAGAAGCGGCAGACGTCCCCAGCGACCTCTCGTGTTCTCTCAGGCGGACGTTGAGGCACCTTCCAGTCTGCCCATAATAAATTTTCCCACATGATACGGGTATTCTGTACACAACGCCCATGTTGCACGGCACGTATCTGTTGGCGTGTCTGACAGCGCATGCTCCTGCAATGGGCCTCGACTCTTCCATCCGTCTCCTGACCGCGGCACAAATCTTGCCAACCTTATTCTCAGCAGTAAAAACTCCTTGTATGCCAAACCTGCCTGCGACTTTCTTTAGACGATGGGAGACACCATGCAGATATAGAATGGGAACAACCTTTTTGTGGTCGGAACTTTCCTGGGCTTTTTGGCAACCCCCTTTGATCTTCACCAAGAGCCTCTCCGCCAGACGCGCGAGGCTCTGTACCGGAAAGCCAGCCTCTTTGAGCCTAGAAACCTGTGCGTAGAACCTTCATAACCAAAGCCCACGCCACGAAAGGACAGCAAGGGTGCATAACTGGCTCCCTGGGACAGTGGTCATCTTAGTCGCGCTTTAAGCCGCGAAACCGATAAGAGCACCCCGGGTTTGCCTGTACCGGCGTCGATATAGTGAACACATTCTTTTCACAGTTCGTTCTAGAGTTGTCTTGATCAAACTCGGTCGCGGTGATGCGGCTCGCTGTTGCGATCGCTTGCCTAATGAACTTCTCGGTGTAGCGCGTGATGTCTACTCCGCCCGTTGGTCTGTAGATGATTTTATAGTCCTCCACCGATGAGTCGGGGAAGCGGTTTCTTAGTAAGGACCAGAGGGAGAGGTTTCGACTTCGGCTTTTCGGTCTGCTTATCTGGCTTCTTAGTTGCTAATGACTCAGCTTTGGGGTCCTTGTTACGGTAAGAAACAATCAATAGTTTTCCAATCGGGCGTTTGGAATTCGACTGGGAAGGCGTTCGTCCCAACTACGGCGTACTCAGTGACTTCCGCCGTGGTGTTCGCGCCACACATTACGCTACGTCGCAGTCAAGCAAATCAAGATAGAAGGCAAAGACATCGTCATCACGTCGTACATCGCCCCTCCGGACAGGGCCTTGCAGGGCATCATCTATCGGGCTTACGAAGGAAAAACTCAACAAGACATGATAACAGAATTCTGAAAAAGAAACCCTGATGTCGTCCAAGCACGAACAATGGGAGGAATATCAAAGTCCCTCCTGCTCCACTTCGATGCGGACGAATTGCCAGATAGCATCGTATACCACAGACTCCTGTACCCAGTCTACCCCTTCATTCCAAAAGCAGTGGCGTACACGAACTGCAGAAGAGTCGGACACAGAATAGACGTATGTCCGGAGACACCGCAACAACGGTGCCCGTACTGCGGCAAACAGCCCATAAAAGAAGAAATCTGCGACCCAGTCGGCATTGTCTGCGCAGGAGTGCACCGCACAGGCGATAACAGCTGCAAGAAAAGATTTCAACGACCTCAAACGAAAACGCCGGAGCACCAGTCAAGATCTGAATCCCGGACCTGCGACGACCCAACATCCACCCAAAGGAAGGACCGCTCGAGATCCTTCCCGTCCTTGAACAGCGGACGCAGGAGCAGCCGGACTCAGGGCGCCGGACCGAAACAGGTGAGCTGGGCGGGAGTAGCCTCTCACGGAAAGGGCGCGGAGCTGCAGTTATTACAGTCTAAACTCGATCAGGCACTCCACCACATGCAAACGCTCACGGACCGAATCAAACACCTCGAACAGGAACAGGAATAGTGCACTAAAAGCACCCGCAAATCGAAGGACCCTCCTCCAAAACCATTTCCAATGCAGAAAATCACAGAAATGGATAGTACTGTGATCGCATCAGTCGAAACCACCAGTAAGCGTAGTAAGCAAGGAAGAAACTCCACACAAAAAACGAGCAGTACCTGGTGTAAGAAATGCCTCATTGGAGGATAGAGTCGCAAAACTCGAACGAAAAGTGGGAGAGCGCAGCCAAAAACTCGATAACCTAACACAAAGAGTTTACAATTTAACGCACAGCCTCGCACCGCACATTAGGATGTAAATCACAAGTTCGGAGTAATCGATACCATTTTACAGGAAATTTTACGCCGGCTTCTCCCGTCCCCTCAAGGGGCGCCAATCGATCTATCCCAGCAAAATGGAAAATCCTAAAACCATAAGAATTTGGCAGTGGAACTGCTGGTCAGTCAGTCATTCTCGGTGCCTTCTGGTACCTTTGCTATACTGTTAAACCACCCCTCCGTGTCATAAGGCGGGTGCAGACTACAGTTTTTTCTTTTTTTTTTTGGTCAGGCGGTACCGAGCTTGTGGCTCGTGCTGTTCTTGGACAACCACGGGAGAGAGGAGGTTTTGCCTTTCCAAATTTGTCTGTTACATCCTCGCTGTTAGCTTTAAAGGGTATTTTGCGCATCCTGCTAGGAAACGCGTCTCCGGCGCGAACCCTGACTCGGTACTTTTTGTGCCCTTCTTTACGCTTTTTGGATCCCGCGGCCCCTGTTAGTCATGGACCTCAGTCAGAGCAACCTTCCGCTTTCTATGCCTCGTCAGTGGCCTTTTATAGGCATGTAACAGCAGTAGCACCTGATGTCAACATCGTCGCAGACCGTGTGGTGGACATTATGGGCTCGCTATTGTTGCCTGTTGTGCCGGCGGCTCGCCGCTCACTTATGCGCAGCGTTCAGTGGGCGCTCTTAGCGTCGACACCTCTCCCAGACCATCTACGCGACTTTGTCTGGAAACTTGGCTGGGCAGTGCTCCCTACTTGTGATCGGTTAGAGCGATGGGGTGTGTTACGCTCCAGCACCTGTCCGAATTGCCCGCTCCCGGAATCTAATCGCCACGCTACAGTCACCTGCGTGGTAGCGCGTGTCTTTTGGCGCGCGGTTCATGCTGGATTCCGTGGCCAGGGCATTTCGTGTTTCGTATCCCGCGGCCGCTTCCCCAGCGTCCGTTTTGCTCGCCTGTTAATTGCTGCGGGTCTTTTTAGTTTATGGCGCAGTCGATGCGCCGCGGTCGCTGGTGGCTTTCGACGCCGCGCTGTGTGGCCGATTCTCGGCCGTCTCCGACGGGAGCTCATCAGTTTTTTGTCCGAGGAACTCTTTTTCTTGGGTGAGGAAGAGTTTCTCCGGCAATGGTCATGCCCATTCATTTCTGTGAATAATAGTCGTCTTGTCCTGGTTTTTAGGCCAAACTGGCGCTAAGGTCTCCTTTTAAATATTTCAATGTCAAATTATTGCCTTTTCACCCTTTTGTCAATAGGTATTATATCCTGTTTTACGTCGCCCACGAGCAATTCCTATTAGTTACTTAGAGATGTTTATGGTACCTGTTTAATTGGCTCGCGTTACATGCTTATTGTCATTTGTTCTTGTGAATGTCACTGTGCCTGGTAACCTTGGCATGTGTACATATGTAAATAAATTTTTTCTAAACACAAAAAGCAGATCTGTAGTTACACATTGAATTGCAATCCGAGAAACCTGACGTAATAGCGATCCAAGATCCGAGAATGTCTCGACTAAAACTGCCAATGTACCGGGCAGTTCTGTCATGTCACATCACAGAACACAGTTTAACCACTACGATGGTACATAGAAACCTTAACGTGGTTAACCACGAGATTGAAAACGTAAAGCTCGACTGTATATTCATCGAAATTCTATCTAGCAAAAGAAACTCCTCTTCCCGGTTCGTACTGACCGCATACAGCCCCAATCCGGCTTTTCCCTGCAAGCAATTCGGCCATGCAATCTTCCCTAAGCCCTGCAAGGGCCTCATGAAGGCGGAGGAGCACTTACTCCTTCGCCTTTCTAATAAAACACTGCTGTGCCCGGCAGTCATCAAACGTTTCGACCCTGCGTGCACAGGGGAGTGCCCGCACTGTAGGGAAAAGTCTTCGGACCTTTACCACATGGTGTGGGCATGCCAATCAACCCCGCACCTTCCCCGGGAACGCCGGTGGCAGGCAGCGCGAGCGGTCGCACGCCACATCGGCTCTACCAATTATCGCTGTTATTTGCGGTCCTCAACTCTTTCCCGTAGAAAGCTTGGCACCATCGTCTCCGGCAACCTAAGCGGCATCCGTGGACACCACATTTGCCAAGGTGCGCTGAATTTTGTTCCATTTTCAGTGCTTTGAAGACCTCGCCCGATCTCTGCGGCGCTAAGCCTGACGGTGGCAAGGCCTGCGCCGGCTGCGTTCGGGGTTTCCTCTGGGATTCCTCGGCAATGGCGGTCCAAGGCCAAGTTACTGGATACGATCCCATTTCCATAGGGATCGTTAACATGGAAACCGTTCAACATGAAGAGCCTCTTCCCAGCGAGGAGGAATACCTCCAAGACATGGTCCGCGTATGGCGCGGACGCAGGAAGACTAAGGCCTCCAGGGACGCCAACACGGACGCCGGCCAGCAACGGGTGGCGGGACGCTCTGCACATTTGCAGGGCGAGATCGCGCAACATGCAGCTGTGCAACAAGCAAAACAGCCCCGGTGGCGGCCGCAACACACGCCCCGCATCGGGAAAGACGAAATCATTGTGGTGCTTAAGCCACGAGATACCATCGACCTGAAGGCCACCTTAGGTCCTGGACAAGCCGGCGCTGCCGTTCGCAGCATCCTCGGGGACGCCGCAAGTGTGGGGCTTGCAGTGTGGCCCGTGTGGGAGCAAAATGTGCTCGTGTGCACACTGCAATCAGTGGAAGCTGCAGAGAAGCTGCTCCGGGACGGCATGCTGCCGGTCGGAGGCCGCAAGCTGCTATTCCGGGGCCACCCTAAGCTCTCCGGCGAATTCTGCAAGGGCGTCATCACCGTCTCCCCGGACGAGACATCTGAGACTGTCAAGAAAAAACTCAGTGAGGACCCCAATGTAGTATCCGTGCGCAAGCTGGGCAAAACGCAGGTTGCTGTGGTCACCTTTGCGGGGACAAGGGTGCCGCGGACCGTGCTTTATAGTTGCGAGCGTCTCCCCGTCCGCTTCTATAAGAAAACGATCCCTGCCTGCCCTCGCTGTGGCACGGTGGGGCATCGGGCCGATGCCTGCCCGCGGCCGCCGCCTGGACGCTGTGAACGCTGCGGGGCTCAGGTTGCTGCTGCTCCTGACGGTGGCCCAGCTGAACATCAATGCTCCCCGTGCTGCCTCATCTGCGGAGGCAGCCATCCCACCGGAGCGCCTGGCTGCGCGGGCAAGTACCGCAAGGTCATCAAGCCGGGACCCCCACCCGCCCCAAAGCAGAAGCAGACGCCGGGACCCAAAAAGGCCCAGACGCCCACGGCCGGACCCAAGCAGGCTCCGGGGCCCAAGCCCGAACCCAAGAAGGCCCAGTCCGGGCCGCCAAAATTAGTGAAGTCCGGGAACCTGACGAGGCCACCGGTCCTGAAAGCCGAGGATTTCCCACCTCTGGTACCGCGCCAAAATCAGGTGAGCAGTTGGAGTGGGTTAGTCTCTGGGCCTACCCCCCCTCCCTACCCCACCGAATCCGCCCTACAGCGGCAGGTAGAGGAGCTCAGGCGCCAAAATCAAATTCTCGCCAGTAAAATTCAAGAATTAGAAGCTAAGCAGGCCGGGCAGTCCGAGCCCATGCAGAACGCTGAGCCCGAGGATAGTGATGACGGATCCTCAGTATCATCTTGCCTAACTAGCGTCTCGCGGCAAACCGCGGACACGGTGGTCGATTCGGCCCCCGCGGACGCCGGCCGCTTCGAGGCCCTGGAGCGTAAAGCCGAGCAGTTGGAGGAGCGGGTGGCAGCGCTCCCGAACCAAATTATGATTGCGGTCCGCGAGTCCTTTCAGGACATGTTCAGGTCCGCATTTGCTGCAATGCTTCCCGACATTGCAGCCCAGGTGACTGACTCTGTCCTTAAGGCGGTGCAGCCCTGGGCCAGCTCCCAAATAAAAAATTCTCTCTCCTGCGACTCCCCGCAGCTAAAACGTAAAATAGCTCCTCGACAGGCAGCGGAATAAAGCGGTTCCGGCCCGATAGCCGCGGCGTTGATGCAACCCCTACCTGGGGCTACGCCGGCCCCCGAACCGAGTGGCTACCCAGCACCGTAAAATAAAAACATCAATATGGCTGGCAAGCCTTCTCAGAAAGCTGAAAAATTAGACCAGTTCGAAATCATTCAATGGAACTGCAGGGGTTTCAGAGCCTGCAAAAAATGGTCACATCTCCAGCTCTACCTGCAGTCCCTTGGTGACATGCCGGCGCTTCTTGCTTTGCAAGAGCCCGGCAATGATGCGAAATTCTCTGGGTAGAGCTCGTTTCAGGGGGACCCCTCGACCTACATCCTGGTGCATAAAGCATACACCGCGATTCAGGTCGATCTTGATCTGGAGACTGAGCAGGAATACACCATAATGAGGGTTCTGCCTCTCAGGTGCCGCAACCCGTCAATACATGTGCTTAATGTGTATTGCCCCCCGCATAAGCCGCGTGTTACTTTCAGCGAAATTTTCTATCGTGCTCTCAAATCGGCTGACAATGAACCCCTGGTGATCATTGGGGATTTCAACGCACCCAGTCTACACTGGGGCTATCACTTCGAGAAATCCAGGGGACGCAAGCTGGCGGAGCTCATCTCCACCCTTCGTCTTACGTTGCTCACGGATCCGTCTCGCCCCACACGTGTGGGCAACTCGGTCACCCGTGACACGTGTCCTGACTTATCTCTGGTTAGGAACACTACAGACGCCACATGGGAGGACCTGGGGGATACCCTGGGCAGCGACCACTGCCTTCTCCGCATCACGCTTTTGGCGAAGGCAGCCCGTAAAAAATGGGACCAGGCGAAAATAACCAATTGGCACCAATTTCGAACTCAGGACGTCCCTCCGGTACTATTCTCCGACGGCTATGCGGAGTGGGCAACACAGGTCACCAACATACCGAAACAACACACGCAAACACTTCACACCACCGACGAGATCCCCGCAGTGGACAATCACCTCCTGCATCTGTGGGAGGCGCGCCGGAGCTTAACAAAACGATGGAAGAAACACAAGACGAATCGCAAGCTTAGAGCTCGTGTTGCACAACTTGCGGAGCAGGCTGCGGCATATGCCGCCCAGCTCACAGACACCAATTGGATAGAACGCTACAACTCGGCAGCGCGTCAGATGAGCTCGAAGGGGACTTGGCGTCTCTTGCGCAACCTCATCGACCCTTGTCAAACGAAAGGGGAGACGCAAAAACAGCTCCGGCGGGCTCTGCACGGGTACGAAGGTACGACGGCGCAACTTGCGAACACTTTGTGCGACATGTATCTCTGCCGCACAAATGACCCGGTTGGGCCCGAGTACACGTACTCCGGCAAGCCAAATCAGGATTTAGACGCCCCTTTTGAGTTGCATGACCTTAAGGCGGCCCTGGCTAAAATGCGCCGAGGTGGGGCACCGGGTCGGGATCGCATAACAGTGAAACTGTTTGCGAACCTCTCCGACTCTGCATACCTCCATTTGCTACAATACATAAATCAGATCTGGGATGGGTGTCCGCTCCCACTCGAATGGAAAACATCGCTTGTAACGTTCATCCCCAAAGCAGGTAAAGCCGTGACTACGGACAACTCGAGACCCATCTCATTAACCTCGTGTGTGGGAAAGCTCATGGAGACGATGGTTCGGGATCGCCTCTCTCCATACATGGAGGGTAAGGGCCTCTTTGCAGACACTATGTTCGGGTTCCGCCCGCACATGTCTGCACAGGATGTCCTACTCCAACTACACAGGGACATAATACGACCCACAGCCATGCAACAAAACGACAAGGCCATTCTCGCCCTCGATCTTAAGGGGGCGTTTGACAATGTTAAACATGGCACCATACTCTCTAACTTGAACACCACTAACTGCGGTGCGAAGGTCTACGCCTATGTCACAGACTTCCTCTCTGCGCGTCAGGCACTCCTCCGGATCGAGGACGAGGAATACGGCCCGTACTCATGGGTACACGAGGTACACCACAGGGGGCGGTGTTATCACCGCTCCTTTTCAACATCGCCATGATGCACCTGCCCGGCCGACTGGCTCAGGTGGATGGCATAAAACACGCACTCTACGCAGACGACATTACAATCTGGACCACCGAGGGGAGCCTTGGGGAGATGGAGGACCGCCTTCAGCAGGCCGCCTCCATAGTCGAAGCATATGCTGCCGACTGTGGTCTCCAATGTGCGCCCGCCAAATCAGAGCTTCTACACGTCAAGACAAACCACAAGGACAACACGTCTCTACACATATCTCTGTCGGGCAGTCCCATCAGAGAAGTGGCGGAGCTCCGGATCCTGGGTCTGTTCATCAATAACAAACTTAAGCCGGACTCTACTATAGCAAAACTCAAGAGCATAGGTGAACAGGTAGGGCGCATGATCCGCCGTGTTTCCAACAAGCGGGGTGGTCTGCGGGGCAGGGACGCGCTACGGCTCGCCTATGCCTTCGTGACCAGCCGGATCATCTACGCCGTGCCGTACATACGCACCACCAAACAACAAGACGAGCACATTGACGCCATCATCAGGAAGGCAACAAAGCGAGCACTGGACCTCCCGGTGGCTACCTCCAACGCCAAACTGAAGGCGTTTGGAGTGGTAAACTCCTATCAGGAGTTGCGGGAGGCCCACCTCGTGAACCAATATACGCGGCTATCGCAGACGGTGCCTGGGCGCCGCCTGCTAAACCGCTTACACATCCAACCCACATGCATACCAGAGGGGACGGAGAACATTCCGGTGCTGTGGCGCCACATGCTCTTGGTCGCTCCGCTCCCGCGTAACATGGACATGGCTTCACATGAAGGCAGACGATAAGCGCGGGTTCGCACGCTTGAGAGGCAATATGGCTATAAAGAGGGCGTCTATTACGTGGACATCACAGGGCCGTCGCCCGCAGGATTCTTCACGGCTGCCGTAGTCCACCGGGGAATGAATGTCGATGGGCTATCTTTTCGGGCCCCAAATTCAACACGAGCGGAGGAAGTCCCAATAGCTCTCGCTGCCGCCGATCCAAAATCGAAAACGGTTATCACAGACTCTCGCCGGGCCTGTGAACATTATCTTGCAGGCGAAATATCACCTCTTGCCTCGCAAATTCTAAGACGCGCTCTCGCCGATCCAACTCGCACAAAAGTGATCTGGGCTCCTGGCCACCAGGGTCTACGAGGCAATGAGGCCGCTGATGCGGCCGCCCGAGCGCTCACACACCGGGCTCCTCATCCTAGCTCTCATGTCTCAGAAGCTCATAAACTGCTTCTGCGGTTCCGCGAAATCCTAATTTATTATTGCGACAGCCACCGTCTCTACCCGGCACCTGCCAAGGGGCTGAGTAAGGCGGAGGAGCGAACTCTGCGGCGCCTGCAGACAGGAACCCTTCTCTGTCCTGCAATAGCAAAACACTTCGATCCGAACACAGATGGGCGCTGCCCGCACTGTGGAGAGATCTGCGATATCTTTCACATGGTGTGGGCATGTACTCAGAATCCTCACCTTCCCCCTCCCCTACCCCCACCCGAGAGGCATGGGAGACTGCCCTCCTCAACTGCACCACACTGGAGTCCCAAAGGGCTCTGGTCAAGCGGGCGCGAGACGGGGCCTCGTCATGCGGTGTCCCGGACTAAGGATACCGACCATGCAGCAGGGTTTTTTTTTTACCCTCAAGCTCTCTTTGATTAAAGTTTTTCACCACCACCACCACCATTACCTTTCCCCTATACCCAACCCTACCCGGGAGAACTGGGAGGCGGCCCTGCTCGGCTGTTCTGACCTGGCGAGCCAAAAGACCCTGGTCGGGCGCGCCCAAGCAGCAGCTACAGTCAATGGGCTCCTGTAATGAGAAGCCCACCTAGTTTGTAAGGGGCGGCCCCTTAAGGACCGCTCCACTCACTCCCTCTACATATTTTAAATATAGAGTTTATCAGTCAGTCAGTCAGTCAGTCAGTCAGTCAGTCAGTCGGTCGGTCGGTCGGTCGGTCGGTCGGCCGGTCGGCCGGTCGGTCGGTCGGTCGGTCGGTCGGTCGGTCGGTCGGTCGGTCGGTCGGTCGGTCGGTCGGTCGGTCGGTCGGTCGGTCGGTCGGTCGGTCGGTCGGTCGGTCGGTCGGTCGGTCGGTCGGTCGGTCGGTCGGTCGGTCGGTCGGTCGGTCGGTCGGTCGGTCGGTCGGTCGGTCGGTCGGTCGGTCGGTCGGTCGGTCGGTCGGTCGGTCGGTCGGTCGGTCGGTCGGTCGGTCGGTCGGTCGGTCGGTCGGTCGGTCGGTCGGTCGGTCGGTCGGTCGGTCGGTCGGTCGGTCGGTCGGTCGGTCGGTCGGTCGGTCGGTCGGTCGGTCGGTCGGTCGGTCGGTCGGTCGGTCGGTCGGTCGGTCGGTCGGTCGGTCGGTCGGTCGGTCGGTCGGTCGGTCGGTCGGTCGGTCGGTCGGTCGGTCGGTCGGTCGGTCGGTCGGTCGGTCGGTCGGTCGGTCGGTCGGTCGGTCGGTCGGTCGGTCGGTCGGTCGGTCGGTCGGTCGGTCGGTCGGTCGGTCGGTCGGTCGGTCGGTCGGTCGGTCGGTCGGTCGGTCGGTCGGTCGGTCGGTCGGTCGGTCGGTCGGTCGGTCGGTCGGTCGGTCGGTCGGTCGGTCGGTCGGTCGGTCGGTCGGTCGGTCGGTCGGTCGGTCGGTCGGTCGGTCGGTCGGTCGGTCGGTCGGTCGGTCGGTCGGTCGGTCGGTCGGTCGGTCGGTCGGTCGGTCGGTCGGTCGGTCGGTCGGTCGGTCGGTCGGTCGGTCGGTCGGTCGGTCGGTCGGTCGGTCGGTCGGTCGGTCGGTCGGTCGGTCGGTCGGTCGGTCGGTCGGTCGGTCGGTCGGTCGGTCGGTCGGTCGGTCGGTCGGTCGGTCGGTCGGTCGGTCGGTCGGTCGGTCGGTCGGTCGGTCGGTCGGTCGGTCGGTCGGTCGGTCGGTCGGTCGGTCGGTCGGTCGGTCGGTCGGTCGGTCGGTCGGTCGGTCGGTCGGTCGGTCGGTCGGTCGGTCGGTCGGTCGGTCGGTCGGTCGGTCGGTCGGTCGGTCGGTCGGTCGGTCGGTCGGTCGGTCGGTCGGTCGGTCGGTCGGTCGGTCGGTCGGTCGGTCGGTCGGTCGGTCGGTCGGTCGGTCGGTCGGTCGGTCGGTCGGTCGGTCGGTCGGTCGGTCGGTCGGTCGGTCGGTCGGTCGGTCGGTCGGTCGGTCGGTCGGTCGGTCGGTCGGTCGGTCGGTCGGTCGGTCGGTCGGTCGGTCGGTCGGTCGGTCGGTCGGTCGGTCGGTCGGTCGGTCGGTCGGTCGGTCGGTCGGTCGGTCGGTCGGTCGGTCGGTCGGTCGGTCGGTCGGTCGGTCGGTCGGTCGGTCGGTCGGTCGGTCGGTCGGTCGGTCGGTCGGTCGGTCGGTCGGTCGGTCGGTCGGTCGGTCGGTCGGTCGGTCGGTCGGTCGGTCGGTCGGTCGGTCGGTCGGTCGGTCGGTCGGTCGGTCGGTCGGTCGGTCGGTCGGTCGGTCGGTCGGTCGGTCGGTCGGTCGGTCGGTCGGTCGGTCGGTCGGTCGGTCGGTCGGTCGGTCGGTCGGTCGGTCGGTCGGTCGGTCGGTCGGTCGGTCGGTCGGTCGGTCGGTCGGTCGGTCGGTCGGTCGGTCGGTCGGTCGGTCGGTCGGTCGGTCGGTCGGTCGGTCGGTCGGTCGGTCGGTCGGTCGGTCGGTCGGTCGGTCGGTCGGTCGGTCGGTCGGTCGGTCGGTCGGTCGGTCGGTCGGTCGGTCGGTCGGTCGGTCGGTCGGTCGGTCGGTCGGTCGGTCGGTCGGTCGGTCGGTCGGTCGGTCGGTCGGTCGGTCGGTCGGTCGGTCGGTCGGTCAACAAAAGTCTGAGAGAATAAAAGAAGCGGCTCAGGTCTGAACTCATTCCAGGAATTTACTGAAGTTAGATATGTGCCTTGTGACATTCGAATACCCAAGCTGATGTCACAGAGGTGTTTTGAAAATAATTAACTTAGAAGACGGGAATGCTATGGCCATGTTATGATGGAAAGATCCTGAGTTGTGGGTTTCTGTGTAATGATTAATAGGTGAGTAGGGCGCCAGTAAGAAAAAGTCACCGGAGGAGGCACTGATCGTGATTGCGGGTTCTCTGCTGCCTGTAGAAGGGCATATTTTGGTTCGGGTGCTGATGACAACACAGTGGAATAACTGAGCAACTCTACGTATTCTCCTCAGAAACTGTTACAGGGCCCCTTTAGTTGCACAGAACACTTCGAAAATCAGTCTGGACCCTTTTGTTTCGCGTGAAAATAAATGAGCGATTTTGCAGAAATTTCCGCCACGGGAAGACACATGACACAATTAGGCACCCTTGAGCGTTCCGGCTGGCCCAGGCGCTGCCAGATGCGGTGGGTGAGATTTTCCGCCCAACGCTATTCTGTGCTTATGACGGAAACGAAGTTAATGCGCCAAAAAGACGAAGGCAACAATGTCCAGACAAACACGACATCCATATCCTGCATTTTATATGGTTGTCTTCGTCTTTTTAGCGCATTAACGTCCTTTCCGCCATGAACTAACACTAACTACCCCAACTCGCTGCTTTACTACAGTGCCCTGTTTAAGAATAGCACTCAACGTTCTGTCGCTCTTGGCTGCAATTTCCCTTCCCGCGATCAGTATGAAAAACAAACCCAACCACCGACTTCCCGGAAAGAAGTACCTGTGCATCGCAAAGAAGGAACTTTTCACGGCGGTTGTATCAGAGTGGCAAAGTTGTCTGCAACCTACCTGGTGAGAGCCCTGGTAAGTGTACTTGCTTCACTCCTCCATAAAAATATGTACCGTGACCGATTAACGCATATAAGGCGGGCATAATGTTTTCCTTCGTTTCTAGTCTTTTATTACTATCCGTCAAGCCGAATGGCTGATCCCGATGACAAACCGAGGTGCAGTGGCGCTTGAGCTGGGGACAACGCGTGCAAAAGTATAGCACTGAAACAGAATTCGTTTGTTATTCAATCAATCAATCAATCAATCAATCAATCAATCAATCAATTAGTCTATTTTCATCATCAACGGTGTTGAGGGATCGCAGACAAAAAGCCTCAATATGGGCTTGACAGGGTCCGCGGCCCCGTGAACACGGCAATGTACAGCAAGCATAGGTACACGATCATACAGTTTCACACATCTGATAAATCACAAGTACTTCGCTCATTCAGAAAAATCGGGAGAAGATATTTCAGCATTTGTTGCCCATAATTAGCGCGCAGGCGTGGAACCTCCCATTGCTGAAGTTGGCGAGTGTTGCGTGTGAATAGTTTAGGTGATAAGTTAGCGATACTACTAAGAGCTTTGTTCTTTTAATACCTGCCTGGTAACACTTTCTTAACGTTGTCTTGTAGATTTCAGGGATATGTGTTAGAATCCGTTCTGTGAAGATATGCTCTGTGTGGCTGTCATATGGAACATTCGTGATTATTCGAACTGCCTTTTTCTGCAGTCTGGAAGAAGTGGGCTTGGGCAGGGCAGGGCATGCGAAGGCAAGATAACCGCTGGTCCTTAAGGGTAACGGAGTGGATTCCAAGAGAAAGCAAACGTAGTAGGGGACGGCAGAAAGTTAGGTGGGCGGATGCGATTAAGAAGTTTGCGGGGATACAGTGGCGGCAACTACCAAAGGACAGGGTTAATTGGAGAGACATGGGAGAGGCCTTTGCCCTGCAGTGGGTGTAGTCAGGCCGATGATGATGATGATGATGTAAAGTTCGATGATATTCTCGCCCAGCTGTCTAATATTTTGGCAGTGCTATCACGCAAACGTTGAATGCTCGAACGGTCAAAGCAATCTGACGCTACGCGCACTGACGGCAACCCGCAGCCATCTCTGCTCACTATCTTTATCAGCTCCCGGAATCACATGCATCACGCTCGGCATCGTCGAGCACCCACGGTAATCAAGAAAAGATGAAAGAGGAAACAAAAAGTGTGCGGCCATTTGAGAGAGGAATGCGGTAGCACTAGATTGCACGTTTGTTACAGCTTCTGTTGCAGCTCCTGTGTGTGTTTGCGTCAGTTTCCTCGCAACTGTCTGCCCCCATCAAATGCCACATTCGGACTGCTAGCTGCATTATCAGGTATCCACCATGCTGCGAAGATGCCGACGTTTGCATATGTCAAATTTTGTTCTGATTTTTCATTTAGATTTTCTATCTAGGTTGCTGGGTAGAAACTAGGTCGCTTACTAGACAGTGGGCAGGTTGTGATGACGTCACATGGCCACGTGACCTCTCTCGACCGATCCTTAATTTGCCACCTGCCACGGCGAGTAGGTTGCTCACAATCCGGTGGCCAAGTTGCCACCTGCCACGGTGGGCAGGCTATGATGACGGCGCAAAGTAAGTAGACATCTGTCGACCAATCAGGGTGGGCCATTAAGGCAGGTTGTGATGACGTCACTTCTCTCGGCCCAATCAGTTATTTCCGTGACACCCGTCATATTAACAGGGTTTCCGTGTGAAAACCCCAATGCCAGCTCATAAAACTCCAGCTTCGTTTCTTATGCTTGTGCTTATGCTCATGCTTGCGCGGCAAGCTTCGTCCTTTGCGCGCCTCTGGTTGTCAGCAAATAATGCTCAGATTACTTTTTACTGTATTTTTTTTCTTGGCGCAAGGAGGGCTTCGGCCACAGAGCCCCATGGCCAGCGTGTTACGGCTGCACTGGGTGATGTCAATGCCTCTTTCTTAAGCGCTTCGCTCAAAAGAAGGCCCAGCGCCAGGCCTGGGTGCGACATTGCGTTTCTTACGTCATACGGATGAGATGCATGGATGTTAGGAGCTTCCCCTTCGAAAGAGGGTGGTGGCAAGTGCCACTTTACTCGGAATTTCTTCAACCAATCTGGCAAGTTTAACGGCAAATTTAACTTGATTTCTTTTTTTTAAGACCGAGAATTAAAAGCAAAGAGGTCATTTATTATTTTGCATGGGGACGTGTTACCTTTTTAGATTGCATTCTTAGATGTGTGGGAGCAAAAATCATGGTTTAAACTTCGCGGTAGAAACTAGTTATTTCTCTTTTTTTTACCCACAATTGCCTGCAAGCAAATCATTTATCATATCCCGTGGATGAGCGCTAGCATAAGGTTGCATTCTGAGACGTTTTTCAGCCAAAATCATGTCACGTAGTCGCAGCTTTACTGCACAGAAAGAAATCGTTCTTGAAGCATTTGAAAACAACGAGGTGTGCCTAGGAATCTTTGTACACTTCTCAAAGACATTCAATCGTCAATCGTCGTAGACTACTACAGAAACTTTAACTCTATGGCTTACTTGGCAAAACACTCCTCCTGGAATCATGGTTCTGCAACAAGATTTTTCCGCTGCAAGACGCGCGTCGCATCGGTTCCGCAGATTTTGACCAAATTCGACCGGACCAAATCATTCTCGCCACCGGATTTTTTTCGGAACGGAAAGATATCAAGTGCTGGATCCCCAGGATAGAAATTTCAAGCGGTAGGACCAGTTTCCGGCTTTCTACCAGACTTGACAGTTATAAAGCGGGCGCCGGCCCGCTAACCCTAACGGGCCACCCAGCTCGACATCGTGAGAGCATGGGCCGCTAACCTTGTCGACGACGCCGACGCCTAGCATCGACGCCGTATCAACGACGGACCATATGGCGGGGCCCAGCCAAGACAACGATGTGCCATTACAATCACCAAACGTCCTTCTCAACAAAACTCCAAGAGATGGATGAAGACGACTTCGGAGACGCCGACTTGGGAAGTGAGGACGAGATCCCGTCCGAATCCTCGTCGAAGCCAGCCGGGTACAACAACGATGCCAGCTGGGAGCTTGCACAATCCAAGCGCCAAAGAAAACTTCAAAGGCGAAAAGAACGCAAAGGCATGGGAACCGGCCCAGCCGCCAAACCTCACGATGGAAAATTACCGGGTGATGCGACCGGCTGCAACAAGAATGGATCAAGGGAGCAGAGCAGGCCTAGGCGAAGAATGCCGCCACTCCCCAGAAGCGACTACAAGATCATTATTCGACCCAAGAAACGACTCATGGTGAAGTCCCTCACCACCCACCAAGTAGCGCGCGCCATTGTCATGGCGTGCGGCCAGCAATGCAAGGACGAGGACCTACTTGTAAGGCTTCGCACCGGATCCAATATCATTATCGTTAGCACCCCGCACGAGCAAACGGCTCAGCTACTGCGGCACATTACCCGTCTCAAATTCGACGGAAAGACTTATGATGTAAACGCTTACGTGGCGGCACCGGAAGACGTCCTGCGGGGCGTGATCCACGGTGTTGACCCAGGTACCCCTCCTGAAGAACTAAAAGCACACTTACGAGTCAGAACTCAAGGAGTCACCATACTTCAGGCAAGGATGCTCGGAAAATCCAAGACGGCAGTGCTCCCGTTCGACGGCCCAGTCTTGCCGAAATTTGTCATTTATTACGGAGGAGAAGTACCATGCTACCAGTACCGCCCCACTAGGCAAGTGTGTTACGTCTGCTTCCAGCATGGACATCGCTCCGACGTGTGCCCCACACCGAACATTATTGTGTGCGGACTGTGCGGCGTTTCGAACCCGCCCGACGACCACGAGTGCGCGCCCAAGTGCATAATCTGTGGCGAGGCACACCGGACCGGATCCAAGGAGTGCCGAGAAAGATTGAAAAAAGCGAGGCCAAAACCCACAGGAGGAAGAGGACGGAGCGACCAACGCGGGCGACCACCCAAGCGATGGCTCAGCTCAGAGGGAGAGACATCGAGGAGCCGATCGAGGTCCAACTCCCCGCCTCTACCACCAGCCGGCCCACAGGAGGGGGAGAAGCAAGAGAAAAAGAAAAAGAAGAAGCCTTCCCAGACAAGCGGCAGCAAGGTGAGCTGGGCTTCTACCACTGCTTCGCACTCGGTAGGAAAGGGTAGTGACATAAACAACACAAACACAAAGACAGTCGCGTCACAGAACCGAAGGACGCGAACAGCGATGCGCTCAGACGCGAGCTAGATCTCGCTCGGATCAAACAAAACGAGCTCGAACGCAAAGTTGAGGAACTCACAAACACACTAAAGGAACAACAGCGGGAACTCGACACGACTAGAGCCCTTCCAAAACGACAACCACAGGCATCGAACGAAGGAGACCTTGAAACACGAATGCAACAGATGATGCAGCAGATGATGCAGGATATGATGCAGAAAATCCAGTCGCAAATGCAACAGATGCAAGTACAATTCCATGGGCAGATCTCAGAGATCAGAAGCGCTTTCAGAAAACAAAAACATACCGAAAACATTAGGGAAAGGGCGTACAACCGTCCAGCGCTAACAGCTTTCGCAAACGAACAAGGCAACAGTAGTAACGCGTAAACATGATCAGTACGTATCGGCAAGAAGAAGAACACTTAGATATTTGGCAATGGAACTGCAGAGGCTACAGCAAAAAGCAGGCCCTCTTAAAACAATATATAAACACACAACTCACACCTCCTGAAGCAATTGCGCTCCAAGAGACTGGAATCAAGCCGACCTTACAAGGGTAGAGGTTTACGAGAGTCAAAACGAAGGTAAAGCGGCCGTCCTAGTCAGCAATACCATTACCGCCATCAGGCACGATACCATCGCCGACACCGACATTGAACACGCGCTTGTTGAACTCATTCCGAAGAAGCGAAAGGGACGCAGCACGTTCTTACTGAATGTGTACAGCCCGCCGAGACAAAGAAAAGCCAAACTCTTCGAACTGTTTTATCGAGCGCACAAGCTAGCCAAAGAAAATGCACTCATCATCGTAGGAAATTTCAACGCCATGGACAGGAGTTGGGGATACCAGAAACAAGACACCAAGGGAAGAACATTAGTGGAAGTAGCGGAATACTTTGGCTGCTGTCTAATCACAGATCCTGCGACCCCCACGAGAATCGGGAATAGCGTGAGCACGGACACATGGCCGGACCTCACCTTCGTAAGGAAGAGCAGGGAGTCACAGTGGGAAAACATGAAGGAAAATCTAGGCAGCGATCACTTTATCCTCCGGACACGAATAGCATCCGACACCATAAGACGCCAGATTGGACAGGCGAAAATCGCTGACTGGAACGCGTTTCGCGGGGCTTGCAACGAATCTGAAGGCGGTATCCAATCACTGGAGGAATGGAGCGGCATGCTGAGAGAAACGCGACAACGATGCACAAAAAGTCTAAGGAGAACGACAGCAACGCCCGAAGTAGACGCCCACCTCCTCAGGCTATGGGAAGCGAGACGCAGTCTCACCAAAAGATGGCGGAAGCAAAAACACAACAGGAAACTAAAACTAAAAATAGCAGAAATTACGGCAAAGCCGGAAGAATACGCGATGCAACTCGCGAAACAAAATTGGGAACAGCTCAACGACTCGCTTAGGGGAACTCTAGGCACAGCCAGAACCTAGAATCTCTTAAGAGCACTAATCGATCCGACCAAAATAAAATCAGAAAACAATAAAGCCATCCACAGGTTCATCCACTCCTTCGAGGGATCAGACATCGCCCTACTGGAGAAGGCACGAGAAAAATGTTTTGGCGATCACAATCCCCCGCGATACCAAGGAACGTATCGAGGAGCCGAAAACGAGAAACTCGACCGCCCCATAACTGTGGAAGAGGTTTACGCGGCCATACGAAACACCACCAGAAACACGGCAGCCGGAGCAGACAGAATCGACAACGCCCTAATCCGCAACCTGAGCGACGACCTCATACAAGAGCTCGTCAGCTTTCTTAACAAACATTGGGAGGCGGAGACAGTTCCCGAAGATTGTAAACACGCCGAAGTAATAATGATACCTAAACTTGGTAAAAAGCTACAAATTGAAAACCTCAGGCCCATATCACTCACGTCGTGCCTTGGCAAGCTTTACGAACGGGTTGTAACTTTCAGACTTCAAAATTACATGGAAGATAACGACTGTGTACCACATACCATGTTCGGCTTTAGAGCGAAGCTCTCGACGCAGGACGTTCTCCTCCAAATACAAGAAGATGTCCTGCGAAACGTACCTCGGACGGGAGAAAATGTCATAATGGCCCTGGACATCAAGGGGGCATTCGATAACGTCAGCCACGAAGCGATCCTTACGGGCCTAGACAACCTGGATTGCGGACGCAGAATCCACGGCTTCGTCAAAGCCTTCCTGTCCGATAGAACTGCCACCATCGGCATAGGAGACCTTCGATCGGACAAAATTCGCACTCCACACAAGGGAACACCCCGAGGGTCAGTTATCTCACCCCTACTCTTTAACATAGCTATGATAGGCCTAGCTCGAAAACTAGAGAACATCGAAGGCATCAGGCATGCAATGTATGCTGACGATATAACAGTCTGGACAAACACGGGCTGTCTCGGAGAGTAGGAAGAAAGGCTACAGCAAGCGGCCTCTTGTGTAGAGCAATACCTCGCAGAAAGAGGACTCGCATGCTCGACCGAGAAATCGGAACTGCTGAGAGTCTGGAGAGGCAAGCAAAACCGGACCGTCCCAATCAACGAGGACCTAAAACTCAACGTCTACCTAGAAGGGACACCCATACCCGAAAAGACAACAATAAGAATTTTGGGCATGTGGGTTCAATCCAACCAGCGCAGTACTCACACTTTTACATTACTGAAAGCAGCAACGCTACAAGTCGCACGCATGAGCACCCGCATCACCAACAGGCGACATGGCATGCGTGAAGAGGACACATTAAAAGAAGCCTAGTAGTTAGTCTAATCACGTACAGCCTACCCTACCAGTGCCTCAACAAAAACGAAATACAACAAGCGGATGCCCTGCTACGCAAAGCGTATAAGACAGCGCTCTGACTACCACGCTACACGTCTACAGAAAAACTCGTGGCCCTGGGATTACATGACACCTTTGAGGAGCTACGAGAGGCGCAGCTTGAGTCGCAAAAACTCAGGCTGGTGCAGACAACGACTGGAAGAGCGCTCCTGCAGAGGCTCGGATACCGCGAGCAGATGCGAGAAATGTCGAGGACGGCAGCGATCCCCGACGAGCTTCGCAACACCCTCAAGGTAGCTCCAATACCAAAAAACATGGATCCCAACCTCCATCGAGGCAGAAGAGAGGCGAGGGCCGAATTCATCGAGAAAACATACCCTCCTCAAGCCACGACCGTGTATACAGACGCGTCTTGGAGAGGAGAAGATACCAAAATCGCTGTAGCGGCGGTGGTCGATTCGTCTTTACGCGAAATGACCAGCGCGTCTCTCTGAGGCTGCACAGCTGCAGAGTCCGAGGAAGTAGCCGTTGCTCTAGCGGTGGCGGAGGGCTATTGAACCGGGCGGTCACTAACAATACTCACGGACTCTCAAACAGCCTGCCGAAATTACATGAATGGCAGGATAGGTCGTCACGCGCTCCGTATACTCCTCGCAGCAAGCGACAGAATTAAAAACCAGGAAGAACAAAACGACAAGATCCCACACAAAATTGTGTGGGTACCGGGGCACACGGGGGTGGCAGGGAACGAAGAGGCCGACAGGATAGCTCGAGGGTACATTACTTTCCGAGCATCCGACGAGACCACGGAACTCGCGCCAGCACCCAGGGAATATTCGGCCATACTACAAAACTGTAGAGGCAGAAGAATGCGATATCCCCCACCGCACAAATCTCTCAGCAGAGAGGAAGCTGTCACTTGGAGACAATTACAAACCAGCTCTTTCCCAAACCTACATATACTGAACAAAATGCACCCTACGATATACACGGACAAATGCCCCTGGTGCGACGAAAAACCTACTCTATACCACATCACATGGGCCTGCCAAAACATACACGTGGTCCCCAAAATACAAAACCCGAGTGCGGAGCAGTGGGAGACTCTGCTGTCCAGCGACCGCTGTGAAGACCAACAAGGTCTGGTGCAGCGAGCTCAACGGGCGGCAGTGGCCAGCGGAGCCCTGGACTGAGGGAAACCGACCACTGATTAGAGGCGGACGACTTCGATAGAGAAGGCTCCTGGGGGTAGAACCAAGACGTCGCTGAAGATGCCCCCAAACCGCAGGAAAAACCATTAGTGTAAATAAAGTTTTCCCTTCCTTCCTTCCTTCCTTCCTTCCTGGAATCATATCTGCAACTCCGTTTTCAATGTGTGTAAATAGGAAAAGACGAAACATTCGCCTTCGGTTGTATGCCTCATTACCTCTTTTCTCAAGGAGCTGTTGACGTGTCCACTGAGATGTGGAGGTTACTGGGCATTTCCTTTCCTCAAAAACCAATTTTAGTTTCAGAATTGTGACGCAACCGCTTGTGGTGCACCGTTGCGAGTGGTGTAACACTATTTCTCGCTGCATATAGCATAAGTTTCTCAATAAGTTTAGAAGCTAGCTCGCGACAGGCATCCGAACCGATTGTCCGAGTGTTTCACTCCGCGCGTAACTTTCAATGAAATCTTCCTTCGCCCGATAAAAATGGCAGCCAAAGAGCCTCTAGTGATCGTTGGAGACCTCAATGCTCCCAGCCTTCATTGGGGCTACCACTTGGAACAGGCAAGAGGAAGTAAGCGTGGTTACCCTAAAAGTGCACGTCCGTGTACGCGCTAAAGTATAGGTATAAAACTTAAGAATCACTGATATGCACGTATTTTTACACACTGTGCAGTGGCACGTGATGACGTTTTAAGTGCCCTCGTACTTTGAGGGCGATATTTATTTATTTACAGATACCTTACAGGCCATCAGGGAGGCATTGTGTAAGGGGGGAGCAATAAATATGTACAACGGTAGCTAGAAAAAACCAAAAATGCGTACAAACAAACACTGTTACGTTCTAAAAGCTGATTACTAATTATCACGACTCTACAAAATACATGCAGAAAAACATTGGATCAAAAAAATTAGAATATAAATAAGACATAATAGTAACGGGAAAAAAGAACATGAGCAAATACACAGGAAGGCAAATGGGCTGATAAGCAGGGTGTGACAAAAAAAAATAAAGGCATGACTCGAGTAAAGAAGATAACGTGCTAGGTGTTATCGATATAATGTTTGGATTATGAAACGAGCCGTGGTTGCACTGCGATGCAATGCAGTTTGGAAGATCATTCCATAGACATATAGCACGTGGGAGCGGAGAAAAGTTAAAGGCGTGAGTACTGCCACAAATGCGTGTGTTGCGGAGGTTATTTTGCGATCTGGTTGATGAATAAGAGGGTCGTTGGAGGTGGGATAAAGGTGACCGAGTGGCATGGATTAATTTGTGAAACAGAGATAAAAGGGCTATGTCTCGACGAGTTCTTAATGGAAGGAGAGAAAGTTCCAGCTTCATTTGGGTAACGCTTAATTGAAAACTATAATTTCGTGAAATAAATCGACTAGCCCTATTTTGGATTGCTTCTAGCATGTCAATTAAGTACTTCTGGTGAGGAGACCAAATGGAAGACGCGTACTCGAGCTGAGATCTAACAAAAGTTAAATAGGCTTGTTTACGCACGTTAGCAGTAGTGCTTTGTAAGTTGCGGCGCAGGAAACCTAATGATCGTGAAGCATTGGCAGCAATGGTGGTTATGTGAGCAGTCCACGAAAGGTTTGGTGAAAAGTGAACACCTAAGTAGGGGTGTGCGAATATCAAATTTTTCGAATACGAATCGAATACGAATACTTGGCTCCGAATATCGAATCGAATATTGAATAATCAAGGACAGACGCATTTAACCACTACAAAACATTTATTTGAGCACCGAAGAACATCACAGTTCAACTATCGATGATTAAATGAACACAAAAGGTGTGTGTGGCTGCACAAAAAGTATCAACGTCTCGAAAATTATTCTTAGAAGAGCGGAAATATCATAGAGTATGGCTAGTACACAGCATTGCTTAAAGGGACACTGAGGAGAGCACTATTAGTATTTTTTATAGTAAAATCCGATAGTTCGGCATGTCATGGCTTTGTTGCCACTTGGCCGGCAGCGAAAAATGCATTTATTTCTAAGAAATTTGGATTCGAAGTTGAAAAAGTTTTTCCCGCCGCTCTGATTCAAACTTGGGATTCGCCTATGACGACACAGGACTAAGTGACGTGAACATGACGTGCACATGACGTAACGCAGACTCCGTGATTTCTGGCAGCCGGCAGTGCGGCCTAGCAGCAGCCGAAAAGAAAGCTACCGCCGGCCGCACGTTGAAGGCATCTATCGGCTATTGCGGCCGTCGCTACAGTCGCTTCGATTACGTTTGCACTGGCGTTTTGCCAGCGTTACGATGGATGTCGTTCTCGAAGTCGTCAACGAAGTTCTCGCAAATAGACACCTTTTGCCATGCCTTTAGCATACCGTGTACCTTGTTACCGCTAGCGGAATACCGGGAGCCCGCCTACCGCCGGAAAACAGGCGCTGATTTGTCCCGATGCTTCAGGAGCGCGCGTAGCAGCCGGGCACGTGGCGCCATCTGGCGACGTCAAGGAGATTTGCGCATGCATTGGCTGCGCCTCAGTGATTCATAGTTTCTCGGTTCCTGGTGTTGCTAGAACCATTCGCTCTAGCAACACTGTGTTGTCCTATGATCTCATCACGCTTGTACTTGCGAGTTTGGCCTGTGGCGGCGATACCTGTATTTTGGTTCTTGCTCTTTTCTACGTTACAAGAGCTTTGTTGTCAGTATGAGTGGCGTTTTTGTAATCAGGAGCTGGTATTCTGTCGATACAAGCCAACTTCAATTTCTCCTCAGTGTCCCTTTAAGGCTAGCTTGCCATCAGCACAAAAGCGCTTTGCTGGGATGAACATAAAAGGTTGTCGTGAAGGAAAACCAGCTGCTCCCCATGGTCAGGCAGTAGTAGTAGTAGGCAGTAGTAGTTCCCTTCTAGCTGAAACGACTCCTCCAGCCACAGAAAATGCCTTCTCACTTGGCACTGAACTGGCACGTATCGCGAGGCACTTCGTGCACAGCTCTGACTATAGCAGTTTCGCAGGTATAGCCAGAAAAAAGCTCACCGGCGCAGTCAGCTACGGCATGGCCCTTGGAGGAAGGAAAAATTTCCTTCCTCGAAGGAAAAATTCGGAGGAAAAATTTTCCTTCATCCATGCGCATTGCTCTTGGCGCCGCCATGTTGTTATATCTCTATCGATAGGGCTTGCGGACCGAAATGAACGCCGGTGCTCACAATGAATATTCGGCTAGATACGAATATTCACGTCGGGTCGAATATTAGAAAGAACGCGAATACTTGGATTTCGAATCGAATACGAATATTAAAAATATAATATTCGAAATATATTCGAAAATTTCGAATATTCCCATACCCCTACACCTAAGTATTTGTATTGAGTAGCCCGACCCAATATCTTGTTATTAATGTGGTAAGGGAAGTAAGAGTTTGCTGATTTTCGAGGAAAAAGATTATTTTACGCTTGGAAACATTTAGGGTCATTAGCCATGTTCTACACCAATCATGAATTAAATCCAAGTCACTTTGAAGTGAAATGTGGTTGTCAGTACTCTTTATGGATCGGTATAAAATACAATCCTCAGCAAATATTCGTATGCGGGATGAAATGTTGCACGGCAGGTCATTTATGTAAATTAAGAAGAGTAAGGGACCAAGGACGCTTCCTTGTGGCACAGCTGACGTAACATCAGAAAGAGGAGATAAGTGATTATTAATGACTGTGAACTGTTGCCGACTCGAAAGAAAATTACGAAGCCATGACAAAGTTTGCCATGTTAGCAATACTCTTGCACCACGGACCGTCACTGCACGGATTGACAAGGTGACGATGGGAGTGCCCGCACTTTTTGCGTACGCTTTTAAATCCAGGCGTTCATATGCGAGCGAGGTATAATCACACGCATATTCACGAAGAGTGTCGCGGTGGCTCCCACTCAAGTAATTTTGCCACGGCAGGGGGCTGCCGAGCACCGCATACCCAGCCATTCTGTACAAAAGCATTTCTGAACAGGAAAGATTTGGAAGCGAAAGCTTCCCTGTGGGACCCCGTGCTTCGATCGCAGGGAGCCTGGTTCTGACCTCCAGCTGAGTTAGAGGTCAAAGCATGAAAAAGATAGAAAGAAATTTTAATCAATATCCATGACTGGGAGTCGAACCCGCGGCTGCGCGAACCGATCTCGTTTAAGGGCCGCTCAGCGAGACCACTGGGCTGTCGCTTTGTTTTTAGTTTTCTTCAAAATGGTATTTATTACAATGATGCGATGTTTTATGTACTTGAGCTATCTACACGCAGTAGCACATCATTTCCACTTGCCCTTAATGCCCGTTGCCGCGCGACAGTAGCATTCTGCATTCTCTTTCTCTTCTGTCGACAAATACAGGGCCTGTTCTGAAAGTAGTAGGACTGGTTTTTTCCTGGGCGAACGGGCGGACGAGAGGTGGTCTGCGCGTGCAGGATCGTTGAAGGGGGATGTTGGGAATGCTGGGGAAAATCGGCAGTCGGCTCTCGGCCGTTGAAGAGAGGAGGTCGCTTTTACTGTGAACCCCTGTCGAAACGTCTCGTCACGCAGAATCATCGAGCGTTTACTGGATCAGCGATACGCGATCAAATTTTGAGTAAATCTTGGTAAAACGGGCCAAGAGACTCACAAAATGATTAAAGAGGCCTACGGTGACGCTTCCATGGGTAGACCAGATGTTTTTTGAGTGACACAAGCTGTTCCGAGAAGGTAAGGAGAGTGGAGGAAGACGACTGCTCCAGACGCCCTTCGACCAGCAAACCAACGAAAATGTGTTACGAGCGAAACATTTACTTAACAGTGATCGTAGAATGAGTATCAGAATGATTGCTGATGACTTGAGCATTCCTTAAACCCAAGTTTTTGAGATCGTGACAGAAAACTTATCCATGAGGAAAGCGTGCGCGAAGTTGGTGCCGGGAGTGTTGTCAGAGGAGGAAAAGGCCAACCGGTGGATCTTCTTCATCATGTGAATGAGGAGCCCGATTTTTTGCCCAGCACAAGGCGGCAACGCTGCCTCAGCCCCCCTACAGCCTCGACTTGGTCCCGGCAGACTTTTTTCTATTCCCGAGAATAAAATCGACGCTCAAGGGGAAACATTACGGATCGGTAGAGGTGGTTCAACGGGCCGTGACGAGGGAGTTAAACAGCACTCCGGTCCAGGCGTTCCTGGAGGCGTACGAAAACTGTGAAACTCATTGGCAGCACCGTGTAGGTGCGGAAGGGTGCTACCTTGAAAAATTGTAATCGTTTGTACTATTCTCTTGAATAAATTTTGTTTAAAAAAATGAGTCCTACTACTTTCAGAACAGACCATGTATATGCACGTGCTTTACGCCTTAGTACTTTTTGTTTTCCTTTTCGAAACAAAAAACAACGAATATTGATTTTTGGGATAATAATTAAAGCTTGAGGTAACTGTTTCACTTTTCGGTGGAGGAAGGGAAGAAGGCTGGAGTGAAACGAGAGAGAGAGAGAGAAAAAGCAGTGCCGTGGGGGAGGGCTCGGAAATAATTTCGACCACAGCACACGGGCACATTTTTCACTCGTGTGCTGGGCGTTTCATTTTCGCGAGCCCTCGACTTCCCGGCACAAGAATTTCGGCTTTCGAGGCGCAGGAAACACAGCCTTTGCGGCGAGTCTGGTCGCAGTCTTCTGTAGTCCGCGTCGGTTGTCGTCGCCTCTTTTGCCTAATGCGAAGCTAGTCTGCGGGCCACAAAGAAGGCAGATCGAGAAGAGAAGTCTACAAAAACAATGTCCGCAGATAAGTTTGGTTTGTTAGAACTGCAAACTCTGCAAGGCAACGAGAGCAACATCTCTGTCCGTCAGTCAGCGCTGCCCGAACGTTTCCGAAAAAAAACATGCGACAATCTCTGTCTGGGAAAAGAGCAGATACGGGCCTCTTCACGCACGTCCATTGTGTCGGCGACATTGCTCCCGTGTGAGAGGAGCCAGCCACGAGCGAAAGTGGGCGGCCATATCATCTGCAACAGCCCTCGCTCGTAACGGCGCGCTGGGGCTAGCCTTGCCATCATTCAGCGAATCTGCGTGCAACTTCAACTGTGAGCACAATCAGCGATTCTTTCTTGTGCCTCCAAGTAGCCACCTCACCTTAAAATTTTGCAATTTCTCTGACAAATCGGCTTGCCGAAAAAGGGGATATGGAAGTGAGCTGATGAAACTTGTTCTATGCATTCAGCCAACGAGCGTTCTAGGTGATCCTCGTTAAATGCATTTGCATGTGCTGCTGAGCGGGAAGCGATGTCAGTTGAACACCGCTTGCTTGTTTCGTTTAATTTTGGGGCCACTGGTACAAGGTACAGGCGAGTTCAGCTCACTCAGCGGGCAGAAGTAACAAGCTCCGCTCATCTAGACAGCTTATGCCTGACAATAATGCGTACAGAGCAGACTGCCTTATCAGGTCTGTACAGTTTACTTAGCGTCACGCTAAGCAAACCTTCGTGTCCGAGCAAGCTCATTTATAAGGCAACCGCCGCTTTCCGTTGCAGCAAGGAACATCGAGCAGCCTTGGTTTCGGTCACGGCCGACTTTATTACTTTCACCGCAGTCCGTTCAAGGTTGAACAAACAGGTGTGGCTTTCGAAAAGAGGAGTAATACGGGGAAAGGCCGCTTCGTGTCAGCGTTTCCTTCTCCCCCCTCCGCTCCGTTTCCCCCTTCCCTCTCTGCAGCTTTGCGGGCAATACTTTCGCAACGCCAGGCCGGCGTGACGCCAAGGTACGACAGCACCACTGAGGCCTCTTCGTTCAGCCTCGCAGCAACGACGCGTGTCTCGGTGTCAACGCGCGCTTTTCAGCAGTGACAGCTCGGCGACTCACTTGCCCTTGTGTCTGAAGCGTCGTCATCTCGGTGTGTTTCAGAGACGCCGCAGAATTAGGTTTTACGATCGTTGCTTTTATTCCCTCCCTCCTCCGAGCAAAAATTCAAAGAAACGGTGAGTCGGCTTCAATATTCACGATTTGATGGGTTGAAGCTTCTTGCTTGCATTGCATAACAATTCCCACAGTGTGTCTTGCCTCCGCGTTTACGAAGCGTTCCGAAGGTCTGCAGGCAAAACGTACTCGTACGTGTCCGGAGCAGGGGACGAATTTGCGCAGCTTATGGAGTGGGTGATGAAACCAACGCACGCGAGCGTCTTTGCTTTACTCAGTGTCGAACGTTGCAGCCTCTGTATGAAGAAAAACACAGAAATGTCTTTTTCGATCTCTGAGCCAGTATCTCGCAGGTTTGTTCGTGACAAAAAAAAAAATGAAAACTGGAATGCACTTCAATAGGCGCCCACGTCTCGGATGTGCGTACGTTTCGTGAGTTGTGCTTTGGTTCATCCGTGAGAGCTGTATGAGCACCCACAGATGCATGGCAACTGTAGTGAGTCAAACTGATTTCAAGAGTTGAATGCTGTCAAAAAATTAGAGCCGGGCGAGCGCCGATAGCAACATGTATGAATGAATGTTTCCTCCTCAGACCTAGCTCTGGAAAACTTGACCAACACATAGGACAAATGAATCGCACGCATGGTAATAGGAGGTGATTCAGTGCCGTAGAAAGCACTGTCACGGCTTTCTTTATGACGTATTCTCATATCTAGTGAGTGTGCTGCAATTCGTAATGTTTTTTTTTTTCGCCTTCACGAGCTCTCAAAGAGGTGGGAGTCAGTGTGAACACGTTTTGCGGTGCCGGTAAAAAAAGAAAAACAAAAAGTGGAATGGCGTGCAGTTCAAACAGGCGCTGAAGCATATTTAAGCACTTATTAGTGTTTCAACAGTGCGGGCAACACACGTAAGCAGACATTGGAGCGAAGAGGGAACTTTAATTTTTCCATGTGCTTCGGAAATTTTGTGATTTTCTCCGCATGGGAAATTTCCCGGCACACAACCCTAAGTTTGAAACGCACCAGAAGATATTTCAGCCATGTTTCGGAACCGAAGTTATCATATAACCTAATCGTTTCAACAAATCTGAAGATATTTACGCTCCGGGTATACAGTTTCAAGTCCTTTACAAACGTTGCATCAATTCGTGGTTGTCCGAAGATCATGAGCCATCATATCGCGATATTCCAGCGGGTGATGAACTGCTGGGCTAGTCGGCTCCACATGCCTCGCTTGACCACAGAGCACAAAAGAATGAACGCGGACGGATACTAGGACACCACAAAGTGCTCACTTCAAACAAAAAAAAACATATATGTTGAGGCGATATGTCACATCCCTCCTCAACAACGGCGATGAACCTCGCATGAGTCAAAACCGCGTCACAGTCAAAATAAGCAAAGATTCTGCAAACTGGAGGAGCTCCGAAGACTAAATACGTGAACTACCTGCCCTGAAATAGCCGTTACTGGATCACTATGCGCAAGACAAGGCTCTACTTATCGCTTAACAGCTCGGATGGCGTGCCTACGCAATTGTCTTTAAGCCTTGCAATTTCGCCAGCTTCAACTATCTCCCTCGTGGTCTTCTCAGCGCACCTGGGCCAAACAATGGTTTGCTCGCAGAAAGACCGATGCTCCTTGCACTATGCACCTTGGCGGCGAGACAACAACTTGAAGGAATTGGTGAGCGCTATGTGTGTATTTCCAACTAGCCCCAGTAGTAGCTCTTTTGAGACAACAGCGTTGTTGTCATGCTCCTTGAGCATCTCATCTAAACATTTACCAGTTCGAGGGTTGTAAGCTGGGCCGCATGGCAAGGGAATCAAATAGACCACCTTAACAAACCGCTGATGATGCCTACCGGAGCAGTTTCCATTCTCAATGACGGTAGAACTGACCCTCTCGCAGATGCCTCCGGTCCACGTGTTGACCAGACATGGGCGCCCCCACGAGGGCTTCCTCACCCTCACCTCATGAGGGCGTCAATCGGTGACGTGAGGCAGGATTAGCGCACAAAAATTTGCGAGGGCGACGGTGAGGGAAGGCCGTAGTGGTGAAATTGCGAGGGGGGGGGGGGGGGGGAGGACAAGATGGACGGGTTGAGGGTGAGGGTGTGTCACAAGGATCGTGTTTAATTAAGTTTCTCATCTGGGCCGCAGCTGATTCCGGAACACGCATGGACGCAGGGAGGACAACTGAATCAGAACAGCTAAACAATTAAGAACTGGAGATTAGCGACAGGGGTAAAAATGCATCTTTTGGACGACCGTTATGTTCGACCCACACCGTTGATCCCCCTCCCCTCTCCAATCACGCCGCCCCGCACGGGCGCCTGGCCGCGGGTGCTGCTATACAAGCGATCTCTAGGGGCTACACACAGAGTTGCATGGTGGGAACTTTCACACCCTTCACACCCTTCACACACCCACACCCTTCACACCCTTCGGCACCCTGCTGATTCGCTGCTCGTAAGAGGGCAAGGGCTTTCGCGTGCCTTCGCCAGGGGTGCGGAGACTGTTTTATTTAGTGGTGTGCGATAATATTCGAAATTTTCGAATATATTTCGAATATTATATTTTTAGTATTCGTATTCGATTCGAAATCCAAGTATTCATGTTGTTTCGAATATTCGACCTGACGCGAATATTCGTATCTAGCTGAATATTCATAGTGAGCACCGGCGTTCATTTCGGTCGGCAAGCCCTTTCGACAGATACATAACATGGCGGCGCCCAGAGCAATGCGCATGGAAGAAGGAAAATTCTTCCTTGCTTCAAGTGCCGTAGCTGACTGCGCTGGTGAGCTTTTTTGTGGCTATACCTGCAAAGCTGGTATGGTCAGAGCTGTGCACGAAGTTAATTGGTTTGTTCATAGAAGGTTATGGCCATGTACTACACCAGGGTGGCCAAATCCTGTTCTGGTGAGGAAGTGCGTTGTCGGTTCTGGTCACCGAAATCAGGCCGCACTCCAAGCCTGAGTATGCAATTCCATCGACACGCGGAGTTTTTTTTTTTTAATCCGGTGGAGAATTGCCTGGCACCGGGATTCGAACCCCGGTCCTCTTGTACGCGAGGCGGATGCTCTACCTCTACGCCATCGCCATCTACAAAAATCTATACAGTAGCGAATCTAATCATCAAGTTACTGAGGGAGGCAGTCGAGCACAGCAATGGGACATCCTGCCAGTAACGAAGGAGGAAGTAAAGAAAGCCTTAGGAGCAATGCAAAGAGGGAAAGCAGCTGGTGAGGATCAGGTAACAGCAGATTTGTTGAAGGACGGAGGAGAGATTGTGCTACAAAAACTAGCCACCCTGTATACGCAATGCCTTGTGACCTCGAGAGTACCAGAAGCTTGGAAGAACGCTAATATTATCTTAATTCATAAGAAAGGAGACGTCAAGGACTTGAAGAATTACAGACCAATCAGCTTATTGTCCGTTGCCTACAAGGTATTTACTAAGGTAATCGCTAATAGAGTCAGGACAACCTTGGACTTTAGTCAACCAAATGATCAGGCAGGCTTTCGTAAAGGATACTCGACAATAGATCACATTCACACCATCAAGCAGGTGATAGAGAAATGCGCAGAATATAACCAACCCCTATATATAGCCTTCATTGATTACGAGAAAGCATTTGACTCAGTGGAAACCTCAGCTGTCATGCAGGCATTGCGGAATCAGGGTGTAGAAGAGTGCTATGTGAAAATATTGGAAGATATTTATAACGATTGCACAGCTACTGTAGTTCTCCATAAAGTCAGCAATAAAATTCCAATACGGAAAGGTGTCAGGCAGGGAGACACGATCTCGCCAATGCTCTTCACTGCCTGCTTACAGGAGGTATTCCGGGGTCTGGAATGGGAACAGTTGGGGATAAGAATTAATGGAGAATACCTGAGTAATTTGCGATTCGCACATTGCCTTGCTAAGCCACTCAGGACAAGAACTGCAAAGCATGATCAATCAGTTAGACAGGCAGAGCAGAACGGTGGGGCTAAGAATTAACATGCAGAAAACCAAAGTAATGTTCAACAGCCTAGCAAGGGAACAGCAGTTCGCCATTGGTAGCGAGGTGCTGGAAGTAGTAAGAGAATATGTCTACTTAGGGCAGGTAGTGACCGCAGATCCGGATCATGAGAGATAAATAACTAGAAGAATAAGAATGGGGTGGAGCGCATATGGCAGGTTCTCTCAGATCATGAATGGTAGCTTACCAATATCCCTGAAGAGAAAAGTATACAACAGCTGTATCCTACCGGTACTCACCTATGGGGCAGAAACGTGGAGGCTAACAAAGAGGGTTCAGCTTAAGTTAAGAACAACGCAGCGAGCTATGGAAAGGAAAATGATAGGTGTAACGTTAAGAGATCGAAAGCGGGCGGAGTGGGTGAGGGAACAAACGCGGGTTAACGACATCTTAGTTGAAATCAAGAGGAAGAAATGGGCTTGGGCAGGGCATGTAATGCGAAGGCAAGATAACCACTGGTCCTTAAGGGTAACGGAGTGGATTCCAAGAGAAAGCAAACGTAGCAGGGGACGGCAGAAAGTTAGGTGGGCGGATGAGATTAAGAAGTTTGCGGGGATACAGTGGCGGCAACTGACAAAGGACAGGGTTAATTGGAGAGACATGGGAGAGGCCTTTGCCCTGCAGTGGGTGTAGTCAGGCTGATGATGATGATGCACGAAGTACCTCGCAATACGTGCCAGGTCAGTGCGAAGTGAGAGGGTATTTTCTGTGCCTGGAGGAGTCGTTTCCGCTAGAAGGGAACTACTTCTGCCTGACCATGTGGAGCAGCCGGTTTTCCTTCACGACAACCTTTTATGTTCATCCCAGCAACGCGCTTTTGTGCTGATGGCAAGCTAGCCTTAATCAATGCTGTGTACTAGCCATCTTCTCTGATATTTCCACTCTTTTAAGAATAATGTTCGAGACTTTGGTACTTTTTGTGCAGCCACAGACACCTCTGGTGTTCATTTAATAATCGATAGTTGAGCTGTAATGTTCTTGGGTGCTCAAATAAATGTTTTGTAGTGGTTAAATGCGTCGGTCCTTGATTATTCGATATTCGATTCGATATTCGGAACCAAGTATTCGTATTCGATTCGTATTCGAAAAATCTGATATTCGCACACCCCTAGTTTTATTACTTGGGGCTCCCATTGGTCCACCACTTCTTTTTGTGTTATCCAAGCAAATGTCAAACGAGACGTATACCGAGCTTAAGCTCGATCGCCTTGCGCAGTTCACGAATTAGAGAGCATGCTATGGGATTGAAACTTTCTTCACAGCTAAAGCTACAATTTTATTGTCTGCTTCACGTTACCGTGCCTGTAAACCGAATTTGGGAGAAATAAGTTGCGATGTATATCAACAAAAAAAAAACCTACGTATGCTCCAAGTGGTTGACCGATTTTTGGTCAAGTGCTTCTTGGAGGTGTTATATTTCCTTGAGGATGAGACTCAGCGCCAGCCTTTCCGCGCCCGTGCGGGGCGGCGTGATGGGGAGGGGGGGATGAATAGCCTATAGTCAACATCCTACCGCACAAGGAGTACCGTCTACGGGGTAGGTCGGACAGAACGGTCGTCCAAAAGATGTGCTGGTACGCCGCTAGAGAGCAGTTCTTGTTTAGTTGTTTTGATTTAGTCGTCCTGCCTGCGCCCATGCGTGTTCTGAAATCAGCTGCGGACCAGACGATCTGCCAAAGACATACCCTGAGGAAGAATAGCATCTGGCGTTAAAGAGGCGATTGATACCCATGGTGTTCTGCCTTTTCTGAACAACGGCCGATGTTTGAGCCAGCGGGTTCTTTGAGTTACTAAACATTCTCCGTTTGAGAAGGGAGCATATTTGTTCAGCGAAACGGAATGGGTATGCAGTCCTGCACTTCCGCCGTTCTGAGCGCAACCACAGAGCGCTCTTGTGGAAGGAGAATCTGGTGCCAACCTGAGTCGCATAACTTTTCTTGCATGAGTTTAGTTCGCGAATGACAGAGCATTCCTTCAAGCGTGTATAGCTACATGGTATAATAAAAATTTAGGGTCACTGACCAAGTCAAAGTTTACTTAAACGTACCGACGTTTCGGAAGCCCAACGGCTTCCTTGTTCACAATCTATAGATTGTGAACAGATTGTGAACAAGGAAGCCGTTGTGAACAGATTGTAAACAAAGAAGCCGTAGGGCTTCCGAAACGTCAGTACGTTAAAATTAAACTTTGACTTGGTCAGTGACCCTATATTTTTTATTATGTCTCCACCTGACCAGACAATGTTTCGTCGAACTCTTGACTATAGTTACATGGTGCGAAAAATATAATTTCTACCCTAAGGACGGGTGTTCACCTGTTCAGAACTCTGTATTCTAAGCCACCTCTTCCATTCCTTTTCTTGCTCTTAGTAGCCGCAGCTAGGCTTTCAGTAAAAAAGCACCTCGACACATACTGGAGATACTGAACAGCTCTGAACATATTTAATCGTGTTTCTTGCTTTAACGAGGAGGATCCAGATGCAGGACACAGAAATCCTAACCTCAGACACTTCAACTTTGTGCGAGATGAGTGCGAGCCGCTGGAACGGAAATGCACGACTGCGCGCTGAGCCATCACAGAACCTGGCCTCTAAGATCGGGATGCGTTTTTCAAAGCTGTGTTCTTGGAGGATACAGCGTTGTCTTATTGCGCATTTTTATCGTCTCCACTCGTGTGCCGAGGACTCAACTTTCTCATGTCGGAAACTCTTCAAGCAGGACATGTAATTTGAGCTCGCGTTATATTCATTGCAACCTTGCATTCAATGGCAAGGTCCCACTTCACTCAAGCGACTGCGTTTTCTACTCATTCGGAATATTTTATTCCCGTAGCACTGTGAGACACGACGCCCTGCCGCAAGCACCTTACCGTGAAGGCCGCAACCATCGCGAGTCCTTCAGTGTTTTGAAATTTTTCGAGCGATTCTTATTTCAGTCACGGATTCCGCGGACATGCCTATCTTTTTCCGCTTTCATTGAAAACATAAGGAGAGTGAGAATCATTCCTCTAATAACAGTTCACTTATCACGTAGAGTTTCAGAGGGGCACGGCAAAATAAAATAACACACCAAACGCAGTAATAGCCGCCCCGTCAGTACGCGGTTTAGTTTTGCTTTCCATCTAAGAAGTTGTAATAAACTGGTGCCAAAATAAAATGCCGATCCTTAACTGCCTACATCGAGTATTTTCCGCAACGCACATTTTGCCGCGTAATCGTGTCACGCAGCTTCCTAATAATCTTGAAGGGCACACCTTCTGTGTACAGATATTAGTTTGGGCTTAAAAAAGAAATAAGAAAAAAGTGCCCTGCCCGCACCGTCATACGACACAACACCTTCTGTGGACAGGGCGAATTCATTACTGCTGGCTATACTCGAGGTAAAACACGAAAGCTCCAGGATCAAGAACGGCGCTCTTTCAATGATCTCAAGCCAAAAAAAAATCAGGATCAAACGAAGGAAGGAAAAAATTATAGGGTTTTAAAGTATTTAAAGCGAGTAGACGTGCGAATGCATGTGTTTAGCCTGATTGGCTCAATGTTTTTATTTTCTCGGTCGTGTCGTCGGCCCGTCTATCGACACGACATTACACTCGGGCTAAGCTCTGATCGAGGTTAAGCTGGCCTGATCTGCTCGCACCGCATATGGAAGTTGATGAAGAAGAAGATGTGCGATGCACAGCGCGAGAATGCGTTGCAGTTTAACACGGGTCGTGATCAGGTGCGGCGATAGCACAGTGCTCCCGTGCAGTGGCCAGCAGAGCTGCTTGCTTGCTTGCTCGCTCGTTCATAAACGGATTACTAACAGGTAGCGAGCTTCTATAAAATCTGGATTCTGCTCCGTATGAGAAGCTTCTTTCACTGAATGTCAATGACCCGTTTACAATTCGAAGATCATCGGATGTCATATGTTACCTAAAAAACAAGGAACAAAAGTCCGAGAACCTGCGTGCTTTCCCTTTGGATGTTGTAGATTTGTTCTATTCTATTCCCCAATCAGAACTGTTGCGCGCCGTACGACATCCTATCGAGGAATCAGCTGCATTCGCTTTTCAAAAGTCGACGGGTTTAACGATTGATAACTGCTTCGAAGTTCTTAATTTTTACATTGCATCAAAATTTGTTAATTTTAACGGGCAGATTTTTCTTCAAAAGGAAGGAATATGTATTGGTTCTTGCCCGGCTCCTATTTTGAGAGATGTGTTTTTTGGGCCACTGCTACAAGCACATAAGCGAACGCTGATATAATTCCGCCCCTGATAGGGCGTTCAGGAATATGGACGACTAACCTGTCGTTGTGAAGTCGGTGAAAAGTGAGCAAAGAAATAATGCTGTTAAAGATGTGATTCAGGTGTTAGAGCGATGTGCCACGGTCTGAAGTCTACAAGCGAGGACCCTCAGAAGTGCGAGCTGCAGTAGCTCGATGTTTGCTGGATTTTGTACGAAGGGAATGTTTGCTTGGTGTATCAGCCTCGAACTAAAAAAGACATTTTGAAATATGATTTCGACCATTCTAAGGTAGTGAAGAGGGGGATTGTCCTGAATTGCGTACGAGCGGCCCTCAACAAGTCGTGCCAGCATCAAGTTTCGACGAATGTGCACATACAGGTACGGGGCTTTAATAAGGCAAGTTTCCATTAGGAAACCATAGCGTCAGTTGTGGAAAGCCTCGTGAAAGAGGTAAACTCTGGAAGGGGCAAAAAAAAGGTTCCCCAGATTAGGAGGCCAGCGGTAATACCTTATATTCATAATGTTTTGCACCGGCTATAAAAAAAAGTGGCCGAAAAGTGCTGAGCCGTCAACATGCCAAATCAGCAACCCGGGTGCACACGGAAGAATGCACTCGTTTCGCCATATGCAGAAAAGGAGTGGTTTACGAGGTTCCTCTCTCGTGCAAGAAATGCTAGGTCGGCCAAACTGGCAGATGCTTAAACGACAAGTTGATGGAGCACCGACGGGATGTGGTACAAGCTGTTGCGGCGGCTGTTCACTTTCCGGAACATTGCAAAACACGCAAAGGAAGCAAGCCACACTTCAACGCCGCACGCACTTGTGGTAAAGGAAGAACGCAACTTTGCAGGGAAATGGTAGTGGCCTACTGCACACAAAAGAAAGGCGATAAGTCTATGAGCACACCTTCTGCAACCTTATCACAGAAACAAATTGCTTACTTGGATTCCTGTTCACGCGCGGTACACGTGTGCTAGCGTCCACTCACGTTGCTGTTGTAATGCTCCCCCCCCCCCCCCCCTCATGGTTTTCTGTATATAAATGTCTTTCCGCAGTGAAGAATTAGTTGAAGTCCAGCAATTGTCCTGTGTACCTCATCTCTGCCCTCGTCTCGTATACGCTGGTGCTCGTTTAAGATGAATCACCAAATCGCCCAACTTTCTGCGTTATTCGAGTATTAGCCTACCCGTAAGAGCTGCATTCATTATCCCCGTTGGCAGCTGCTGTTATCTGGCTTTCCAAATTTCACGCACCGTTGCATGCTGCCCGCCGTGTCATTTGAGCCCAACCCTGTCCGGTTCCCTGTTACTTCCATCTCGTTGCCTAAGATGTATTGGAAACTATCAGTGCATACTGACCATGTCGTCCGGCAAGACGTGACTGCACTGAAGCACGGTTGAACTGTAACCCTCCGACCCGCTTCCAGCATTTATTTCATTCACGCGGAGTCTGTGTGGCTTCCCGTCCTTCCCTTACAAAAACATTTTAGAAAGTCTATAGAGTGTCTATAGACTTCTGTCTATAAGATCTGTAGACTGTCTATAGACAACCCTCTACAGGCAATACAAATACCATAGACAGTCTATAGACAATCTATAGATTTATGGCCATACACTTTTGGTAGATTTTCGTCTATAGACAGTCTATAGATTATTAATAGACAAAAAGCAATATCTACTGGAAGTCAATAGAGTCAATAAGAAGTCTATATACTGTCTATAGACCATTTTATAAGGGTTTGCAGGAACATTATTCGTTAAGGCCACCGAATCTGCCCCGCGTGATCTCTCTGGGTGGGTAAGCGACACGGTGATCAGTGTGAGAATTCGAATTCAAGAGTTGAGTGTACTACACCGTCTTTGTCATTAAACTTAAAAGCTTTTTGTGGTCCTTAAGAGGACGCTGCCGGCAAGTCGAATCAATTTTTGTCCTCAGCTAAATATTTATTCCGTGGCTCTTCCTGGGTATGTCAATTTTTTGTCCGGCAGCTGAGTGCTGAGAGAATTGCATTAAAATTTCCTGCGACTTGGTTCACACTCATGGCGTGTGCAGTCGCCGTCAAAAGTAAATGGAAGGCGACTTTGTCAAAAAAAATTTAATTTCTTTAAATATAAAGCATAATGGTCCATGTTTGTTGGTGCACAGTGCAATTCGCACAATCATTCGCAGTCTGCAGAAATGTTGATGCATGAATTGAGCGGGCAATGATTAAATTTTTTTCGGTAATACTGCCTTCATTTACTTCTGACGGCACCTGTACATTACTGAAAATTAATCCATGATCGCTGTTTTGAAATGAATGACGATGTAGCCTAGCCTCCGAGATCTCGCCAGAAGAAAACAAAAAGTTGAAGCTCAGCGGAGTTTCCTTGTGAAACAGGCCGATGATTTGGTGACACGTCTATTTCATTTTTTGTGCTTCCCTAGCTTATAAAAGCTCTGTTTTTAATTTAAGAAGCGCATTTGTCGTTACAACGCGGTACAATATCGGTACAAGCCAACTTCAGTTTATGCCCCCGTAAGCGCAACAGACGAGTGCAAATAGTTTAACTGTGTGTCAACTTATACGCTGAATGCAATTTATGCACATACGTAAACGTTACACAATATAACAGATAATATCATTACTTTTTTGTCATTCTCCACTAACCATGCATAGTTTCTGTTTCTTCTTTTCTTTATTTGTTATGAGCGTAATGAGACAGCCTGGCTATTTAACCGCCAACACGGCACAAGAGCAATGGCAGGTGGTAATAAAGGCTTGCTTTAGCATTATATTAGGTACCGTCATTTTTTAGGGTTATAGGACTGCAGCATATTTTTCCTCCCAATATATTATGAAAAATGTGAAGGATTCTATGCTGCATTCAAATATTAAACAATAAAAGGTGATGTCACGTGCCTTCTAGCAGCCGCCGTTGCACAGTGGTTATGGTGCTCGGCTGCTGACCCGAAAGACGCGGGTTCGATCCCGGCCGCGGCGGCTGAATTTCGATGGAGGCGAAATGTTAGAGACCCGTGTACTGTGCGATGTCATTGCAAGTCAGAAGAACCCCAGGTGGTCGAGTTTTCGGAGCACTTCACTACGGCGTCCCTCATAGCCTGAATCTTTTTGGGACATTGAACCTGATAAACCAAACCATATAAAACCTGCTTCCTTCGGCGTTGAGCCCCATTCTGTAACATACAGGCGAGAACATTTTTCATATTTCTGTAAATATGAAAAACTTGCAACTTTTAACAACAATGGATTTTTAGAGAAAGGAGAGGGAAGAGTATTTTTCACTATTTTCCCCATTCAAAGAGTCTCAGCTCCTTTAACGTCACGACCTTTTTTTATTTTTTATGTTCTCTTAAATCGATCTCGCTGCCTTCTTTTCTCTCCTCTCACTTGAATTTCTCTTCCAGAAAACATCGAGAAATTCATTTCCTAATTTGCATAATATTATAATATTCTTTCAAAAAAAGTGCGCGTCTGCGTGGTTCGTTCTGAAACACTTGAGTAAATCAGTTCTATTGTCACGTAAAAGCTTGCGTAAAAGATGCGCCAAGACACAGGCGGCGAAGCGCCTCTCCACAGGGGCGCCGTGATAAAAACAAGGCAACAGCACGCCCGCAGAGCTACCAGTTCTGATTACGGGAACATATATACGTGAGTTGGTGGGGTTCTTCGAGCTCCGCAGTGTCAGTTTCATCCAACGGTCCAACGTGTGTATCGTGCTCGCTTCGTACTCAATATCGGAACGAAAATGCGTCAAACACTATTCCGCGTACGTGCGGCGCCACTCTGACGCAGGAGAAATGCATGCAGATCAATTGCATCTTAGCAGGTAGTTGTCGCGACTTTGCACTCGAACCATATCTTCTATCCCTTTTCTGGTCCTTTTCTTTTTGTGCCCGACCAACGTTAAGCGGGTGACCGCTGCAGTGCACCAGGTTTCCTATTGTACTGAAAAATTATTCGATTGCTGGCCTACATAAACGACTGACAGAACAAATTTCCTGCGGCCACCTGCTTTCAGAAAGCCACCTTAACAAAAAAAATAATAGATAAGCGACTTTACTTAGACCTTCTTGCTTTAGGTAAAAACATTGGAATAGGGCAGGGATCCTGTAATTATTGTGGTAGGCACGCATCGATGCAAACCAACGATATGGCTGTGTAGGATGAAGGAAGCGACATCGTGTGCGGTAGCAAATTGTAGAACCGACGTCTCTACGTAACGCGCGAAATGATCAACGGCCATGATCCAGCGGTTTTTAGCCGAAGTGGTTGGAAGCGGGCCATAAAGATCAATGCCGACGTGGTCAAAGAGTCGGCCAGGGCAGGGTAACGGCTGCGGCGGAGCGACGGCGGGGCCGGGGGGGGGGGGGGGGGGGGGTTCTTCTTGTACAGGGCGGTCATGTACAGCGTGCCACATTGGCAGGCTGTACATGACCGAATGTACAGCCTGTCATTACCCCCCTCTCCGTTACCCTTAAGGACCAACGGTTATCTTCCCTTCGCATTACATGCCCTGCCCAAGCACATTCCTTCCTCTTGATTTCGACAAGGATATCATTAAACACGTTTTTACTCTCCCAAACTCTGCCCGCTTCCGATCTCTTAACTTTACCCCTACCATTTTTTGCCATAGCTCGCTGCGTTGTCCTAAAAACGATTTGGACACTGCGGACTTTGATCCCGCACGCTTGGTGCCGCCCTTGTAAATCTTTCCCCAATAGGAGTCTCATTCCGCTTCATTTTTACTTTATTTTCTGATTTTAGCATGGAATGACACTCCGACACAAAACCAAGCTTTTTTTTGGCCGCAACAAGTAGGACTCCGAAGATTTACACTATTTTGGAGTTCCCTTGCATCAGTATCGTAATGGTATGTCTCACTGTGATTCCCACATCTCCACAGTCAGGCGACAAAAGCAGGCTTGGATGTGTAGGGAGGAGCTGTCCCTATTTGCACGAGCACAAGTTTGCAATATCTTCTTGGTTTCGAAGCTTGCCTATGTCATGCAGGTGTTGCATTGTGCAAGGAGAAAAGTATAGGAAATGCACAGAATTTTGGCGACGTTTGTGTGGCGCTCTCAACAGGAGCCCATGCGTCGAGACAGTTAGTTTCTCCCTCTGGAAGCAGATGGCGCGGGTCTTCATCGCTTGTTTGTTCATCAGTTTCTTCCGAGGTTTTTCTGGTTTAAAACAGCAAACAATCCCTTCCCCCTAGCTGTGTTTAACAGACGATGAAGTGCCCATTTGCCTGTACTGTTTGCGACCACTGATCATAAGAGAGTGGGGCCTTTGTGGGGTTTTCTTAAGGATGTCGCCGACACGTTCAACTTCCTCAGTGTACCGTTTTCCTTAGAATTCATATGCAGTATATTCAGAGGGCAGATGACAAAAGTTCTGATTGAGACGTTATTTACAGTGTATTAAATGGATGTGTGTTCAATCGGCCACAAAGACTTTCCTTTTTTAAACTTCACAAGTCAACCGTTTCCTGTCAGAAACGTGGCTTCGTGAGAAAGAGACCTTTGTGCCATGGTCTGTGAACTGTCGCTTGTGTCAGCAGCCAGGAACTATTCATCATTGCTTTGTGTTTTGTCATGATGCCATGTTTTTTTTTATGGGGGGGGGGGGAGGGGGAATTCTTCAACCGACTATCAAAACAGACATTGATATTACACCGTATGGTTAGATTATTGCCTACAATGGAAAGTTCTAGGGTTCCATGTGCTGTTTTAGTGCTCATGGGACTATTTAGCCTGAGGAAGAGCCACATGACAGATCGCTACGCAGAGCCGCAGTTAACTTTTCGTAAACGTCGGAAGGCCTGTTTTGGCTGGTCGGATGCTCGTCGCGAGCGACGAATGACGATGGCACGTTGGTCGATGATCGTGTACCCGGCGGTTAGCAGTACGAAGAGCACTTCACGTCTTCGTCCGCTCATCCGGCGACACGTTGCCGGTTGGGGCAGCAACTCGAATTTCTTTACAAACAAAACTGATTTATTAACACGGGACAGAAATACAATGCAGTGAGAGAAAAGGCAGTTTAAAAATAAAGGCTGTTTAAAAACAGCCGAGACTGAGACTCGACGCTCGCCTCCTAACTCTTTGTTTGCAGCTGGTTTTAAACCCTTCGATAATTGGGCGGAGCTTTGCTAAATCTACTTTCGCTCAGTTTCGACCAATAGCAATGTAATGGCACTATACATACAAGTTGGCGGAGCGTAGGGCTCGCCAGAGCCCGACTCATTGGACCCCGCACTTCTTGGAACGTGCAGGGCGCGCGGTTTCGCATATGCTTCTCGCTGCATCTGCAACCCATCGAGTCCCCCCGCACCGGATTTACTGTCACTGCTGCCAGTAAATAGAACTCCACCGCTTAGCTGGACAGTCGGGTGGTTTGAGAAGTTGCCGACCTTAATGACCCCCCCCCCCCCCCCCCCCCTCTTTTTAAGAGCTTATCCCTCCTAAACGGAAAAAAGGTTGCCGGCCCTTTGCGACCCTGACAACGCCGTTCGTGGTCTCACTCCCCATTTCCCACGGCCTTGGACAGCGTCCTAGCGGGGCAGATCTGACCGGTTTTTGGACATTATTAACATATAAGTGACGCTACGGCGGAGAAATTGCCAGCAGAATAAGAAAGGCTAATTCCACCTGTAGCATACAACTCAACTCCGAAGCGCGCGACGCGCTGTCGTTACTCTAGCCCCTCCAAACTTCCCACGGATAAGCAGTTCCCGGCGAAAGGGGAAACGAGTGACCTGCGCCGTAGGCTTGTAACAGCCGTCACTGTCATCGAAGTGCCTGTGTTCGGATAGCAGTGTGCTATGGTGCTGGGGCATATGCTGTGAAGGATCGAACTCCTACCTGGGTGCCTTTTCATCTGTGCATGTTTGTAGTTCCCAGAATTCTGATGTGCGGGCAAAGTGAGAGCGGAGTGCTGGTGTGGCTGTGTATGGGAGGTTGCGGGATGCGACCTGGTTAAGTGGGGCTTGACGCCGGTGAGGTTGGATGTACCTCCAGGCAATAAAAGAACAACTGGCGATAGCCTAGTGGCCTCGCGAAGCGTCTTGTGAAGCTGATCTGTCCGCGCCTCCACGGGTTCGACTTCGAGCCGTGAATGTGATTTCTTTTTCTGCGTCTTTTTTCTATCTGGGCACATTTTGATCTTGCCCCAGGTAGAAGGTCAAATTCAGACAGCGGACAGGCCACGTGGTATTGAGCGGGTTGGAGTATCGAGTATAGCTATTGCTCTAAAACTCGTGTTCGCACTGCGCCCTTGTTCACGTCCCATGCTTCTTCGTTTTCTAGTGCTGGGTTTGCTTGCCACCAAATCCTGCAGCTAGATTGGGCTGATGCGAGCACTTAGACCAAGTCCTAGAGAGCAAAGCCTCCGGCCCGGTGCTCGCGCCTCACCTTTCTTCTTATTCAAGAAAACTTTGCGCAGAATAACACAAGACGGAGGGAGAAACACGTACACACACACGAGCGCAAACTTGCAACTGTATTTTCGGAAACGATACATTGCCTTAAGAAGTAGAAAGGGCGCAAGCGTACAATAGCCCGTGCAACACGTGTGGGAGCACATTGGTACAGCAAATATAGCATCAGTAATAGGCACAAGACAATTAAAAAAATTGCAACTATTTTTGCTGTACCAATGTGCTCCCACATGTGTTGCACTGGCTATTGTATGCTTGCGCCCTTTCTGCTTCTTGAATTTCTTTGGAGGAGAAATTCTAGAGGCCCGTGTACTGTGCGATATCAGTGCACGTTAAAGAACCCCAGGTGGTCGAAATTTCCGGAGCCCTCCACTACGGCGTCTCTCATAGCCTTAGTCGCTTTGGGACGTTAAACAACATAAACCAACCAACCTTTCTGCTTCCGAAAACGATGTATCGTTTCCGAAAATACAGTTGCAAGTTTGCGCTCGTGTGTATTTGCGTGTTTCTCCCTCCGTATTGTGCTATTCTGCGCAAAGTTTTCTTGAATACGTCGCTACGCCAACTGGCCCAACGTGCTGCTCTACTAACGTTTCTTCTCTTTGTCTGCGCAGGAAGGAGCACTCTTGTCATCATGACGCTGCTCGAGGCAGTCACATTAGACTGGCGCTTACTGACAACGGCGCTGGTATTCCTCGCCACTTATTACGTGGTGCGCTTCTACCACAAGGTCTCCCAGTACCCCAAAGGACCGTTCCCGCTGCCCGTAGTGGGAAACCTGTTGAGTGAGTGCAGCAAAGGCACCGCAAATTGCGCGGGCTTGCGAAACGCAGATGTAATGGCGTTGCATGCGGAGAGAACTTAGCGCAGTTCATTTCTTTGAGGGCAGCTAGACGCTCCGCCGTGTTTGCGGTTTAGCATTAAAGTAGAACTCGTTTTAGACGAGAAAACTGAAATCGCACCTTTGCGAGGGAGGGCTGCAGTCATAGTCGCTGCTAGGCTAGCGCGGGTCAAAAATAAACGTTATCGCGATAGCTTTTGCGAAGGTTGACCTTTGCAACTGTTATAGGCAGTTCAGTTTTTCGGAGGCCTTACTGCAGCCCTAGGCGCTTGCCTCAGAATTCCCGAATTCCCCTCGAAGCCACCCACTCCACACGCCGTAATCACTTAGGGCACGCGGGAGCATCGAACAAAACTGTCGCGAACATTACACTTTCGGCACAACGCATAATCAACATGTGGAAAGTACGGCCGCGCAGTACCTTCATTGAACTATTCTGGAACATGTTTCCTGAGCCTTCGTGCGCCTGGCGATGGTGGTCCTAATCGTACGAGTTAGTGTGAAGCATAATCAAAAATTGATGTCAGTAAGTTCGAATTGTCCAAAGCCGGAGAAATTATTCTTGCGTTCTATTTGAGAGCCTGTAACCCCGTTCCCTGCCCGTCTACAGCGTATGACCAGGATGGATATTTATTTATGCTCACGCTGGTGGAATCCCCGTAAGACGCTGGGATAGGTGATGTTTATCTGCTGTTATATTATCTCCTGTTGTAGTACGCTTGTCCTCCTGTGGCAAAAGTGTACAAAAGAGAAGCGCCATCGTCTTCTATCATATGGTTATCGTCTTTTCGCCCCTCAGAACAAATAATATCTGAGAAATGCTTCTTTCCTTGGGCTCGATAACTAGCACCCATGCCATAAGACGCGAAAGAAATGACCTGAAGTGCCCGATGTCCTACAATGTACTGGCATGCGAACGGATTCACTGTATCTAGCTCGAGTCTGCTGCAGCCCGTTAGCCCAAGGAGTGCATATTCTCGTCCTCGTGGTCAAAGTAGAAAACCACATGTGCTTCGGCTGAAAAAAAGTCATAAAATACAAACAATTCCTTTAAATTGCGCTCAGACATCGAATGTGTACGCTTCCCATGCTAGAAGCCGCATAGATACTTTTAAGACAAGCACTGTTTGACCGCACGGAGCTGACCTAACGGCTTGCGTCTTATTTAAGCATTTACCGATGATAAAAACGTCATTATCTGCGGAATAATTTCAGCTATTTTATGGCATATTTTCCGGCCGTTGCAACTGTCATGACATACGATTACAGTAAACCAGGATTCAGGGCACTGACTTCCAAAAACAAGGTCATTAACGACTACCATTTTTCGTACTCGTTTGACGTGGGCATAAAGTTATTTGGGGATCATATGTACTGTGCAGTGGTTAATATTTGCCGCTCCTCTGCAATCTTATAGACTGAAGGCTGGTGAATGATAGCACAAGCAATATCCTGGCTTTGAGCGTAGTGGAGCGCATCAACCTCCGACACGGTCTCAATAGGTCAGACGCAGACCGGCGAGACTTTGATTTGAGCTAGTTGGTTTTAGCATGACATGGTTTACGCAAAAAGCGTTCTAGCGCTAAACGACGGAGAAAGCACACACAAGACAGGAATGGCGCCAACTTCCAAATAAGTTTATTCATGGAAAAAAACCACCTAACAACCACACGATCAGGCAAAACGATAAAAGCAAAACAGATAAAAGCATGGCGCCATCCTGTCTTGTGTGTGTTGTCCCCGTCTTTCAGCGCCTGTACGTTTTTTTGCGTAAACCATGTCAGGCGCAGAGGTTGCACCCTGGCGTCCGTCCACTGTACATGCAAGACGTATAAAAGGGACACGTGCTTCGAAGTCACTGCCCACACAGGCAGATCCTAACTGTACGCCCAAAACTTGTCATTAACGTCATTCGCGACTGCTCTTTCGAGCCAGCGGCGGATGATTGCTTAATGCAGCATCGTTAGCGCAACGCGGCAAGCGTTTTGCGTTCTGAAGCAAATGCCTCCCCTGCGCAAGCGAGAAAGACAAGGTCCCTCTTTCCTGTTTCTCTCTTCCCTTCTTCTTCCCCCTCCCATTCGTGTAGCGCTGAGCCGCCAGAGAGAGCTCCACAAGAAAGCGATTGCCTGGTCGAAGACCTACGGAGATCCGTTCACACTGTGGATGGGCTCACAGCCGATGGTTGTGCTCAATGGGCACGAATCCATCAAGGAGGCGTTCATCGACAAGCGACACGATTTCGCCGGACGATTTGCTACGAGGCTGGGTGAGTCTCCGCTTTCTGTCTCAGGGGCCGCATGCGCGGAGAAGAGCGGTGTCAGAAAACGTGTGCAGCCTATACCTTGTAGGACGCTTAACTATATTTTGCCCCACTCGGACCTTTATTCCTGCATTTTTTCAACACACAGTAAAAACTTCGTGTCGAAAGAGGGACAGTGATCGCTAAAAAAAATACAAAATAACCTTTTCAGGAGGGAAGAGGGTCTCAGGCGGAAACTTCTTTATTAATGAAGTTACAATTATGAAATCTTTAGTGAACATGTATTTTTGCGCGCGATTTCAAACATGTCATACCATTTCGTGCAAAACAAAGTGCCTGCGTGCTTATGTCATGTGAGGTTTTTGTAGTGAGCTTTCAAGAAATTTTTCTGCATTTGGGAACTTGCTAAAACGCATGCCGTTGGTTTTTACTGATATCAAGCAGTGCGAAAAAATATCGTCGTGCCTATTACAGAACTGGAGTTAAAGGGCCTGCAACTGCAAGTTTATTATAGCGTGCATTAAAATTCTGCCGAAACGGCTTCCTGCCTATCTGAAGCTTCTGGGCGACTAACAGCATTTCGAACTAAAGAACGCTGAGAAATGCTCCTTCGATTTGGTCCATAGCTCATTCGCCGCTTTGGTAGCGCCCAGTTCAGTTTCTGCACTAGAATCTGAGCGCCACCTGCTGCAAGCGAAAACCGGCGATCTGGCACAGGGTACACGCTCCACAAATTAATTCCACATAAGCTTGAGAAGTGCAAAAAAAATGTTGTCGCCAAGCCGACATTCCCACTGGTGTCTGATGTGGCGCTCTCTTTTTGATCACTGCCCGTACCAGACGCCGCCGCCGTCGAACGAGTGCAGCCAGGTCTTACTCACTAAAACCGACATGCGAAATCGATTGTCTATATACATTAGAAGCGCTCCTCCACGTGAAGTTCTACCTGGCCGAAACAGAGTTGGCGGCAAGGATTTTAAACCGGGCCGACAATTTTTGTCCCGTTTCAGCTCAAACATTCTTGTATGAGTCAAGCAGTCTCGCTTCCCAGTCAACTCATAATGCCTAAGACCCTTCTCTAGCCTACTATCTTTTGTCTATTGTACTATATTTTGTCTTGCAATTCATTTTTGATTTCTTTCAGTGTGTTGTGTTCAGCGAAATTATCGTGAGCTGTAAATATACTCATTGGCTGAATGCAAAATTTCTCGATTTGCTTTTAGAAAGAAAAAAATACTGAATGTGTGATGGAGGCCGCATTTGCCTAATCATTATTTAGCTGACATGCCTGCGTCGCTGCGCTCCTTGAACTGGTGTGGCATCAGCTTTCCGTGGCGCATGACATCTCTGATAGTGCGTGTAGTTCAAGAAACCCTTGCCGTTCGCAACACCTCAAGAGATCATGCGTGGAAAAGGCTAATATGTGCATATCCTCGCGGAGAATTTATTTTAAATCCCTAAGGAATCACGTCACAAAATACAAAAGCTTTTTGGATGTTTTAGGGCTACTTAAAATTTCCTCCTTTTGCTACATTTGGGCTACTACGGAGGCCAGTTTGACGACATGTGGTTGGAGCGATGTGGTAACCCTGCGCACAGGGCGGATTTTAGGCCACTCGAGGATCGACGATCCATCGAGGGGAGATTAGCCATAGACTCTTTCCCAAGCATTTCACCCCATAAGAACCGAGCAACTGTCCAATGGAAAGTTTGCACACATTGGAAAACCGGTTTCGTACTCGGTGCCACTGGAGATCGAACCCACTATCTCCCGCATGCAAGGCGGATGCCCCAACGAACACTAGACAATACGCAAGCATCACCTGGGATCTCTACACTAAACGAACACTGAAGCAATATTCAGCAGGCAAGAGAACGGAAAGAGGTGCTTGTTATGACATAAATGACGGAAGCCAGCAGTCCGAAACAAGGAGCATAGGGGGGATGGCGCTTTATTGTATTAATTTTTGTAGTTTTATCATTGGGACGAGGGTGGCGCAGGTAAACACTCTCCAGGTTCGTTTACACTAGGCACAAATACTCCTGAAAGCAGAAGATTGGACAGCCGCCGCCGTAGCTCAGTTGGTAGAGCACTGGACGCGAAATTCGGAGGTCGACGACCTCATAACTGTAGCCGTCGCGGTGGCTCAGTAGTTATGGCACTCGGCTGCTGACCCGGAAGAAGACGCGGGTTCGATCCCGGCAGCTGCGGTGTATTTTCGATGGAGGCGAAATTCTAGAGGCCCGTGCACTGTGCGATGTCAGCGCACGTTAAAGAACCCCAGGTGGTTGGTCGATATTTCTGGGTTTAACGCAGCTTTGGGACGTTAAAGCGCCATAAACCATTACATAATTGCGGCTTCATTAATTACCTTCTTAAGAACCTGTTTTCAGAACTGCTCTTAGCTTGTAAACACTGCGTGGTGCATTTTTTTCCTTTCTTTATAATGGCCGCTGCTCCTTTGACCGTCTCAAGCGCTGTCTTCTTGCTTTACACTTCATTACTTAATTTGTTTCACCCTTTCCTTCCGGCTGTATTTTCTTCTTTAACCTGCCTCCCTAGCTCATGTTCTACCTTATGCCTTGTAAGGCACTGCGAATAAAAAAAAACCTGAGCACAAAGGCCCGCGAATGCCTGTACATACAAATCTTGTCATCGAGAGTAGATGTAAGCATGAAATGCACTACAGAAAAGACGTGGCGTAATCTAGGCCGGCTATACTGGGAGCCGTACACGAGACCTGGGGAGCATCCATCATCAACCAATTTTCTTTCCTTTAGCTTTTCTTCCCGAGCGGCAGCGCACCCGGCTTCCTTTGGTGCATTTTATACATGGCGAGCCGCACTCGCCTCGTGCCGAACAAGAGGTGATGGTGCTAGAACACGCTACATATAACACCGCCATCAACTCATCCGCCGACCACCACGTCGAAGAACAACCCATTAAAGCTTGTTACTGGCCGTGCTGGCAGATTGCGCCACGGGACCACGAGGCTTGTGTTCTAGGGTTCGTGTGCACTGCGCAATGATGGCAACTCGCGCGGCGCTGTCGCCTAGCTTACAACCAGGACTGCGTTTGCGCCTCTCGGGCTCCTACGCGCCGCGCGATAGCTTCGCCTACTACGTGGCCACGAGCACGCTGTTGCTGGCGCATGCGCAGCTCCGGCGGAGCGCAACACCAGGCGGACTGAATGCTGCTAAAATTCGCTTGCTTTGGTCTCCTCCTTCTACTCCGTTCTGGAGCCAAGGTCATCCTCGGCACGCCGACAACGGGCGCTAAAAGCATTTCATGCTTAAATTCTATATTAAGCGGTACTGTCGCCAGGAAGGTTGGCATGTTGGCTGGGACCGCGGGTCGCTTTAAGTGAAAAGTAAGGAATAGATAACTCGGTTAGGGACTTGAGCTATGGAAGAGAAATATTGTTTCGAATAAGGAAAGCATATTTGGCGAGTGACAGTGAACGCACTACAGGTGACATCCAGAGGCACGAAGACCACGACATTGTCTTCGAAGATTACGGCGCCGTGTGGAGGACCCTTCGCAAGGTGGCCGTCTCTGCAGTCAGGTACTGTGCTTCAAGGAATACTTTGATAAGATTTTATCCATCCTTTCTCAGGAATGGAACGGATAAGGCTGACAATTCCTAGGTGGTGTGTTTCTCCAGATTTCTAGTTTCTTGTCTTGTTTCTTGATTATTTCTAGTTTTTGTCTAATTTGTCAAGTACCGTGGAAATACCCACTAAACACATAAAGAACTAACAAATATCTAAAAATGTTCTAACATAAAAGCTTGACATCTAAAATAAGTTTCACATAAGCCGCTTTTCGGACTTTAGACGTTGACTAGCTTTGCTAACGCTACGCCTGTATATAGCTTGAAAGCTTCTTAGGTAGAAATTATCAAGAATTTATTTAGACGTTCCTTTTTTTCCGAAATGGGTGCCTTGATTGTTTTACGCACTTGAAAACTGATTTTAGTGCTAGCTTCAAACCCTCTAAAGATTTAGAAATGTTAAAGACTTCCTTTTTCTGAAAAACACGCTGTACTCAGAACCTTCTGAGCTGTATTTTGCGAGCAGGCTTTCTCTTACCTGTACGATGTGGCTGAATCCAAAGTGGTTTATGGTTGACATCTTGCACCATCACACGAAAACATAGCAGAGATGCTCCGGAGTTATTATTACCTGCATCACTTCAATATACATCAGAGATGGGTTAAACCTCGGACCTTACCTTGAGAGCCACACAGGGGCACATCTGAAAGATGACAAATAGAAGTGCGTATGTATAAGGTTCCTGACAAGGCATCACCAAACAGGTCCTTTCTAATCAGTACGATGAAGCTGAAATGATAGACTGCGGGCAAGAGATTACTTACACCACTGCACAAGAAGCATTAGTCCAGATTCTTGAACTGGAACAATCTCCAGGCCAAGTCGTCTGAACAACCAAGTACAAGGTGCTGCGATTTATTTGCATGAAACTAGCCCAGGTCCTTGCTCTTCTGGCCAGCAGTTGAGTCCTTATGGTAAAAAAAAAAATGGACCTCGTGGAACGAACATTAGCAAACAGCCTATACCTATACAAGAAAGCATGAAGGGAAAGAAAAACTGTCAGCTACAAAGCTTGCTTGCCAAAACTTGTGAAGTTAAGTAGGCAAGAGGTTCTCTCAAAACCACTGTTGGAAAGCCTGTGCCCAAAAAGAAGTGTACAAAATGAAGCAGGGACAACGCCAGCTGTGTATGGTGCAACACTTTACTAAAAAATTCAAGCAGCCGTGCCTGCGAAAGGCCCACTTCAATACACTGTCAAACAGCCTGCGCACATACAGAGCAGCACCCCTGAGTACGCGTAGACTGCCTCAGTAGCGGGCTCTCGATCGTAGCGAAACAAAATTTTGACACGTCAATGCAGTAACACACCCAGACTGTTAAGATCCTCTCACTTCCTTTTTAGCTTATTTCCATAACCAACCACTACCCTGAGGCAAATCACAAAGCTTGCACAAGCTTTAGCAGCTAGGCATATAAAAGGCCACACAGCAGAACAAATCACCCAGGTCAGCCCCGCACAAATGAACTAAAATTAGGCAGTCACAGTTTTTCTACTAAATATTCTTTCATATTTTCATCATGACGTGCAACAAAACAAGTCAGCAGTCATATATTGCTTGAGTATACGCATGCAGTCATTGAATTTCATGGAATCAATATAAATTCCGTTTCATGATTACTTGTAAGTTGTCGAGTTTAACGTCCCGAAGCGACACATTGGCTTTGAAGAACGCCGTTGTGGAGGTCTCCTGGTTAATCTGGACCACCAGGGGTTCTTCAAGATATGTTGGCTTCGCATAGCACACGGGCGTTTTTGTATTTCGACTCTATCGACGTAAGGCCACCGCGGCCGGCATGGAATAACCCGTGACCTTGGGATTAGCAGCCGAACGCCAATGCCACACAGCCGTCACTACAGGTTCGTTTTTTGCTTCATGGTAATCAATAGTGCAGATTCCATTCCGTAACCAAACATTTTTAACCAAAGCCTTTTAACGTTAACCAATGCCTTTTTTAACGCGAGGGTCACAGATAATCACAGCAAGGAGAATTGGAGCACTCAGGTGGCCAGAAGAGAGTCCTTGGCGGGAATAAAATCCTGCCAGAATGCAATCAAGCACAGACTTTAATCAAAGTATGGAGAAAATTCGCGCTTTTCCAACGTAAGTTTAAACAAAGCTGGTTGGTTTGAAGCTTTGTCACGTTCACCTTTTCACCGCCTCGGTAAAGAAAGCAGCTCGCATGCGAGAGCAGCCTAGCTGTATCCACTTAACGAAAACTCAAATACGTGCAAGCGCCCTGTTTTAATACATTCAACGCTGCACTTTGGTATGTAAAACACTGGCTGATACTGTTTTATGATTTGTAAACCAAAGGAGCGAACCACTAGCCGACGGTTCAGTCAGGCGCATTGGGGGCTTAGCAGCAGTAAGGGTCATGCTTTCACCACACCAGAGATATGGAAGACGACCTACTTTTGCGGAAAACGAGGATCACATCTCAGCGGAAGAAAGAGCACAGAGGAACGTTCGCGCGCGTAGCACGCCACCCCTAGCGACTGCAACGCGAAATGACCAAATGGTCAAATGAAGTACTAAGTTCTTAAATTTGAAAATAAATAAAACAACATAGAAACAACAAACATTGCATATAACACTTTTATGTTAAACTAGGCACTTACACTTTCCAGAAAAAGTTATTTTCGCTTCAAAAAGTTAAAAACTACGGAGAATGTTTACTACATTGGAATCGGAGCGAAAGCACGGATTGGTGCCGCGTAGAAGACGACGGTGAGCAGGCAGTGCCGCGGGACGGGGCAGATGGAAGTTGGTGAAGACGACGCTCTCGAATACACAGTGCGAGAGTGTGGTGCAGTTTAAAACTCATTGTATCACACCATCATCAACCTTCATTCGCACTTTCCCTTTCCTCCCCTTCCCTTTCCCCAGTGTGGAGTAGCAGGCCAGTGCCATGTTACCACCGGCCGACCTCTCCTTTGCTCTCATCAAAATCACTTTCTCTCTCTCTTTTAAAACGAGGCGTGCTGGGTGCGGCGACAGCCTGATCAATAAAGAAAAAAAAAAGCGGCGACAGCCTGATGGTCTCGCTGAGCGGCCCTTAAATGAGATCTGTTCGTGCAGCAGCGGGTTCGACTCCCAGTCAAAAATATTGATACAAGTTTTTTTTTTCCTCTCTCTTTTTCATGGTCACACCTCGAACTAGCATCTCACGCAGACCAGGTTCGTCCCTGATTTCGAAACATTAGTCGCCGCGGGACGGAGCAGGTGGAAGTTCATGAAGACGACGTTCTCCAATGCACAGCGCGAGAGGCGTGTCTCTGCGGCGATAGCCTAGTAACATATCTAAGGGCTTTTTCCAGATATGTTACTTCTAATTGGATTACACAGCCTGTGGAAAACACGCGTGATGCACCGACATTGTGAATCTGCTGTTTCTGCCAAAGACCATTCATACAGAATGACTGCACACCTAAAAGAATTGTATGCCCAGACTGAGTATGAACCGGAGTGGTGCTCACTCTCAGTGCTGTGTTGTTCATTGCCTTTTTTCTAGTTCTTTGCTGCTTGGATGTGTTCTGTTATGATGTATTCGCTATGTGCTCAGAATTGACTCTTTTCTCGTGCTTGTGTGTCGATGTGCCACTGTTTGTAGATAACTTATGTGTATAATGCATCGCATCATTGTAATAAATACCATGTTGAAGAAAAAAAAAGCGGCGATAGCCTGGTGGTCTCGCAGAGCGGCCCTTAAAGGAGATCTGATCACGCAGCCACGGGTGCAACTCCCAGTCACGGATACTGATTCAACTTATTTTTCTCTTTTTCGTGGTTTGACCTCTAAGTCAGCTGAAGGTCAAAACTGGGCACCCGACGATCGAAGCACGAGGTCTCGTAGTGAAGCTCTCGCTTCAAAACCGAGTTGAAATTGACTAGACTGTGTATCGCCACCGTGCGGAGAGACACCAAGCAGCAAGCTGCGGCGTGCAGGAGGCAAGGGACATTGGGCGCGAGCGGGCTGGGCGAAGCCGGCGGCGATAAGCCAACTGAGCGAAGGCAGCAATGGCACCACACTCTGGGCCGGTACAGCTCTGCGCTACCGCCTGCCAGCCGAGGCGGAACGAAGAGGCGTTTGCAACATGAAGCAAATTTTATCACTCGCATACCTACCGTCGTCTTTTAGGGCCAATGTCTGGTACCGAAGTCCAGCCTTACGAGCGTTGGGTTAGCTGCACTCAATGGGAACCATGATTTCGGGCTCCGCAGGAGAAAATGCGCTTTAGAGTTTGGGTACAAAGATGGTCTTTGCGCCAGTGCACCTGCTCTCCGAAACGACAAGAAGGAACACTGGAGTAACGTAGAACCATCTAATTTATGTGCCCTGATTGCTGTGATCAACGTTTGCCTTTATCTACAACATGTTCAATCCACGGCGGCAACTCTGCTAATTGCTAGAGCGTATAGGCGCGTCTCCTTGACGTGGCTTCAAACTACACGTGTTAGAAACAGTTCTTGTAAAACGTGTTTGTAGGGGCGTTTCAGAGAAGTTTCTGAGCAAACGTCTTAATGCAGACGTTTAAAAGAACTCTCAGAGAAAACTTTCTGCTGTCGACGTTTATGAGATGTTTCAACCCAGCGCAAGACGTCAGTAGTCATTTGGAGCTGTTTCAGGGCGTTTTTAAGACGTTTTGCGTTTCCTGGGTAGGGCTTCTCGTAATGAATGCGCTATAGAATAAATTTTTGTTGTTTTTATTTCTTCGTCAGGCTACAAGGTCAAAGGATTTTGTCAGTGTGCACTCGTATCACTGCTTATGCTCACTGCGTGAGTAAATGATGGCTTGAGAAGTGAGTGAGTGACTGTTTCTTCTGCACAGGAAGTACGCGGTGAGCGAATCCCTACAGAATCTATGTACAGAAATTGTGGATGCCTACGTTGATTCCCTTGGAGACCAGCCAGTGACAATCGATGCCAGGGACCCTATCATGTTCATCATATTCAACGTACTCTCGGTGTCTGCCTTCGGCGCCAAGTAGGTCAACGAAGCCTCCTGTCGAGCTCTCAGCTTCGTTTCCCGTGATATGTCGCATCATTTAATCACCCGTAAACAAAAAACTTTAGAGGGCACTGCGGAAACCGCGTTGGAGTAATGCGAAAGCATTGACGCCTCCTCGGCGACTCTAAATGGTCCTCTTCGCCCCATGTCGATTGTGACGTCGCGTCTGACAATCGAATCGCATAATTCGCCTTAAACCACAGTTAATGTTCAATTGGTAGAGCGACTGCTCCGGTTAAACGGTGGTCCCGGGTTCTAGCCCCGGACCAGGACGAATTTTTCTTTAACTACGAAGTTTCTGAGAAAGCTGTATAGCTTTCCTTTGTAGCCACATGGCTGCGCTCGGGTGGATGTCAATGAGTAATTATTCCCTTATCACAGTTAATGCATCATCATCATCATCATCAGCCCCACTACACCCACTGTAGGGCAAAGGCCTCTCCCATGTCTCTCCAATTAACCCTGTCCTTTGCACCTTACTCTATAACTAGTAGCATTTAATTCACAATTAATTCATTTAATTCATCATTATGAGCCAGTTAATCCACAATTAATTCATTTAATTCACGCGTATTAAATTAATTTCGAATTAGTACATTTATTCCACTCTTGATTCGCAATTAATTCGCAGTTGATTTACTCTAATTCACCTTTAATTCATTCCATCGTATCATTAAGTCGCATTATACCCAAATTAATCCATCTTAATTTATAATTAATTTCCTTTACTTCACTGTAATGCACCTTCATTCACCTTCGTTTAGTGCTGCCGTTTCTATAATTTGTTATCACCGATTAGATTTCGATTAACTACAAAGCCCCCATCGTTTTACCTCAGTATTCATTTCGGACACTCAAATTTCGCGCCGCGCGTTGGCTCCGCCCACCATTCCGGTCACGTGGGCCAACCACATGGTACATTACATAGTTTGTCACGTGGCACCGCACTTTCGGTGAATCAAATTTCGCGCCACTCCCGGCCCGACCACGCCCACTTTAGGTCATTTTTTGGCTCTAATTAATTAACTAATGATCCGATCGGCACTAAAAAATTTCACTCCGCATCCTCACATCATCCTCCTTCGATTACAAACACTTTTGAGACCGTACCTCTTTATAGTTTCCCACAATCGCTGTGGACACGGTTTTGATGACAGAAAGCCGCCGGCATAGTCCAGTAATGCTTTCGCATTAATAACGGTATTTCAATAGGATACAACCTAAAAAAAACAGCGGTTGTTAACAGTGGGTCACGGTCCGCGGCGTCCTGTACTACTCCGCTAGCCAATCACAACAGTGAAGAAGAGACGTCTTTTTAATAATAATAATAATAATATCAATAATAATAATAATAATAACTTGTTTATTTCCATCAGTGAAGGGGGAGACTACGGATAAAAGCCGCTTGGCAACAAGCGACTTGACTGAAGCCCGCAGCCTCCCTACAAAGCAGGCAGCGATAGAACAACAACAACAACAAAAAACTCGCAGAAAGCACAATATTCAAAATTAATGCACGCACACTTGATAGTCACAAGAGATAAATAACAAAAGGCAAGGTAACACTTTTAGTTGTTATTGTAAGCAAGGATTGTTAATGAAATGTTTGCGTAGGGTTCGTACAGAAATTGTATGCAAATCTCGTTTCGCTGTATCGAACAAGCCATAGGCATCAAAATTATTGAGCTTGTAATTTCCTCTCGTGATATAGCTTCTTGTTTAAGCAACAAGAAAAGATATAACAATGGTGTACTTTTTCTTAGGGAGGAATTCTGTTCGGCGGTCCTGTATATGAGCGCAGCTTCACTAGAGACTTGTTATATCCGACTATAGAACTCTTATGACATATGTTAGAAAGGGCTTTGAAAAGAGGAGGAGGAGGAATAGGAGGAAAAAATAGAGAAAAATAAAAGTACCCTGCCCGTAGTGATTGTCCAAGTTAATTCATTGGTAGCTGCCTTTAGAAATACATGGTCGTGCAAACAACCGTGGTTTTGTCGATATCTGCCGATTCACAGCAAAGACTATTTTATTCGTGCGACATTCGTGTCGCACATTCGCGTGACAAGCAGCCTTCTTTTCCTGTTTGCCTGATAAGCTAACACGAAGCACAAGCCCGAGGATGTACATTGAATTTGTGTTTTGTGATACTGCTAATATCAGACACCAATAGAATGCATATATTTCACGCAACTCTGAACAGCTACTAGAAACTGACCTACCTTTACTGTCCTTCTTGCATAGCGCATTACAGAATCAATCTGAAAGCACCGTTGCCTAGAATGATTTATGGCACCACCTCACGACTACACTGGTGTAACTGAAGGATGACAGATATTAGGCAATAAATGTGAGCTGGACTCCATTCGACATCCTTTATATGTTTGTGCTGATGCCGTTGTGCTTTCTCCTTTCATTTTCTAGGTTTGAAGCCAAAAGCCCTCAACTCGCTCGCATTATAGCCATAAACCGTCAATTCACCAAGCTGGCCCCCAATGGACTGCCCAGCGACATTGCGCCTTGGTTGGGTATCATATACCGCTCGAGGGAAAAAAAGTGCGAAGACATGTTCAAAGAGATGCGGGCCATCGTCGATCGGTTATACGCCGACGCAAAGAAGACCTACGAGCCAGGTAGGTCATCAGAACTACGTAGATCATGGAGAAAAGGCTTAAGCGCCTTTGAAGGGCGTAAGCGCGGGGTGCAGAACAAGAAAATCTGATATAACATACCCCCGGTCGTTCGCACCATAGAAGAAAAGACATTGTTTAGTTTGGTATATATATATGACTTAGAATAAATTCGTTACCAGGAGTATAGACACCGTGGCAATAAAGAAAGAAAAATAGTATAGCCACTGTGGTGGCTCGTGGTTACGGTGCGGGTTCGATCCGGGCCGCGGTGGTCGCATTTCGACGGATAAGAAATGGTAGAGGCCCGTGTGGTCGAAATTAACTGCAGCCCTTCACTACGGCATCCTTCATAGCATGAGTTGCTTTGGGACGTTGAACCCATAAAACAAAAAACCATTACCAAGAATAAAGGACAAGTACCAGGCAGTGCTGCGAAGCCTAGCGTCCTATAGCGCTTCAGTGAGAGGTCACTCAGTGTTTTTCTCTCTTACGTCATGAATGACGTCAACGCGCTATTTTATTGTCGAAAGTCATGCGACACGTGGTGGCAGCCAAGGAAACTAAAAGCGCTTGTTCCGAATTCCCGGCAAGTGTGGGCTTTTATTCCTTGCTCGGTATACCACATGAGATAAAAGAAAGTAAAACAAAGCGATGGAAAGAAATGGAGAGGACATAAAAAGCGCTGGAGTTTTAAAAATTAACGAATAAAAGGTACGCGTGTTTGGTGCGAGTAAAAGAACACGTTCCGACAGCACGCATCGAAATTGTGCTTGCGAGCATCAATCTGCATCCGATGTAACTAGCCATCGTTGATATCACGTTATAAAGAAGACACGTTTGATAATTTTATGCTTCAACAGCAGCTGCTCTTCCCACTTTAACCTTTTTCTGGCCGCGCGAATTCAGATTTAAGGTTCTATTTTATGTCATTTACTCGAACGTCTTCCGTCAAATATTTTCAATCGCGATTACCACCCGGCGCTTTTTCTTCTCAGACCGGTAAGGAAAGGCGTGATGTAGGTTTCCTTCGCGGTGTTTAATATTCGCTTGCTGTGCTTGGAATTCCTTTCATGAAATACGGCTTTGTAATAAGGCGACGAGGCAGCACCTCGTTGTCGTTCATGTGCGTGATTTCCTCTTTTTTGGTGTTTTATTTTTCTCTGGAGTGGCCTGCTTTTTAGAGCGCAGCTCTTAGGCACCGGTCTGTGGATTCCGCGTCGCAGTCATTGGCGGCGGCGTAGCACGCCACCTGACAACCGTGGCAGGCAGTAGCAGACGACCAAGGAGGTTATAATAGAATTGCTGGAGTCATAGAGTTGCTTACTATTATCTAGAGGGAAAGCTGGCAACCCGTCTATGGGTGTTTGCATGGAGGCCCCTCGAGACCACTTCAGCCACCATGGGCGCTCAAAGCATCACGGGGCGGTGAGCTCACCGACTGCAGAACTACAGCTTTTGGCCAAAAAATAATAGAAAAATAAAAGCTGTTCGTTAATCAAGAATGCCCTAACATTCAATATCCTGTCTAATGATTGCAACAAACGATCAGAAAAGCATTTAAGTGCAAAGTTTGCCCAAAATAAGAGACGGCTAGCTTTCCTATTGACCAAGTAATGAACACTACAAAAACTAATATTTCGTAATTAACAGGCGCATTTTTAAAAGTAAATATATTTTCAAAAAAAATGTTGTTGCTTAGATACTTTAAGATGTTTCTTTAAAGGCATTTCGGAAAAGTGAAACCTTTTATTGGCGTCGTGTGTCGTTGCGTCTTCAGTACTATGGCTTTTGCACACTGCGTTCGCGCTCAAATTCATCTGCGCAAACACGACCAGCCTTTTCGGAATGAAGCATCTCAGTAGCGACACTCCATGCTCCCGAAAAAATCCGACTGTCCCGCATCAAGTAGCTCACCGCCCCATGATGCTTTGAGCGTCCATGGTGGCTGAAGTGCAGCGCCACCAGCACGTGGCGCTATGGATGCGCACCAGCTGTGCGCATCCATAGCGCCACGTGCTTTGGCTATGGATGCGCACAGAGCGAAGAAAGGTTCAGGGATTACATTCCACTAAGGCTAATTCAAACAACGCGTGCTGCTCTTGCCGAGCTTCATCTTGTGGTCAGACCGCGCCGCCGAGGCGCGATTTTATTGACGCGTTTCCAGAAAATCAAGATGAGCGAAGCTTATGTGAGAGTCTATTAACCGCCCCACTACGAACGTCCTCCCGACTGAGTCACGGTAACCCGATAGCAAGCATCAGTGGCCACACGTCTGCTTACAACTACTCATTCTTTCCCAACGCAATAGCATTCTGGAATTCACTGCCTAACGACATCGCTTCATCCACTGATCACAAAATATTCCGCGAGAAAATAAAAATTCACCTCACATAGATCTTGATCGCTTCTGCGCTCTTTGTAGCGAATATTGTCTGATATATCTTTAATGAGTAATGTATCACCTGCTGGGGAAACCTGACATGACTACAACCCCTGTTATGTGTGTTTGTTTGTTTTTTTTATTAGCATGTTCCCATCACTTTCGCCGTTGTGAACCAATATGTCCCCCCGTTATGTAATGCCTTCGGATCTTTAAGTAAATAATAAATGAAATGAAATCCGTTCGAACTGACCACTGGGAATCAAGTGACGGCGACCTTTGTGTTACGAGAATTTCGCCCCGGAGTGCTTCGATAGCACTGGGCAGACGACGCAGCTGAGACGCAGGAAGTCCACTTAACTGTGTTTCGCTGCGTTTCAGCAGCCCATGCAGAAACCGTTCAGTACCCCTGGAGGCCGAGCTCGTTAGTTATGTATGCCGATGCGAGGTACGACAAAAAAAATACCGTGCGCATTTTGGTTTTCTGTTAAGCTGCGCATTATTCTCTCTAATCGCTCGGTTTTACCGTTACTGTGCAAGGCCCGTCTTGAAAGAGTACATTAACTACTGGCATGGACCAGTATTTTACGTTAATATCCTGCGGTTAGTGAGCCGCCGTTCGATATTTCTGATGATCTCACGACGAAAAATTGCACTCTGCACCTCAGCTGTGAATATTAGCCCATGCAAATCAATGGGATCAAAGGGAATGATTATGAACTTTCTTTGCACTAATAGCATTACTATCTCCGTTCAGGTGTTACCTTACTTTCCCGCGCACTCTGAACGGTAGTATTTCTTCTGGTCGTACTTCATGCGATTGCTGTCTGCATAAATGAATACTTTGAAACACTGGCTAGGAATTTTTTTATTGCAGTTGAAATGGAAGCGACCGGTGCCAAAACAAAAAGGCTCACTGCGAACATTTCAGCTGTTAACGACGTGGATGAGGTGGTCTCAGATTCGCCTACGAAACAACTATCTGAGGAAAAAGTCCCGCAGCTCCAGAAGCCACTGAAAACGCTGCAGCAAAGCAAGCGATGAGGAAGATAGTGGAACAGTATGTACATTAAAATCAGTATATAAGTGAAATGCGCAACAACTTAGACAGGACACAGAAAGAAACACATACAACAGTTCACGAGCGCAACTACCAACTGTTTAATGGGGCGAAACAACAACAGCATATATACAGAAAAGCAGAGCATGCGTAAAGGTAGAGCAGGCACACACATCACAAAGACCGCAATTTTATAAAAACGAATCAAGATATGAAGCTTCAGCATCATAGATCTGCAACGAAGCATCACTTAGGCAGAGATCAGATAGTTTTTTAACATGGAAGGCCTCTAAGACAAGCCGGGCTTTTACATTGGTACTCCTGCCTAGAATCTTTGCCATCTCAAATCTTGCCCTACACTTGCAGGAAGAAATGTGCCTTACAAGGTTTGAATTTTTATCATTATTGTCAACGTTTTTTGCATGCTCCAGGCGAATACTGATTAAAATCAGTATTCGCCTCATGATGAATGAAAATAATGTTCTTGTTAAGTAATGTGAGCAGAAAAAGCCAGGCCCGTTCTTTCAAGGTACATAATTATTAATAATCCCAGAAACAGGATGGCATATACATTAGTTCCACGCCTGCGGTTGACGCTCACTAAAAGAGCTCAAAGTCATGGAAAGCCATTTTCTGACAAATGTAGAAAACTTGGTTTGTCGGATTACGTTAAAATGACAGCTCAAAGCAGACTTTACGTTGCGTTTCTTTCTAAGAGGTGCCGTAGTGGAGATCTCCGGAATGATTTCGACCACCTGGAGGTCTTTAACGTGCACTAAAATCGCACAGCACACGGGCGCCATTCGCGTTCCACCTCCATCGCGGCGGCCGCGTTTCGATCCCCAGGTGGTCGAAATTATTCCGGAGACCTCCACTAGAGCACCTCTTTCTCTCTGCTTCTTCTTTCACTCCTGTGTTCCTCCCTTTCCTTACGGCGCGGTTCAGGTGTCCGCCGAGATATGTCGGACAGATACTGCGCCATTTCCTTTCCTCAAAAACTAGTAAACCGATTTATCTATTTCACCCTCGTCTTCTTTGCGGCATGAGTGAAATACAACTTAATCTGTCCCAGAAGGGAAGGGCACTGCAGTGGAGAGACAGAGGCACAAGGTTTGACGAACACAGCCCCACATGTTGTGGTCGAGTTTGTCTCTGGCCCGGCAGAAATCACAAGCTGAGGAGGGATATACAGCTGTGTTCATCAGGTAGAGTGGGAAAAGTGCGATTCTGAAGCTGACGCCGCAGAATCTCGCGATAACGTTCTGCGCTTTACATGTTTTCTCATGCCTGTTATATTTCAGCTTTAAAGTCGCCACTCGTTTAGTATAAATGTCAACAGTGTAAATCCAGTGTGAGCGCACATGTTTTTAGAAAGAAAGTAGAAATGCATGGCTCAAATAGGGCAGTCTACACCACTAACCACCCTTTCGAAGAGTCGCTGATAAATACGCTACTGATCCGCAAATATGAGCGCTGAATGAGGCTATACAGTGCGCTGACAGTCTTTCTTGCCCCTGGCAAAATGGCCGCCGTGCGTTCAACTAGGCTTCACCTCCGCGCGTGCTTCGGTATAGCCGACCGCCACTCCAGCAATTCTGTTATAACCCCCTGGGAAATGCCACCTTCCACAGCGAGAGCAAAAGAACAGACAACCGGGAGGTGACTGTCGCGGAAAGATCCCAGGGCATGGCTAGCAACGTACACGCGGCAAATCTTTAACTGGCTCGGGTGTTGCATCGCTAAACGCACTTTGCAAAAGGTTCTTTTCGGCTACACCGCGGGCATATTCATGCCGCAATTTGACGCGTGAGATGGCATTTCGTGGTTCCTTTTTGTTCATATAATGCTTGAGTGGGCACTTGCGTGTTTATTTCAAAGTTATCAGAAATATTCACCGTCTGCCAATACGAAGAACCGAAACAAGCGGCATACGCAGCAATGGTTCTGGTCCATATGGCCTTCTTCTCGGGTAAACTACCACTCCTTTCATGGCGGACAGGTCGTTCACCCAGAGTAAGCGCACATATATTCTGCTGCGTATTCCGCTTGTTTCGGCTCTTCGTAGTAGCAGACTATGAATATTTCTGATAACTTTGATCTAAACACGCAAGTGCTCCACTCAATCATTATATGAACAAAAAGGAACCACGAAATGACACCTCACGCGTCAAATTACGGCATGAATTTGCCAGCGGTGTAGCCAAAAAGAACCTTTTTACAAGGTGCATTTAGCGATGCAACATCCGAGCCAATTAAAGATTTGATCGGGCGTACATGCCACTCGCCAGCGGTGGCGTGTGAAAGGCTGCGCTCAAATTTAGCATTACCGACTATCGTAATCGTGTGAAAAATTTTTTTTAAGAAGACCTTGTCTCGCTGACGAAACAGTGGTCTTTGCGATTCTGCACGGCCAGTTGAAGAAAACTCTTGCAACAGTTAGCCAAAAAGAAATAAAAAGTGGACTGCTACGTCATCCATGCATGTAAGTTAGGCGATTAAAAATCGCCAGCTTACACGCTTTTAATCGCCAGCTTACACGCATGAATGACGTAGCAGTCCACTTTTTCTTTCTTTTTGGCTAACTCTTGCAAGTTTTATTCAACTAACAGTGCAGATACCAAAAGATTTCGCTCTTTCGTCAACGAGACAAGGCATTCTTTCCGGAGCGTGACTTTAAAAGTGGATCTATCTGATTTCAGGGGAGATACTGAACTTCACTCACGCCCTGTTGTCCTCCAGGGACGAGGCCCTGGAGCAGGAGAAAAGCGACGCCGAGTTTTTGACCGAAGGAAACATGGTCCAGATACTCATCGACCTGTTTGGAGGTGAGAGGTCCTGTCAGGTGGTCCACTACCGTTAAGTTCCGAGACAGTCGCCCGTGCTGCAGAAGAGTGCAGCGAGTGATAATAAATCTGTGGTCTGCTGGAGAAAAAAATTCCTGACCGATTTTGCATGGCTGGCCAAATGCGAATAAGGCGCCCTGGCACGTTTCAACCATTGTTTTGCTGGGCTGGTTATGGCAAAGCACACGCAATGTAAGCAGTAAAGTTGTGCCGGTGGTGTTGGTCCAGTGGTTTCCAATAAATTGGATGCACCGCTTGAAGGGCTTCTCGATGAAGTGACTTCCAGACGAAGCGATTTAGGGAGAAACGAATAACTCTTATGCAGGCTATTTACAGATGGGTACAAGATTCAGTACGGCCAAACTATCCGCGGCCGGCCTAGCCGACCGCCTGCACAGAGGCGAGGGACACCACGTCCCAACAGTCGAACTGGCGCGCCTTGCACCAGCTCTCAACGGCCGCTACCACCGCGCTCGGCACGACCGAGCGCCTGCCAGATAGGAGTAGCTAGACACAAAAGCCCTCGGGCGCCGGTCCCTTCGAGAGTCCACCACGACCTACCCGCGCCCCTTTCCACACGCAAAAATCAACTGCGCTACAGCTTCCCGCCTGACATCAGTTTTAACGAATAGGAAAGCTCAGAACTGATGTCAGGGTTTTTTCCCTCACCCCGAAATTTCTCCCTACGCCGTTGCGCAACCCTCCACCAAGTGGCCCGCATGCACGCTAGACGTCTGGGGCTAACAGACACTTTCGGTTCCTTACCGTGCTGGCCTAGTACACAACAAGTCGCGTAACGCGAGGAAACCCTATGGGGGTTATTCTTGCAATAACACTCAAGGGGCTAGACGCAGTTGTCGCTTTCTAGCACCAGCGTGCCAGCCCTAGCAGTCACAGCTGTGACCCCCAACCCGCGGTGCGGTGAGTCGCAACCACGGCGGGTTCGGGCCAGAGGGGACAAACACGAGTATGCTACTCGGAGGAGCGTTTATTGCTCCCGAGCAATACAGTGCAGCAGCAACAATACAACCGCCGTAACGAGGAAGAGTGTTCCGCTCGCGTACGGGGGTGAAAAACACAACGGAAAGAACGCACGCAAAAATGTGGGGGAAGAAGGTTCCGCTCACCTCGCGTGGCTCCTCGCTCACCGCCCGCGGCGGTCAAGTCACACGCGGTGGCCGGGCGATAAGGGCAGTGGTCTCCGTGGCAGATCTCTGATCCGTGCGTGTGCACGGCTCCCGCCAGAAGACAAGCGAGCCTCGGAAGAAACGCGCCTTCCCCCGGCCTGTGGAGAGGAGGTCTCTCCTTTGTGAAAGGGGAAAGAGGGAAAGTCCCCGCAGCGGCGACGCGGCGGGGCGAGAAAGGAAGTGGAGGCGGCGTGAGTGCCCGCCATCGCAAACCTTCCCAACGGCGCGCGCATAACATCGCGTGATAATTACGCGCGGCCGTTAGGATGGGGCACGGGATTCATGTGTATCCCCACATCCCCCCCTCCTTAAACCTGCCCTACGGCCAAGAAGAGACCACGTTCACCGAAGGGTGTACCGATTGGGGCCGGCAAAACGCCATTTAACTTTAAAACCAATAAAGAAAAGATTCCGCTCACAGCCAGCAGTGCCGTCGTCGAAGGCCGTGGAAGCCAGGGCAGGAAGGCAGTGTAGACGACCGCCATGGACGACCGTGGAGCCCAGGGTTGAAGGGCGGTCGATGACCGCAGGTCCCGTGAGTCGGCCAGGGCAGCTTTGTCGGAACGCGCGGGCGGCAGGCAGGCTCAGGGCCATTACGCACCGGTCGTCCCGTTGCACAGCGTACGGCAGGCCTCCACTCGGCTGGTCGAACCGCTCGCTCTTGACTCGCCCTCTTTTCCTCTCGATGGGGGTGGCAAAGGACGCGCCGACCCATTTTCCCTCTGTCGCGGAGAAGTTGCGAGGCGGGCCCAGCGGGGCACCAAGCTTCTCTCGTGGGCGAAACCGCTGCCGCGGGGACACGGGGAACTCCACCGCGGCTTCTCTGCTGCAGTTTTCGCCATGGTAGACACAGGCCCCTGTTTCTCCGAATTCTCGCTCGCTCGTCCCGCGGCCGACCGGAAGCTGTTTTTCGTCATGGTTGCTCGGTGGTGAAAGCGGGCTCTTGGTTTTGGAATGCGGCCGCCCTCCGAACGGCCTGGCTCTCGGTGTTCGAAGCAGCAACGGTCGTTGCGGCGTCCGCTGGCTCTCCTCCGGGCACGCTGTGAAGGCTGGCCTGCGGCTGCAAAGCCGTCTTTTCTTTCTAGTTACATTACCAATTTACACATTTTTTTTTTTGAGCTAGTCTAACCCCGCTCGGTCTTTTCCGAAGAGAAAGCGTGTGCTTGCTCGCTCCGGAAGCCACGATGCGAAATATGGAAGGGGTGTTCCGTCCATATTAAGCAGGATAAATTACTCCCTGCGCGTTGGTCAGAGTTGGTTCTGCCGTGGGCGCAAGTTGTAACGAGGCGCTGGTCTCTGTTGTTGAGCCTTGCCTCTCGGTGCGGCTGCCTGCTGGCGGGGGAGGGTGTTCTCCACAGGCCACTCGTTCCCTCTGTCAAAGTATAGGTTCGAGATCACAGACATGCACCGGTCCGCCGGTCGGTCTTAGCGTCAAGTCCGCCAGCCTGTAGACGAGAGAGGAAAGTTTTTCCCCAACTACATGTGGTCCCGTCCATTTCGGCGCCAGAGAAGCAGAAAACCGCTTACTGGCATCCCTCAGAACGTGACTGCGCCTCAACACCAGGTCACCCGGTTTGTAGTGAATTTCCCGGTGAGAGCGGTCATACTGCGCTTTCTGCTGGGCCCGAGCAGTGCTCAGATTCCGGCGTGCTTGGTACAAAGCCTCCGTCATCCTCGCGCGCAGCCCGGTCGCATAGTCGGCGCGTGCCGACCAAGCAATCGGGGTGTTGCTGCGAACCTGTAGAGCAAGTTATAACGGGTTCGGCAGCTCCCTGCCAAGGTTGAGAGCGGCAGGTGTGTACCCAGTCGAGCGGTTCACGGTCGACCTGAGAGCAAACCCAATCTCGGGGAGACAGGTGTCCCAGTCGATGTGCGTCTCCGCAAATGCAACGAGCATGTGCTTGATGTTGCGGTTCACGCGTTCCGTGGGATTCGCCTGGGCGTGGTACGTGGTTGTTCTCCTGTGCTTAATGCCAAGGGCCACACAGGAGTCCACGAAAAGTTTGGCAGTGAAGTACGATGCATTGTCCGTTATCAACTGCCCGGGGTACCCGAATCGTGTGAACACCTCGACTAGCTTCCCCATGATTACGCGTGCCGTCAGCTTTCGAAGTGGGAACAGTTCCACCCATTTGCTGAAATGGTCTGTGACAACGAGCAGATATTGGTTTCCACTTGGAGTCCTGGGGTAAGGTCCCATGACGTCACAAGCCGCAATTTGCCAAGGAACCTGGATATTGATCGGCTGCATGAGCCCAGGTGGGCGTCCACCACGTGGCTTGACCCTTTGGCACACGTCGCACGAGCGGGCGTAGCGTATCGCATCCTGCTTCATGCCGGACCAGGTAGCGAGGCGGCACAACTTGAGGTAAGTCTTAGGGCCACTCGCATGCCCAGCGATGCACGTGTCATGAAAGTAGCGTAAAAGTGCTCCTCTCAACGTGCGTGGAATCACGACCTTGAAGGACTCGTGTGTATCCTTCTCGGAGGGGATATATCTCAGCAGGATGTCATCGGAGTCGAGCAGATAGGAATCCATCGCGCTCACAGCATTACCAGCTGTGTTCGAGCGCCCCGCACAGACAACAATACTAGTTGCCTCCATGTGCGCCGCGGCCGCGCCGCCCTGCTCCCTGAGCCCGTCGAACACTTTTCGAAATCTCAAAAATTTTAACGAGCGCACGAGAATGAAACGAGGACTGAAAGAAGACACACACCACAAACGGCGCTTTGTGGTGTGTGTCTTCTTTCAGTCCTCGTTTCATTCTCGTGCGCTCGTTAAAATTTTTGAGATGTGTAACCAACTAGCCCGCTAGTTCGTCCTGAACTTTTCGACAAAATGGATCCTCCCACTGTGCCTCCAACAGTTCCTTTCTGCTGAAAACGCTCACCACGGAACTTACGCCTTCCAAGTGGTTCACGCTTTCGCCCTGGGAAGGCGGGTTGTCCCGTCCCTCGGGGCGTTGTGTGAGCTTCGCGGCAGTCGAGCTGCTCTGGCTGTCAAGGCTCTCATAGATCCAACAAAAACCAAGGCAAAAAACAACAAAGCCATCTACCGGTTAATCCACCAGTTCGAGGGACCAGATTCAACACTCCTGGAAAAAGTACGCGTTAAGTGCTTCGGGGACACACACCCAGCAGCTTACGCAGAGCGCTATCGGGGAAGTGAAAACGACACCCTGGACAGACCCATCACGCGAGAAGAGGTCTACGCAGCGATTCGAAACACAACCAGAAACACGGCCGCGGGTGCAGACAAGATCAATAACGCACTCATCCGCAACCTCAGTGATGAGCTAGTCGCAGAATTAACCGACTTTCTCAACAAACACTGGGAAGCGGAGACCGTCCTCGAGGAGTGGAAGCATGCGGAGGTTGTCATGATTCCTAAACCGGGCAAGAAACTACAAATTGAGAACCTCAGACCGATCTCGCTCACATCGTGCCTAGGAAAACTGTACGAACGAGTGGTGACGCTGAGACTACAACAGTACATGGAGGACAAGGAACTGTATCCCCACAGCATGTTCGGTTTCAGAGCAAAACTATCGACCCAAGATGTACTACTTCAAATCAATTAAGAAGTACTTGGGAACGTCCCCAAGAGCGGAGAAAACATAATAATGGCATTGGACATCAAGGGGGCTTTCGACAATGTAAGTCACGAGGCTATCCTTACGGGCATGAACGACCTGAACTGCGGGAGGAGAATCTACGGCTACGTCAAAGCCTTCCTCTCAAACAGAACGGCAACGATTGGCCTGGGGGAGCTCAGATCAGACAAATTCCTTACTCCAAATAAAGGAACACCTCAAGGATCGGTCATCTCCCCTACGCTCTTCAACATAGCCATGATTGGCTTGGCAAAACAGTTAGAAGCAATCGACGGCATACACCATGCCATGTATGCCGACGACATCACCATCTGGGTCAACACAGGCTCGCTCGGAGAGAAAGAAGAGAAATTACAAAAGGCAGCCACCTGCGTAGAGAACTACGTCAGAGCAAGAGGGCTAGCATGCTCCACCGAGAAATCAGAGCTCCTAAGAGTTTGGAGAGGAAAACAAAATCGCACAGTCCCCACTAGCGACGACTTAAAGTTGAACGTCTACCTCGAGGGGAAATTGATACCGGAAAAAAACTCATCAGAATCTTGGGGATGTGGATACAGTCAAACCAACGCTGCACTCACACCCTCGCCCTACTCAAAGCATCCACTCTACAAGTGGCCCGCATGATCACGCCCATCTCACACAGACGTCATGGCATGCGAGAGGACACACTGAAGTTGGTCAGAAGCCTGGTAGTCAGCCGAGTGACATACAGCCTCCCCTACTACAATCCCATCAAGAGTGAGGTACAACAGGCGGACGTGATTCTACGCAAAGCCTACAAAACTTCACTCCACCTTCCTCACAGCACTTCAACTGAAAAGCTCCTAGCCCTAGGATTACACAACACTTTCGATGAATTGAGAGAGGCACAACTAGTCTCCCAACTGCGCAGACTACAACAGAGCCCATCTGGCAGGGAGCTCCTAAAGAAACTGGGCCGCGCCGATCAAATTCAAGAGATACAGAGGACAGCAACAATCCCGGACGAATATCGTAACACACTAAAAGTAACGCCAATACCCCGGAGCATGGATCCTAACCTACACAAAGCACGCAGAGAGGCAAGGGCTTAATACCTACAAAAGACATTAGCACCTCAAGAAACGACGGTGTACGTGAACGCAGCCATGCATACACCAGAACAGCGGGGCAGCACAACAGCAATGCGTTAACAACGGTGATTGACTCGACCCTACGCGAGATCACCAGCGCATCACTACAAGACTGTACGATAGCCGAGGCTGAGGAAGCGGCCGTCGCTCTAGCGGCAGCGGAGGGCTATCGATCTAAACGGTCTCTAAAAATCCTTACAGACTCACAAACAGCATGCCGCAACTACCTATGCGGCAGAATAGGGCACAGAGCGCTCCGCATACTCCGCTCTGGGGGCCACATAACACAACGACAAATAAACGAAGAACCAATCAGGCATACGATAATATGGACGCCGGGACACGCGGGAGTAACAGGGAACCAAAAGGCCGACAGGATAGCTCGAGGGTACACTTATTACCGAGCATCCAACGTAGGCGACCTCGAGGGGAACGAACCTGTACCCCAAGATTATTCGGCGATTCTAAATTATTTCAAGGGCTGCAGAAAGCGGTATCCACCACCGGACAACTCCCTTAGCAGAGAGGACTCTGTCGCGTGGAGGCAGGTACAGACGGGCTCCTACCCGAACCTACACGTACTCAACAAAATGTATCCAACACAATACAATGACAAATGCCCTTGGTGCCAAGAACCCCCCACGCTGTACCACATAACGTGGGCATGCCAGAGAATAAGCGTGGCACCAGTGATAACAAACCCGAGTGCGGAACAATGGGAGGGAGTGCTCTCCAGCGATCGCCGGGTCGACCAAGAAGGTCTGATTCGGCGAGCAAAACTGGCAGCAGCATCCAGCGGAGCCCTGGACTAAGGGCAACCGACCTTTGAGCAAGATGGACGAAGCCATCTCAAAACCGCCGAATACAACCGAATCTAGAGCTAATAAAGTTTTCACTCACTCGCTCACTCACTCACTGGCTGTAGGGCGCGGCGGAGTGGGTAGTGTTGTTTCTTCCCAAGCCGTCAACGGGCGCGCGCGAAAGTGCGTCCGCCACCACGTTGTTCTTCCCCCTCCTGTAGCGCACGGTAAAGTCGTAACGCTGGAGGGGTAGCGCCCATCGCGCAAGGCGTCCGCTCGGTTCGCCTAGGCGTCTCAGCCACGTGAGTGCCATGTGATCAGTCTCAATCACGAAGGCGACTCCATCGACGTAGTAGTCGAACTTCCGCAGAGCGAAGATAATCGCGAGACATTCTTTTTCTGTCACGGAATAGTTTCTTTCTGCGGGAGTTAATGAGCGGCTGGCGACCGCCACCGGTCTCAGGCTACCTGCGTGCTCTTGAAGCAGGACTGCTCCTAAGCCCAGGTCACAAGAGTCCGTGTGGATCACAAATTCCCTGTTCAGGTCAGGCAGCCTCAGCTCTGTGGTTTCCGCAAGCGCGCAAGTGAAATGGCGTAGTGCCGCCTCTTGCTCGGGTCCCCAATGCCACTTCACTCATCCTTAAAGGGACAGTGAGGAGAGCACTATTGATATTTTTTTTTATAGCAAAATCCGATAGTTCGGCATTTCATGGCTTTGTTGCCACTTGGCCGGCAGGGAAAGATGCATTTATTTCCAAGAAATTTGGATTCGAAGTTGAAAAAGATTTTCCCGCCGCTCTGATTCAAACTTGGGATTCTCCTATGACGACACAGGACTAAGTAACGAGAAACATGACGTGCCATGACGTAACGCAGACTCCGTGATGTCTGGCGCAGCCTTGTGGCCCAGCAGCAGCCGAAAAGAAAGCTACCGCCGGCCGCACGTTGAAGGCATCTATCGGCTATTGCGGCCGTCGCTACAGTCGCTTCGCTTACGTTTGCACTGGCGTTTTGCCAGCGTTACGATGGATCCTATTCTCGAAGTCGTCAGCGAAGTTCTCGCAAATAGACACCTTTAGCATACCGTGTACCTTGTTACCGCTAGCGGATTACCGGGAGCCCTCCTGTCGCCGGCGAGCAGGAGCTGATTGGTCCCGATGCTGCAGGCGCGCGCGTAGCTGCCGGACACGTGGCGCCATCTGGCGACGTCAAGGAGATTTGCGCGTGCATTGGCTGCGCCTCAGTGATTTGTGGCTTATCGGGTCCTAGAGTTGCTAGAACCATTGGTTCTAGCAACACTGCTTTGTCCTATGACGTCAACACGCTTGTGCTTGCGAGTTTGGCTTGTGGCGGCGATACCTGTATTTTGGTTCTTGCTCTTTTCTACGTTACAAGAGCTTTGTTTTCAGTATGAGTGGTGTTTTTGTAATCAGGAGCTGGTATTCTGTCGATACAAGCCAACTTCAATTTCTCCTCAGTGTCCCTTTAGCAGCGTTGTTAAGGGGGCTTGCAGAGCTGTGCAATCTGACATAAACTAGCGATAAAAGTTCATCAGCCCCAGAAAGCGTCTTAGTCCGCCTATGTCTGCCGGCGACGGGAACTGCAAAATAGCCCGCGCTTGTCTTCGCACGGCAGAAGGCGTCCTTTGTCTAGCGTAAACACCAACAGTGTTATTCGGGTTGCCGCTATCTGGGTCTTGTTCGGGTTCAGAGTGATTCCCGCAGACCTCAGCATTTCCAGTACATCCCTGAGATTGCGTAAGTGCTCATCAAAGGTTTCCGAATACACGACAATGTCATCCAGGTAAGCAAGAGCGTGGTGCCACCTTGCATCGCCTAGGACACGGTCCATCAGACGCTGGTACTTAGCGCGCGCTCCGACCAGGCCAAACGGCATTCGGGTAAACTGGAAAAGTCCCCTGTGACAAGTGAAGGCAGTTTTCTCTCCATCACTGGGGGTCATCTCCACCTGAAAGTATCCTCTGCTAGCATCGAGCGTAGTGAAGTACTTCGCTCCACCAACATTGGACACTATCGAGGGAATGCTCGGAAGTGGGTATGCGTCCTTCCGTGTCACCTCGTTCAGGCGTCGATAGTCCACACAAAGGCGGGTTGTTCCATCCTTTTTGGGCACCAGCACCACTGGAAACCACCAGGGGCTGTTTGAACGTTCCACAACGCCTGCATCGAGAAGTTCGTCCAGAGCGTTATCGAGCGCTTTCCTCTTAGCCAAGCTGACTGGCCGAGGATTGCACTTCCATGGAACAGCGTCGCCTTTCTCAATTTTGTGCCTCACCAGCGTAGTGCAGCCAGGCCGCTCCGTGAATACGGCGTCGTACCGTTTAGGAGCAGAGACAAACGCGCTTTTTCCTCCCCCGACAAGCTGTCTGAGTTGTCCAGCAGCGGATGGGGAGGCCTGCATGCCGCCACGGCGCGAAGTGCAACCGCAGGGGGGACAGGGGGTCGCACGGGAGGGGAGCCGTTCCCTTCCGCGCTTTTCCTCTCGGCGCGGTCGACAGGCTGGTATAGTTCAGCCGGGCCGAAGGCGTTTCGAGGCTCTTTTTCGGGCGATCGTTGCGTACGTCTGCGCGCGAAGCATCGGAAAGCGAATGTGCTTCTGACGCTTTTTGGGGTTGAACGAAAGGTTTCAGGGTGCCACATGCTCGCTCCCTATATCCTCCGTTGCAGACGTCAATAACAATGCCCGACTTGGCGAGGAAGTCTCTACCAAGAATAATTGCAACCGATGGGCCGGGGAGGTGAGCGAAGCGCTGGCGCCTCACTCTTTTCTCCAACCGCACCACAAGCCGCGCGGCACCGCTCGCGTGTGCAATGCCGCTGGCTAATCGGAACGTGAGGTTGCTCGCTCGCAGCCGGAGTCCATTCCGACGGAGATGCTCACATACCTCGTCGCCAAACAGGGATGCGCTCGCTCCTGTGTCTAGAAATGCCATGAACTTACGTTGTGCCACTGTAAGCTCAATAAGCGGTACTGGCGTGTCGCTGGGTGGTTCCAAACGACAAGCCAGCGGGGCTAGGAGTTCGTGTGACTCACTGAGCACTGCTGTTGACGCCGCCGGTTGTGCAGCGTTGCTCACCGGCGGCTGCGTTCGTTTCCCGAAAGCGCGTGCTCTCGGTTCACGGGGCGTCTGCACTTCTGGGCCTAGTGCCCTCGTTGGTTGCACCGGTAGCAGAGGGTATTCGGCCATTGCCGGGCGGGGCAGTTGTCGCCGCGCGCCGGTTGACCGTTCCTCCCTGCCGGGCGAACCGTCGCAGATGCCCTTTGGTCTAGCGTCCTCGGGTCGGCATGTCGGTCCCGATTCTGCGTACTTTGGCCACGCGCAGCGTGTGCTGACCGCATAGCATACGTGTAGGGGTCGAGAGCTCGGTCTGATAGTTCCCAACCGTTTCTCAATTGCCCGTCACTGAATGCAACCGTTTCGGCTCCCCGGGAAAGAGTGCGGAAAGTGTCTCCGTTCCAGACGCATCGCGGCTCAAGTGCCTGCGACACTGGCGGCGGAGGCCGATACGCGCGGGAGGCGAGTATGTCCGCCTGTATGCGCTTGGCTGCCGAGGCGAGTTAGTCCAAGTCCCTGAACGGTACGCCTCGTAGGTAGGCTGCGAAGGTAGGGTGAGCTTGTCGCGTGACACGCTCTACCTTCTCGCCGTTCGAAGCTGAGGGGTCTGCAAAACGATAGAGTTCGTCCATCGCCCTCACGTACTCAAGCAAGTATTCGTCCGGATGCTGAGTACGCAGCTCCAACTCGCACCGCAGACGACGCTCGTAATCTGCGGGCAAGAACTCCTCGCGAAACCTCGCTCGGAACTCCTCCATTGTGCGAGACCGATGGCCAGTAAGGCGGAACCAGCGGGCAGCCTGATCAGTCAGTGAGATTGTCACGACACGCGCCAGAATCTCGCCATCGGAAAGCCCTGTCGCCTGCTGGTAGGTCAGCATGCCCTCAAGGTACTCGTTGCCACTGACAAAATCATGGTAGCCGCCGTAGCTGGGAACGTCCACCCTTAGCCTGGGCCTCGCCGCTGGAGCGGGTGTTTGCAGGTTGTTCTGCACGATACCCGTGAGGCTCTCTATGAGGCGTAAGGCATTGCGCAACACAGCCTCTTGGGGGTTGGCCTGGCCAGGTAGTTCTGGCTTAGGGGCCGCGTGGGGTGAACAAGATTGCACATGTCGCGCCATGCTCTCCCTACCTGGCGGCATAGCGCTTGGCGAGAAGTGCCTAGCGTCGCCGCTCGTCTGAGGCAGTGTGTCGTGTGAATCACCGCTCGGCTCAAACGATATAAGATCACAGGGGCTAGCGTCAGCCTCTGGGATTACACCTGCAGTAGTTGTTACTGCCGAGTCAAAGTGTTGCTGCTGAGAAGCCGTATTGGACAACCACAGCAGGGACTGGAAGTCAATCCCGCTCGCCGCCATGGCTAGTCTGTGTGTCGGCAGTCGCTCACACAGACACTCGGTTTGTCACACCTCTGACCCCACGTTGGGCGCCAAGAATATGGGGGTTATTCTTGCAATAAAGCTCAAGGGCCTAGAAGCAGTTGTCGCTTTCTAGCACCAGCGTGCCAGCCCTAGCAGTCACAGCTGTGACCCCCAACCCGCGGTGCGGTGAGTCGCAACCACGGCGGGTTCGGGCCAGAGGGGACAAACACGAGTATGCTACTCGGAGGAGCGTTTATTGCTCCCGAGCAATACAGTGCAGCAGCAACAATACAACCGCCGTAACGAGGGAGAGTGTTCCGCTCGCGTACGGGGGTGAAAAACACAAAGGAAAGAACGTACGCAAAATTGTGGGGGAAGAAGGTTCCGCTCACCTCGCGTGGCTCCTCGCTCACCGCCCGCGGCGGTCAAGTCACACGCGGTGGCCGGGCGATAAGGGCAGTGGTCTCCGTGGCAGATCTCTGATCCGTGCGTGTGCACGGCTCCCGCCAGAAGACAAGCGAGCCTCGGAAGAAACGCGCCTTCTCCCGGGCTGTGGAGAGGAGGTCTCTCCTTTGTGAAAGGGGAAAGAGGGAAGTCCCCGCAGCGGCGTCGCGGCGGGGCGAGAAAGGAAGCGGGGGCGGCGTGAGTGACCACCATCGCAAACCTTCCCAACGGCGCGCGCATAACATCGCGTGATAATTACGCGCGGCCGTTACGATGGGGCAGGGGATTCATGTGTATCCCCACAACCCAGAACTCTCTCGCTTGTTTATGGCCGGCGGCTTCTCCCCCCCCCCCCCCGGGAGACAGGATTCCGGGAAGACTGGGGACAGGGCCGCAAGGTCGATGCCGGCAGAGAGCCCCGCCGTCTGAAGTGGCAAGGGAAAACGCGAGAACGAACGGGGAGACCCACCGAAGAGCATGGGCGTTCGAACTGCTCCTCCCCTTCAAACGGCACGCACTAAAACAAAACAAAACAAAACGGGACGCGCAGCCTAGGCCACTGCCCTCTCGTGGAATGTTCGCAACATGTACGAAAAGAGGCGGCAGCGTGCCGAACCCTACATAAGCATTCACAGAATGATCAGTTCCACACAACACCTGACTGGCGTTTCAGTAGCGGCTATACATGTGCATAACCAAACTACACACCAAAACGACACCAAATCACTCGAGAAGCAGGAAAAAATTCAGGGGGGGGGGGGGGGGGGCACTTTGTTGACCTAAAGTACCGTGAGGTGAAAGCCTTAGCGCGGTGTTGCTGCTTGTACCACTATTGTGTCACTATTGTGTCACTATTGTGTCACTGATGTGTCACTGATGTGTGGTTAAGATGTTAAGTATGCAATTGTTTCTGAATCTTTAATGCTGGAGACACTGGAGGGCGCTTGGGAGGCATCCATCTGATTCGACGCCTTTCTGCAAACACTCTCTAGCGTCCTAGACATATGCGTTGGCAGAAAGTAGCGGAACGGAAGGATGGTGGGTTTCTAATCCTATCGTGCACAACGATGTTTTTATTCGTGTGACTAGAAAAAGCGTGACACCTCTGCTGACAACCTTCTATCGACAACGATGAGGCACTAAAGGCTTTCGCCTTAAAAAGTCATGCCCAAAGTTTGTCGTCAGGTTGTTTCTGTCTGTCATTAAAAAAACAGGGTGAAGCCGTGTAACAGTGGTAGTATTAACGTAGACATAGATTTTTTCTTGTTCAGTATAAAACTGTTGTTAATAAACTTAAAAACATGAGTGACAAGCACTCTCCTACAAAAAAGCACTCTCCTAAAAAATGGCAAAATATTAGCATACACCGGATTTATATGCAAACTTGACAAAACTGTTCGTGGACAACGTTATCAAGGTTTTATTTGCCTTTATTGCTAACTAGTTTTAAAGTACGGACCCTCGTCCCTCTTTCAATCCCTTTGATACAAAATATGAAAGCACACTTGATTGGAAAATAAGTGCAAACCTATGCACATCAAGATAAAAAATTTTAAGTGGCTTCAATAGACATGTAATAGTCTCAATAAAACGGCAATTAGAAGTAGTGGGCGTATACTGATGCAGAATCTATGCTAACGGCTGGCCATAGCATATTTCATTTCAGTGCAGTATCGCATCTCTTAAATTTTATTTATTAATTTACTCTTGTTCCCTAAAGCCGCTCATAAGAGTGCATTACAAGGGTGCAGTGCGACACATTATTAAAAATAACACGTCAATCACTTGAAACAATAATAAATAATACGTAAAAGTTAAGAAAGGAAAAACACTTCAGGACAAACAAAAGGACCAGGGAAAACTGCCCAAAATATGGCGAGAGGCACGAGCCGACGTCTTTACACATGTCCACCGCAGCAAACGAGTTGTTGAAACTTTCTAATGTCAATTTGCGTGCCGATGTCTGGCCTTGAAATGTCCCGTTCAATGATAGTGCGGAGAATGATTCGGCAGACACGAGGAGACGTGTGGCTGGCTCCGCGTTTAACTTTGAAATGGTGATCACGTCGTTGAAGGGTGGCATGGTGAGACCGGGGAATCATCTTGATGTGCCGGATGGCGGTCAGATGTGTGAAAAAGTGTTCAAGGAGCACGTTTACGAAGATGTGAGAAGTTTCCGCAACGTTCTTCTACAGCTATGACACCAGGGAAATAACCTGAGCAAATAAATCAAACAGAAAGCCTCTCTAGTGGTGAAGCATGCTTAGTCTGGATCCCAAATTCCTTCGGATTATTCAGTTTTACGCCTTAGAGAAGTGGTGTCATCATCATCATCATAAGCCTGAATACGCCCACTGTAGGGCAAAGGCTTCTCCCATGTCTCACCAATTAACCCTGTCCTTTGCCAGTTGCGGCCACCATATCCCCTCAAACTTCTTAATCTCATCCGCCCACCTAACTTTCTGCCGCCCCCTGCTACGTTTGCCTTTGCTCACCTCTCTGAGACTGCCATAGCGGCTCTCCTAAAATTTTTCAATCAAATATGGATGAGTGGAGAAATCCCCCATGCATGGAAAGAAGCAATAATAGTACCCTTCCTAAAACCTGGCAAACAACTAACTAGTCCCACCAGTTACAGGCCAATAGCACTCACTAGCTGCGTGGCAAAATCATTCGAAAGCATTCTAAACATCAGACTAACCTTCATACTTCAGTCTCGGCAACTTTTAGATATACACCAATGCGGGTTTAAAAAGACATGTTCCACAACCGATCACCTTGCACGCTTTGAGAACACAGTCCGGGAAGCGTTCATCCACAACCAACACTGTATGGGGGTCTTCTTCGACCTGGAGAAGGCTTACGATACCACGTGGAGGTTCGGTATCCTCCGTGACCTAGCGGACCTAG